>NC_092012.1:21886292-22212542 GCF_042242105.1 Pempheris klunzingeri | reverse complement strand
GGTGTTTGTGCATCCTCATAAGAGTATTAATGGGTCTTTTGTTTAATCTCAGGAAAGTTTGCATTCACTCAGCCCACTGCATTTACACCTGGAAGCTGCCCAGCGCAGCCACTCTTCTTCTAGCCGACGAGCAACTCATCTGAATAATAGGGGATTAAGTACCTTACTCAAGGACTTCAGTTGCTATGGTTGTTGGAGCTGAAGAGAGCGTACTGTATCTCATTCCTAACCTAAAATGTCTCTGCTGGTTTGGGACTTGAATTCACACTCCTGTGGTCAGAAGCTGGCAGAGACTATGCAGGTTTTCATCGGATTCAGAGGCTATACCAGCTGATTTTAGCAATCCTGTCCTCCTTCCTGTAATCAGCTGGCATACTGTGTGGTTGAACTAAAATCCTGCGGACTCTTTGGCATTCCTTCAACTACTGTTACCTAACTGTGATAGGCTACCATTGTTACCGGCGCTTTCATCATACAGAGCTGACCTAATACTGTAAGAAAGCTGAACAGCACAAGTGATTTAAAGGAGATTTGTGTGTGTGAACTCGCCAAAAGTTTACTGCAGTAAGTCTGGATGTAGACTAGACTACTATTGCTGCATACACAGCTCTAGTTTTTACATTCTTTTTGCAGAATAGCCATGTAAAAAATATATAGGATCTTACTTTACCTACCGGTCATGTGCTTCTTGTACATTTTTACCTACAAGAGAAGTGTGAGGAAAAAGAAACACAGGGAAACATCAGTAGCCTCTGAAATCAGCTCCGAGGTGGTCAGAGAAAGATTTAAGTTACTTTTTCACGTCAACTGAGATGACTTTTGTTTTTCGAGTGCTCGGGCCTCCTGATGAAAAGCTTTTTCAAGGGGCTCCGAGCTTGTTTACCACATGATTTCACCAGTATGAAAGTCGCTCAGCATCTCAACAACAGCTCTGTTTATGGCTGACAACAATGAGTGTGAGAGCGAGGGCAAGGTGGTGTGTCAGTCTGGGTTGAGTGAGACTTTGTTTGTTGGCAGAGGAGGAAAAACAGCCGCTGAGTTCACAAAACAGAAGAAGGATTCTCCTCAGCTGGAACACTTCTCAGCCAATCAGGGCTTGTTGCTATGTGTGCTGTGGATCTGCCCCTTTGTGCTGCATAGTGGGACAGAGGGGGGCACACACACGCACACACACACACACACACACACACACACGTCATAGATCCATAGAAGTCCATAGTTTTGAAGAAGCAATCTATTTCATAAAACTGGTTCTGGATCAGCTCCATCAGTAACACTTACCATTCTTTACTGTCTTTCAGCAAAAACATGCTACAGTCTTGGCAGATTTAGTAGACTACCACCTCCAGTGTTTTTAACGTTGTAACACAAGGCAGACAAAAACAGGAAAGGTGAACTGCCAGTGACTCATGATCCATGCTATGGAAAGACAGCCGGCCCTGTTATCACAATAGAAATTTAGCAGCAATTCTCTTTCTTGCCACAGAGATGGAGAACAAAAGACACAAGAGTGACATAAACACACATAAACACTTGGCCACACTTAGGATAGCATACTAACGTAGACATATTAACCAAGTATGATCACATAAACAGCTTAACAGGCACAGCAGACAGTCTCAGTGTCCAACACAAGGTCATGGTATACAGTCAGAGGACAACAGATATGCTCTAACACAAAACAGTCGTGCCATATCTACCCAGTACACATCTCTCTCACACACACACACACTCACACAGCGTAACGGGAGCTTTAATTGTCTGTAGACACTCTTCCTGTCAAGCTGCAGCTCACTGTCACAGACAAAGAAGCATATTGGTGCAGCTCATTCCTACACACAGGCACTCCTCAATCACCGTGAGGGGAATGTTTAACACAAGGTCTCTGTTGCCTTGGTAACACCTTTTTTTTTCTTCTTCACTGGTCATCAGTTGCAATCATTGATCACTGTCCTCTACTGGTCTCAGGTGAGTCAGCTGGGAGAGAAATGACAAGAGGTCACGAATCCCCTTTCCTTTACTGCAACACCTCTCTTTATAGAAAGACTTGAAAGGGAAAAGTCATGCTGTTGAACACTACCTCAGGGCTGTTCACTTAATTCTCTCAAATCCTGTTGCAGTTTATGCTGTTACAGAAAATGTAACAATGTTGAAACATTAAGTATCCCCGTGCATTGTATAAGTGCTTGCTTTGTTGGAATAGCCATGTATTTTTTACTTTGAAATAATATTAAACTTCTTATTTTTAGCTGATGACCTTCTGCCTGCTCAAACCTGCTAACCTATGCACATCATTTGCCTGTCTACAAATCTTGGACACGTGGAGTTGAACACACAGTATGCTTGAAGCCATGACAACACTATTGCTAGACAGCTGACTAAAAAAATAGACACCGCAAGATCTCGCTTTAGTCCGTTGTGAAAAATGTGGACTGATTTGTTTGAGGTGCTTTTCAACACCGTTGTGAGGAACACGGAATGTGGTGGAAATAACGTGAGCAGAACATTAGCCAATAAAGCACTGGATTTTAGCATGAAACCTGAAAAGCACAAACACTATGCTTGCACTCAAGCTTGTGTTGTGGGAATCTGTTGGAACCAAGTGACTGGGTTCTATGATTCAAGTACAAAATGTTAAACTAACACACAAATTGCTAGACAGGATTTCTGTAATCAGCATTATGTAAGCATAGCAGGTCCTGAATAGCAGATGAAGTTGTCTCAGAATGTTAGCAAGATTACAGGATGCTTCATACATGCATACACACATTCACATGTACAGAGTGAATGGATGCATACAGTACATACTGATGTAGCTTTTCTTTAGGCCTCTCAGTTTTGATGTCTCATATATTTCAGGACACACGGCATGTTGAGAACCACACTGTTGTTGTGAAGTGCTCATAGAAATGGGGAGTTGGTAAGAAACACAGATTTCAAGAAAAATATAAGCAAGCAGTTGTATTCTTTCAGATGTGTAGGGAAAAGAAATGCAGTTTAGTTGGTTTTCGGGGACCAGCTGGTCTCCAAATATAGTCGGTGAGACTGCAGAACTTGCCACAGAACATAAAAGATGGCATTGCAAACAATTCCCAGGGTGGTGAGATGCAGTTGCCGAGCTGCTGACTCTTCAAATCTGCCACCTGCTTTGCTACCAGTGCATTTGAATACTTTGGGTGTTTTCAGACCTATTGTTGTAATCCAAATCAGTTCATAAGTTTGCAAACTTGGGAGTATTTCAGTTTCTTTTCAAACAGAGAGATATCCAAGTGAACCAAAATGCATCATTACAAACCATGTGAGAATGATCATTGGTCACATGTGTCTGGGACAGGAGCAAGAGAGTAAACACAGGAAGAAGGTCCGGAGAGAGGAACATTGCTAAACATCAGATCAGCAATACGCCATCCAGAGTGGGCGGTCATCACCTTGCTCATGCTCTATGCAGAGGAAGAAGTAGCGAATAATTGTCTAAAAGTTAATAGAAGAATAGGTTGTCATGGGGCCTGGTTCTTTGTAGGCTACTAAAAGTTACTGATTGAAGCTCGGGCTCACATATATTAACCTTAACTTGCACTGTGGAATGTTACGTTGGCTAGATCAGTTAATAACCTGCAGTTGGGTCGGATCACGTTCCCACCACAAACAAACCACTCCAGAGTTTGTTTGGGACCAAGTGTAATTACTGTGTTCACACGCGTCCTTATCATAGCAAGAAGGAAACCAAATCACAGTCAGCAGTTGTGAAAACAGCGCAGGTGTTAAAGCATCCATCAAGACTGTCAGTGTTGCTCTCATCGTCTTGGGATCATCAAAAGCACAGCCCATAAATCCAGAAAGGCACTTTTTCAGGGATAGCATCCTGTGTCAGCACTTAAAGGATAACTGGTATTTTTAAACCTGGGTCCTATTTTCACTAAAGCTTTTGGAAATGGTCCAGTAGATTGGCCTGATAATTTGATAATAAAAATAATGCAGTACACAAGCTTCATCGTATTGTATTTTGTGGTTACTTTTTTAAAATGATGATCTCTGTGGCGTTCCAACTGTGAAAACGATACACAGTCCCACACAACAGAAGGAGACCCCTTTCCCAGTACAAGCACACCAGAAGTGGCATTAAATTTAGGTTTGTTTCCATCTCTGCTACCCTACCTATGCACTGTTCAAGAGATGTGACAGTCATGCCGTTTTTTTGTATGATGCAGCTCAGATTCCTATAAATGCAAACATGGCAGAATTGTTGATAGGCCTGCACAGAGCACTGACCTCAACCCCACTGAACACTTATGGGAGGAAATAACGCTGATTACATGCTGGACTCTCTCATCCAATATCAGAGCCGGACCTCACAAATGCTCTTTTGCCTGAATTGCCACAGACACACATCTTGTGGAAAAAGCCTTTCCAGACAAGTGGCAGCTGTTGTAGCCACAAAGGGGGGTTTCACTCTGTATACTAGACATGTACTTAGGCCCATCTACACATGCAGGTCCATGCATGATCCAAGGCCAGCTCATTCAGAACATAAATATAGCACTGAACAACTGTTTGCTATGTAAAGATGTAGTAGTAGTAGTAATAGTGGAGTAATGGCAAACTGAGCAGTTTTGATCATCAAAACAGCTGCAGGTGCATGTTAGTGCATGTGAGTCCATTAATTGTTCAGTGAGCGAAACCGTAGCACAGTGAAAAGGCCAACAAACAAGAGCTGCGGCCCAGTGACAGACTCGGCTAAGCTACTGAGCTAGCAGAATAGCACAGCGGTTATGTACAGAATGAATGAGTGATCTGGACGTGGAGCCACGCCTGCAGGGGGTGGGGGAGAGGAGAGGTACACATTTGTTTTAGTCTGAGATGCTGAGATATTATACGGACCTTTACCTCTAACTATTTGTATTTATTTATTTAACATCTGGGGGATGCTTGCCCTCAATGCTTCGCATGGATGATCTTAACGTCCCCGCTATCACCGTTCATTCTGACAGCCGTAGAGCAGTGTGGGTGCATTACATGATCTGTCTGAGACGGCAAAACAATGAATATCATCGACTCGTCGGTTCAGTATCCAGCCAATCTGCTCAGTGGTCCCACAAATGGTATTTCCTGTTCCTGTCTGATATATCAGTATTTAAGCTCCACATAGACAGAAATGACCAGAACACACTTCTCCATTTTCCAGGTTAACAGGGTGATTAGCCTGCCCGCCCGCCCCCCCACACACACACACACACATATGATGTGATTGGTATATGGGAGGGGCCACACAGATGAAAAAAGATGCTGGGTGCAGCTCTTTCTCTCTAGGTGGCCAGAAGCAATTAAAAAAAGACGCTCACTGATTAAAAAAAAAATCCACTTCAGTTTCCCACTGAAGACATCCAGTGCTGCACCTGATCAGAGTGAGGAATTTTCAGTCAGAGAGATAAATCTTTCTCTATTCCAGTGAGAAAGAGCCAGATATCACGTGTGCTAAGCTGACACACCTCACAGCTCAGCAGACTGCTGCCACTGCTGCCCTGAAGCTGCGTGGAAATGTCTTTAACACACAGCCTCCCGGCAAGCTGGTTATCTGGAGTCTGCAGGTCCTACAAAAAAATGATAAATCAAATCAATCATTTTAATTCTCGGAAATGTTAAGAATCCTCTGGCGATCGTGCTGCAGAGTTTTTCATTTCGTAAAATGGTATAATTTATTCATCTTGAGAAAATTGACTGAGCCCCACTGGAGCCGTTAAGGGGCTTTAGTGTCTTGCTCGGGGGAAAGTCAACAATAGCTGTAGACACTTATTTATCTTCTTTCACAACCAGTCTCATCATTTGAACTGGAGCCAAGCATTTACACATGTTCTACTCTAGCCATTCATTTTATTATCTATTCACTCTAATATTAGATTGGACATTTTATACAACTGTTAAATAGAACTTTAACAGCCCCTGATTGGTGTTCCGTCCCTGTCTGTCTGTCTGTCTGTCTTCCTATTTGCTTTGTTAGTCTGATTGGTGTTTACTGGTGTTTACTTACATGAAAATGTTGAAAAAGCTTTCCTCGGTATAGCCAAGTCACAGTTTAGTTTTGTGGTACAATAGTTCAAAGTTGGCCTTAGACATTCTAAAATAATCGATTTTGTCCCCCACAATCTGCCAGACCATTGCCAAGTTAGATTTTTTTTTGTTAAATAAAAAAAGTCACATCCTACCATTTATTAACAGACTATTTTTCTTGTTGATGTGTTCTGATATCTGGAAAACTCAATTACATCATTTCAGCTGATGTAAATTTCTCCTGATTTGCTTTTCTTGACAGGGTTTCAGATGTTTGCACGAAATTCACTTCACAGACAGTTGACTGCAAACATTGTTAATATGACCTCTTGTCTGCCTTTTGAACCAACTGTGTGTTTCCTATCTGCCCTTTAGACTGTTCATCTGCCTCTTCAAATATCTTTGTAGAGCGTCTGTCTCTCCTGAAGTACGTGTCGTATCTCTGTGGTTGCTGCCCTGTTCTCATACTGTATTGTCTTTGATAGCCAGTGGCCCTGCTGTAGGTGAGCTCATCAGTGTTTGGTTCCCTGTGACTTCTTTTTCCTCATGTGCCACTGGCTTTTGTTTCCAGTCCTCCAAACAAAGACACATCACTAATGAGGAAAGGCTAGCACGACTCTTGCAGTGCTCTGTGCCTCATTTAAATGGAACATGGTCATAAACAAATGACACACTCTGAGAACTGCACTGGTTGGGGAGGATGGGAGTGGTTTCTCCCCATATGGGTACTTACACAGCACTCAGATCAGCTGTGCCACTATCTGTCTTTCTCTCTGTCTGTCTGTCTGCCTGACTGACCGCTGGAGACAAAACCGATTCCAACAAAGTGTATTCAGATTACAAGCCCCAAAAACATTCTCAGTCATGGCCATTTTACAGGCACTGACATGTTTGATCAGCTCATTAGCCTCTCTGACAGGTAGTGATGAAGCACTTCTTTGTGTGTGTCACAGTGTACCACAGTGTGTTTACTCTGCACCCTGTGTTGACTATGGAGAATGACCCCTCCGCTCTTGTCCCGGAGGACTTTTTCCATTCCACATAACCCTAAACTGATCTCTGTGTGTGTGTGTGTGTGTGTGTGTGTGTGTGTGTGTGTGTGTGTGTGTGTGTGTGTGTGTGTGTGTGTGTGTGTGTGTGTGTGTGTGTGTGTGTGTGTGTGTGTGTGTGTGTGTGTGTGTGTGTGTGTGTGTGTGTGTGTGTGTGCAGACTGAACCAGCTGATCCAACTGCACTTGGTGGCAGGCGGTCATTGGTCTAATAATAAGACGCCTGAATCTAAATCCGACCTGTTACATAATTCACATCACATATTATTTGGAGATGGAGGAGAGGTCACACGCAAGTGGAAAAGAGAAAGATCCGTGTGCCATTGTGTGTAATACACAAACACTCCCAACAGAACGTCAGGATGGCAAAAAGAAACACGCATAATGATATGTTGCCATGGTGATGTTGTATGGTTTACAAAGAACAGGATAAAATCTATTAAAGAAGATGATTTTGTGTCTATAATTTTCTGTAACTATTCTAGTAACGCATGTAGCAAAGATGATTAGCTGTTCCTCCTCCAGATCACCCATGTTTTCTCTTGCAAGAGGGAGCTGCACAGCATCCGATTGTAAATTCATGTGAATGCGACATATTTCCTTATTGAAATGTTTTCTGTTTGTATTTCTCAAGCAGTGCTAGTAGTTGCTATGGTACATCTCTAACTGAATGCAAGGGGACCAGTGGAGGTTTGAATTAAAAAAAAAAAAAAAAAAAAAAAAAGAGAAGAGACATCACACATATACACATTACAGACAGAGAAAACTCAAAAGTAAATATCTTAATTCATTAATTCAAAGGTACCAACATAATTTGTTGAGAGTCAGTTTTCTCGTTTTAAAGACGTGGAGGGGCAGCGATGAATTGGTCACGGCCCAGTGGGAGAGGGGGGAAGCAAAAGGCAGGGATGAACGCTGAGCCCCGCTTGTAAGGTTTAATGATTGCATGAATTCCCAAAAGATATAAACCATTTGTACTAAAAACTGGATTAAAAACATTTCACATTTGATTTGACGCCGTTGTTTCCGCGTCAAGCTGAAAACCCCTTCTATGTTTTTTCCCCTAGATATTACAATCACATTTTTTGCTTTTGATAATGCTTATTTGTTGAAAAAAGACAAAAGCAGGTTGTGTGCGAGGTGAGTGCAGCTCTCTCTACAAGAAGTTTTCCTACATCTCTGCCTTTTTTGTCTCATCCTACATCCTGATCACCTCCCAGCTTCCATTCGGGCTGTGTTTCTTTGTGTGCGTGTGTGTGTGTGTGTGTGCATCTGTCTGTGTGTGTAGGCTTCATAAGAATGTTCCATTCAGGCATGACGCCCTAAAGAATGGCAGCTCTCATCTATGTGTAGCAGGCCTGGGCCCCTTAACCAAAGCACCCATCACTAGTTCTTTGTCCTGCACTGCGTGTGTGTGTGTGTGTGTGTGTGTGTTGTATGTTTTCAGTGATGGTGTGTTTGTGTGTCTCCATGTTTGTTCGTGTTCATGTGTCTTTTTGTTGTGTGTGCTTTATGGCTTTAGAGGTGTATGTATATATTCCTGGGTTTGCAGTTCCTAGAAAGCAGTAATCTGACACCCACTGTGCACACATGGTTGGGGCTCTATGTGTGTGTTTTCAAGGGGGGATGCGTAGCACACCACTTCTCAGAGGCTGTTTTCTGCTGCTCCCTTAATTACTCTTTCACCGACCCCCTTCATCCATTCTTTTTCGTTTCTCCTTTTCTCCTCACTTCCTTAATGGAGTGTCACTTTTAGCTCCAGATCCTCTGATAGGAGGAGGAGCTGGAGCCTTTTTCTGTGTAGACTGGGAATACACCTTAACCACTGCCCACAACAGTTTACCTAGTACAGTCAAGCCATCATGTAAAAGTCATGAACTCTGTGACCTTGATGCTTGACCTTTGTCATACATTATTCATTGATCTGTCTCTAGCTCCCTTTGTTCAAGCCTTTTAGATTATAGCCCATAAAGAAAAGGAGATTGCCACTGAATACAGCCTGAATACATCTCTTCCACCCTGTGCTTATTCAGCCTACAGCTGGCTAACAGAACCTCTCCCTCCCTCTCTCTCCTCCCTCCCTTCCCTTCCCTCCTCATGTTTTGTGTTGGACTGCGCCTCTCACCACGTGCAGCAGCAGCTTAAAGGCATGTGGGAGGAGTTCCCTGGGAGGAATGTGCGTGACTGGCTGGCTGACTGCAGTACATGCACACACACACTCAGACACACACACTCACAGCAGTAGCTTGTAGCTAACACTTCTGCAGAGCCAGCTGAGAGGGACTGTGTTCTAGCCAGTCTGGTTCTGGTGGGAGGACAGGCTGTGTGCATGTATGTGTGTGTGTGTATGTACTTCTAGCCTTATGAGGACCTGGACTCCTCAAAATAGTTAAAGCATTAAAAATATCAATGCACTTGTGATTGATATTTGTTTTACTCTTGAAATTTAAATGACAGCAGGAGGAGGGCTTGAGACAGTGGCAGGCAGGCAGGCAGCTTCTGTACGTTGGTGTGTTTGTGCTCTAAAGAAAGACAGCTGTGATTCTCAGAGCCGCTGTGTATTAGCTGACCTCCTGTGGGATCCTGGGAGTTTTCACTCGAGGAGCACAGGAGATGGAGAGATAAGACAGGCTCCTCAAACCCATTGCTAAAAATACCCCTACGTTACATCTAAGCTTCAATTACAACACAAACAGAGCAGGATTTTGTTAATTTTGTTATGGCGGGAGACAAACCGAAGAGTCACAGCTACAATTTAGTAGCACTGGACTGGGGATTTGCAATCTTGCCCCATGTACAAGCTGGTATAGATTAGGTTACTGGAAATAATAATGCACCACACCACAGCCTCATGAATTGAATGTGACGGCCAGCAGAGTATTCCTTCTCAGACGCCTTCGTGCTTCTACCAACTCCACCCTTGCAAAATTGGTGGAACACTGGGTGTTGCAGCATAACTCTGGTCTCTGGTTGAGTTTTTGTTTGTAAATGCTTTGTCAATTAGTGTGAGTGATGTCACTGTAAATATTTCTGATACTGTGTGTGTGTGTGTGTGTGTGTGTGTGTGTGTGTGTCCTGTAGAAGGGAGAGAGCAGTCAGTGTGAGGCTTAACCCCTCAGCTCAGCTGACATGGAAGGTCTAAATATATTCCTTTGAAGCAGCCAAACTGGAAAAGTTGTCATCCTCTGCCTTCCCCCACACCCCTTCTCTAAACAATTCTTCCCAGCCAAAATTAAATAGCTACATCCACCTAAGTGAAAACCTAAACAAAGGCATTCAGTCATTCATGTGCTCATTGTGTCAAGACAAGTGGCTTTCTGATTTCATTTGCATTGCTACATTTGTAGTTTACCTGCTACTCTACCTGCTTAGGTGTGAAGTTATTTGAACAGCTGTACTGAACCTTTGATTCTCTGCCTCATCCAGATGCAACGGAGGAGTTTTTCGAGTACGATGCGGAAGAGTTCCTGGTGTTCCTGACCTTACTCATCACTGAGGGAAGGACACCAGAATATTCTGTGAAAGGAAGAACCGAGGGGCTGCACTGTCCACCAGCCCAGTCGGCCATGCCGCCTCTTCACAAGCATGAATGCAGCGACAAACTGCCCCAGGTAGCACAACGTGAACACAAAACTATGTCCACAGCCTGTCATGTCCTTTCCAAAAGTATAAACAGAAGGTAGTCTCAGTCTGCTAGAGGTTATTGTTACTGCTTCATTTACATCCTTCAAGTCATGAGCATTAACAGAGGCCCACTTATCAAATGGGATCCACAGTTGACATGTTGTTTATTAGAGGTATTAGTGATGAAAACTGTTTATTTTCCTGTAATTTTACCAGCACGGCTGGAACTCAGCACCCAGCCCTCAGTGATGGATTAGAAGCAATTCAACAGCAACACAAACTACAGCCCCCAAACCCGAAACGCTGAGACCATAAGGTTGAATCAAAACCTCTCTAAAAGAGATTAAACAAAAACTGGACATTAAATTCTACATGAATGATTGGATTTATTGCTGGGCTGTTGTATTAGACTAGTTTTGATTAGAACAGCGTATATGCAGTAAACTTCCACGGTGGAAATGTTTGTTACTGAGATGCAACCTAAATAAAATTCAGCTCTAAGTGAGGCTCTTTCTAGTTCCTGTCTGCTTTGTCCCTAACTTTATGTACCTGGTGCTGACTTTCGCTAATGAGCACTAACCCCCTCACCTTTGTCTGTGGGTGTGTGTGTCCAGTGTCGGCAGGCAAGGCGAACCCGCTCAGAAGTGATCCTGCTTTGGAGGAACAACATCCCCATCATGATTGAGGTCATGCTTCTGCCAGACTGTTGCTATGGTGACGAGTGCCCCCCAAGCGACCCTATCAGTGACCCGGTCACCAAACAAGATGCTCTGCTGCTGGAGAGATGGACCCTGCAGCCCGTTCCAAGACAGTAAGCTAGGCTTGACTAGACTTGGGCCTTTTCCATATCAGTTGTGCCAGTATGACAGCTTTTTGTTTAACCCTTTCAATTGTCACATTTTTACAAATGTGACAAAATATAATCATAATAAATCATTTGTGAATAACAAGGTTTCAAAATGGGAACAGGAAAAGTAATTTGGTGTAAACCCAAAATGTAAAAAGCAGGACAAACCTTCACAAGAGCTGTGACACCCCCCACTTTTTTGTGTTTTTGATACATTTTAAGAATAAAATTATGTGCAGGTTCGAGTGTTTCCATATTGTTTGGCATTGTAAATGTGTCAAATTACATAGAGATGCATGAGTTTGTCACATTTTGAGATGTGCAAAAGTGAAGTGAAATTATAATATGAAATAAAATAACTCAGACGGTTAATTAGCCTCACAAGTTGGCCCACTTTCCTACTCACATGAGTAGAAACAGGGAACTCTGTGTTTGAGTAACACACACACACACACACCTCCTTGAACTATATTCTCATTAACCAGACATATTGGCACATTTCCACCTCTTTGTGTTTATGATAGAAGTGGTGATCGTTTCATTGAGGAGAAGACCCTGCTGTTGGCTGTTCGCTCCTACGTCTTCTTCTCCCAGCTCAGCGCCTGGCTCAGTGCCTCCCATGGCATCGTCCCCAGAAACATCCTGTACAGGTCAGACATAACACTCACTGAGGACTTTGACACTGATGGGCTGAAGGTTGTTCACTGAGGCAGGTGGACCGTTATTAAAGCTACAGGAAACTATCTGAAATAACTTCAGATCAAGTTCTCTCTTGCTTTAGTAATCTGTTGTTTTCAAATGTATATTTTAAATAAGTAAATCTTGTGTGCTGGTTCCTAAAATTGAATTAGAGAAAGTTAAACAGACTCCCAGGAAGCTCGTTGATATTTTAAGATGTGAGAGCTAACAATGGCTCTCTCTCTGTCAAACAGGATCAGTGCTGCTGATGAGGAGTTGGTGTGGCAGTTTTCCCAGCAGCCTTCAGAGCACATTTTCCCTGTGCCCAATGTATCCCAGAGTGTTGCACTACAGGTTCGTGTCCAGTCACTTCCTCGCCAACCCACCTACCCCACCCTGGCCTGCAGCATCCATACCGGCCTGCCTCCGCTTTACAGCAAGACCCCCAGCCTCAACCCAAACCTCAACAGCCATGGTGGCCCGCCTACCCTCAAAAAGAGCCAGGACCCCAGCAAAGACAGCCTCCTCCACAACTCTAACATCTACAGCAAGAGCTCCAACTCCATGTCTGGCCTTCTACTCAATGGACTACCCATTCCTAATCTTCCCATCAACAACATCCCCATTAATAGCCTTCCCACCACTGCTGTGCCGCCTCCCTACAGCAAGAAGAGCCAGGATCCTGAAGACCACACGTATCAGAATGGAGAGCTTCCACACGTCAATATCCCTCAATGTCAGGGCTCCCCACTGTTCCACAGGTCCTCTCACTCCCCCACGCCCTCCGGCTCCCACTCCCCCTCACCACTTCCCATGGGTAAAGCTGGAAAGTGGCTGTACTCTGCACTCAATGGCTCATCTGACCCTACACAAGTGGAGGACTATGGTTCTGGCACCAACAGCAGGGAAAGGTCAAAGGGTTCCATCCCTGAACCACTGAGAACTTTTAAGAATTTCTCCTTGGCTGAGCCACCCCGTGGCCCCCCCTCAAGGCCTGCTGTAACTGAGACAAACCCCCTGATTGGTTCCCTGCTGCAGGAGAGACAGGAAGTTATTGCCCGCATCGCACAGAGGCTCAACTTCTGCGACCCCACAGCACCGCCACTCCCCCCTGGCCTTTTTGCTTCTGACAACCCTCCCAAAGCCATGTGGAGCAGTAACCATGACGACATAACTGCCAGTAAGACCAAAGAGCCAGAGGTACCGCCCTATGATACTGTGGGACGTGTGTGGCCCAGCCCCTTCAACACACCCATGACAGACACTTCTTTCACCAAACGGGAGAGTTCCTCCCCCAAACCTGCAGCCTGCAGGAAGCTGAAAATGACTGAGACAAGAGATGGAGAGGAGGACAGGAATAGAGAGAGTGAGAGAGAGAAAGAGAAAGAAAAGGTCAAGGAGAGGGGGAGAGATAGCTCCCTGATCGCCCAGGCAGTACAAGACATTACCAGACTTATCCAGGAGAGACTGTCTGTCCCCTCTCAGTCTCCAAGGCACAGTAGGTGTGGCAGCCCTCTGCATCACTCACACACAACAACAGTCACACACACGGTCCGCACATACTCTCACACCACACACGCCCCACAAGCGTCACACACTGCCACCAACGGCTATGCCAACGGCCACATACCCAGCCAGGAACCTCACAGAGGCAGCGCCCACACCGCTGCCACACACGCCGCACCTGTTTGCACAGACAAGCCCCAAGTCGATCCGAGGGCCGAATGCCATTCTCCCAGGGCCCAAAATGGTGCTCACTTTACACTTGAAGAACTCTCAATCAAAGGCCAGTCCCACACCCAGGCTGGCCAGTGTTTACGAACTCCCCCACAGGAAAAGCTCAGAGTCAGGACACATAGGAGCCATGAAACCCCCCCCGCCTCCCCTGTTTTTGAGAACAGCCCAAGGAATACCCAAATCTTTAGGTGGACTTGCAATGATTCCAACCCAGCCATGAACTGTAACATAAGCCACAACCATAGCAAGCCTCAGCCTCAGCACCAGATGCAGACACAGATCTGTCCACAAGCACAGGCCTCTGCCCTGCAGGATGAAAACCAGGCACCCTCAGAGTGCTCAAGCAGTCCAGACATGACCCCCCCTACTACTGTTCTGGTAAGGCACACGTCACACCAACTGTCCATATACTTATAAGTGATAGCCCATTTGGTAGTCTGCTTACAGGGGGCTTGGTTTAACTTAGAGTCAGATGAGAAGATGAACACCACTCATGTCTATGTGCAAAAGCCAGCAGCTGGTTAGCTTAGCTTAGCTTAGCACAAAGACTAGGAACTAGAAGGAGAGGGAAAACAGCTAGCTTGGCTCTGTCCTGGCTCCTGGATGAATGTTTTGTTAGGAGCAGGTGGGACTTGACTTAATTAGATTAGATTAGATTCCTTTTATTGTCATTGTAAATAAATACAACGAAATTCAAAGCACAAAAAAAGTGAAACAAAACCATAAAAGATGGCATCTGATGTGTGAGAATATGAAGATTTCCCTTTACTTGCAAGCTGCCTTAATCTCTCCTCATCTCTGTGCTGCAGCGAGCTCACAGCCCCTCCCCTCTGCGTCCCTGCAACAGCTGGAAGAAACAGAACCGCCACTCATTAGACGCCACAGCCACTAAGGCCTTCCACCCCTGTACAGGCCTGCCTCTGCTCTCCAGCCCTGTAAGAAACACACACACACACACACACACACTCAGAATGAACCACACAGTGATGGTCCGTTTGTGCTTTGTATTGTCGTCCACATTCGTATGCAGACTCAAACACTCACTGACTCATCGTCGGTGTGTAATGCAGTTGTGTTTGTCACAGCAGCACGCTCACTACCCTTTTCTTTCAAGCCATCTGAAGCATTACTCACACTTTCACCAGTGTAAGAGGTGGGCTTGTAAATGTTTGTCATAAAGAGACTTTGAAATATCTGGCAGGTGTTTTTATTGCTGCTGGGCCACTTTGTTGTTAGCCAAGGTTAATATACACAAATACACACACACACACACACACACACACACATACACACAGATAAGGCACTGGTAAGGCACGTGACTTGTGTGCCTCATCAGCCAAAGTTATTTCACTGAGTTTGTCAGATTACCACACTCCTTGATTATAATTTTCTTCTTCTGAACAGTCACACTCACACAAAGTGTACACACACACACACACAGTCAGTCAGTCTCACCAACAGACAAGCTTGCATATTTTCACATACACATCATGACGCACATTGCACATTGTCAGACTTCCAGTATGCGTACATATCGGTTTCTCTATCTGATCACACCTTTTGGGATCTTTAACAATGGATACAACCCCACTGTCTTATTTTGAAATAGCATATATTTAAAGTGTCTTAATTCCTGTCATTTAAAACTCAGGTTTGTACACAGCGTTTGTTTCTCTCCTGCGACAGAGCTTTAACCAGAGATGCTGTGACAGTTGCTCTGAGTTAATCATGTTCTGTGTTTCTGTGGCAGGTTCCTCAGAGGAAAAATCAGACAGGCTACTTCGACCTGGACACCTCTCTGGCTGGCTGTAAGGGTTTGCCTTGGGCCTCTGGGAAAAGGTACGCATTTCATCGCCTGGTTTCTCTGTTACTGCAGCTAACCAGACTCTGACTCAATTTGTCCACAAAGATAAAGTCAGGATACTTTCACAGAACAGGTTTATATTGCAGTCTTAGTAACAAAGGACAAGATTTTTTTTGTTCTACAGTTGCCTTCCACATCATCTGCTCATTATAAGTACTCTGGATCGCGTTACTCATATTTCACATCAGCAAATGTCTGGTTTTGATGTATTTGATAGCACTTTATTGTGTTAAAAGTTTAACAGGTCCATCCAAAGTCAAAGGACCAGTGTATAAAGGATCCATATTAGAAGGCAGACTTGCTCCAGCTACCATATTTACACACTAATACGCTGACATAGCCATGGATCAGCAATAGGTTCTAGGTATTGTCTGTGTGTAGAGAGATCAGACAATAGGAGTGTTTTTATGAGTGGAGAGGTTTGGTCAGCCTTGTTCTGCTGACTATTCCTCTCACGCTGCCACCTGCTGAAACTCTGCTGTACTGTGACTACATCTAGAATTACACACATTCTGCTCAAAATGGCAGACAGGACTGAACCGGCTTTACGTACACAGAGGCACTGCCTACACACAGTAGATGTGGGTGGTAGCTCAGTACTGCTTTTGATAGAGCAAACGTTTCAAGAATTTTGCTTTCAGGGTGACAAGTTCTCGTTGGTTCGGCTGTGGCATCGTTGCCCTTCCGTATATGATTTTCCTTTTTTTTTTTTTATTCTAGAAGATGTGCTTGATTGGGGAAAAAATGTGACAAAGGATTTGTATGTGCACCAAACATATCGAGATGGTTGCTTTTGTTTGTACACGAATAGAATTCAGTCTGAGATCATTTTGTCTGACAGTGGACCCAGGTCTGACATAGCAGTAATGCTTATGTAAAAGCCTTAAAATGCTCTTTGACATTTCACCCATTTAAAACAAGTTGATCAAGTTGATGTGCATCTGTGTGTGTGTGTGTGTGTGTGTGTGCGTCCGTGCACATTTGTTTCAACCCTTTAGTGTGTGTCCAAAGAGAGAGGGGTACACAGATGAGTCACAGCAGCTGTTCAGTGCCAGTGCTCCACCTGCCAGTCTCAGTCTGCTGGGAAACTTTGAGGTACAACACACAAACACACTCAGACTCGTGTCTTTTTCATCACTCTTTTTTTTGACAATGCTGCACTTTCACGCATGCAATTTTTCATCCCTAAATAATTCAAATTAAACAAAATGCTCAAAACATCAAAGGTTAAAGCCAAAGTCAATTATCCGTTATGTGTGTGGACAATAAGTGAAGAAAATTGACCTGTGTGTCCCTAGGAGTGTGTGCTGAACCACCGCTTGGAGCCCTTAGGGTTAGTGGAGGGTTTCGCAGCTGAGGTTGGAGCCAGTGGGTCCTTCTGTCCCAGTCACCTGACCTTACCTGTGGATGTGTCATTCTACAGTGTCTCTGATGACAACGCTCCTTCACCATATATGGTGAGATTCCTTTTTTCACACATATTCAATTAATAATTAGTTTTTTCCCGGCATAAGCCTGCATGACAGAGCCTTGAGCTGAAAGCTAGATCTGCAGCCCGCCTTACGTGAGTGTGAGCTCCTGTGTGTGTATTGCCTTTGTATTCCTGTTTGTGACACAATGGCTGTGTTTGCTCACAGGGTGTGATAAACCTGGAGTCCCTTGGGAAAAGGGGCTACCGTGTACCTCCATCAGGAACCATTCAAGTGGTGAGGAAACTTCCAGGTTTTTTCGCAAATTCAGAAAACTTTATTTCTAAAAGATATCTGCATCATTGTGTGCACATGGCTGAGAACAAAGAGCAAAATACACTCAGTAGGAAGGGAGAACCATAGTGGTTTTAAAGGAAGATTAACCACATAGAATACAGATTCATATTTTCATTCATACAGCATGTTGTTATTCTTTTATGGTGCTTATACTTCTAACTCTGTTATAAAGAAATGGAACCCTTTCTAAGTCCAGCCATGCTCTCTGGTTATACCACTCAGACCTTATTCAACCCCAACAAGACGGTGGTGAAGATGTTTGTTGTGATGTACGACCTACGAGCCATGCCCGCTGGACACCAGACCTTCCTACGTCAGAGGACCTTCTCTGTCCCTGTCCGCCGTGACACCAATAATCAGACCAGCAGGAAGCCCCTCGCCCTCGGCCATGGACGCACCTTGCGCTACCTCATCCACCTGAGGTGAGTTGGCTGCCGATTCGTCTCTTGTGGATCGTAGAAGTTGGATGCATCAAACAGATGTGACGTTTCTCCTTCATAACTCTTCCCCCCTGTCTTTGTCTCCCTCTCCAATCCCAACCAGGTTCCAGAGTTCTAAGTCTGGGAAGATCTACCTCCATAGGGACATCCGTCTGCTGTTCTCCAGGAAGTCCATGGAGGTGGACAGCGGTGCTGCCTACGAGCTCCAGTCCTTCACAGAGTCCCCCATTGACCCCCCATTCTCTCCCCGCTGCTAAGACCTGTGTCCTTCACTCCTCCACTCAGCAGGCCACTACCGAAGCTCCAGTCTCACTTCGATGCCAGCGATAGACTCTTACTCAGCCCGTGGCTAGTAGAAAAGGCTCTAAAAGAGAAGCAATATAAGGACTACAGTGAGCAAGACTCACCTGGCCTGTGCCCAACATCTTACGTTTCATCCCCTCTGTCACCCAGAACTGACAAAGGGGGTTCGCTAAGAGCCCGGGAGACTCGCCAGAAATGAAACCTTGTTCTCTGTTAAGTGCACAACTTTGGATCAGAGAGGCTGGGTCAAAGGTTATGGTTATAAAGTATGTTTCAGATCCTTTCCTCCTTGTTCCGAAGGCCTTACCAGTACGATAGGTTTATCTTGTTCATGCAGATGTGTGTTCCCTCCAGCATCTGGCAGGAGAGTAGGGACCAGTGATTGTCAGTTAGACACTTAAATCTCTTCAGAGTTGTTTTGCTCTTTACTCAAATCAAAATGTTAATTGGACCTCTACATGACACAGTGAATAAGTGATCAATCTCAATCTTTCGGCCCTCTTAATGGTTAAAGGTTTTATTTTGAATGATGATTAGATTGATAGAACTGAAAGTGAACTTTGACCCTGAACTCAGAATAGAGCGAGTGTGCATGGAAGAGGAAGCAGGTGGCAGACTGGTGCAACGCCGTCCCCTCATCCCCAAAAAACAAACGCATACCACGGAGCACTAAAGAAGTCGAACAAGCAATCAAGCCAGATTCACCCGAAAGTGTCACAGCAGAACATTAGAAGTGCACTGTGGACTTTTTTCTCATTATAACTGGAAATGAAACAGAAAATGGTAATATTCTAATACTTTTGTACTGTTACAGAACCACTTTATTGAAAGTGTTGCAATAGGAAGAGTAACTTTAGTTTAGTGTTTACGCATTCACTTTCAGTTTACTTAACCATCAGTTTATTTAATATTTAAATTAATATTTCAGTTACTACTTGTGACGTCTGTCATGCTAAAATGATGTAGTGCAAACTGTATATCATAGTATGTATTTTTGACATTAATATTCAAATCTGAAAAAAATATATCTATATATCTTCTAAAGCAATCTTGAAAGCAGCTCTGTCTCTTTGTCTTATTATTGTTTTTCTGTTCTACCACTACATCTCCGTACTGTCTCACAGTGTGGGGTGGGTTTGGGTCTGTGTGTGTGTGGGGATCAGAGATGACACCATCATTCCCACATTCTTCACATGTGGCAGGGTATAACAGACTTTATGCCGAGGTCCTCGATTCAAACATTTGGTCAACATCTGCCACAGAAGACACACACTCATTTGAGATCCACTGAGGCCTTTTTAGCACATTGGTCATATGTGTATATAGATCGTATAGTATTACATGTGCATGATATTGTAATGATTCAATCAAAGAAAATTGTGTGCACATTGTTTAGGAAAAAACATTTCTAAACAATCTATTGTTGAAAGTCAGTTGAGAAGAAATAGTTAACAAAGATGGTCCACATCAGCAGATGATCATGTTACCATTACCTAACTGCACATGAGCAACAGAGCAGCCCTCTTACATCATGTATGTGCTGACCTGTGCATCCCAAAACGATTTGTTATGGCGAATGGGAGTGGTTTTGTTCAAGACAAGCCCTAATATCACATGCTTCTACAGTAGCTGACACATTCAGGACCACAAGAAAGATGCCATGTTTTTCTAAATGTGACAAAAATCTCAAATTAGACAAAACTGCTTCCCCCCCAAAAGTATTTAATTAATATTCAGAGGCATCAATAGTAGTCAACTCAAATATTACAGTAACTCTAACATGTACTCCTTCTGCTGGGTGGTGCAGCTACATGTTTCTCTCATACAGTTACAGGTTATAACACTGGGATCAGCCAACCTCACAGCAGCTATATCTGCAGCAGCTGACACACTGCCGCCAGTCTGGCACAACGCTGCAAATAGGTGGTGGTCATTTAATATGGCGGTCTGTGTCAGCCTCTGTCGCACAGCGCAGTGTCTAAAGAAAACAGTGCTGCCATGACAGCATTTATAATGAAGTGTGTCCAGCGTCCAGTCTCCTGCAGATGTGAGGATTGCGTGACAGAATTGTGGATATGTGTTATAGCACATGGGTCTAACAGCTGATCGCAGCGTTATGCAATCTAAATCTGAGACCAGCACTAAATGCGGGTGCACGGCGGGAGTGCCACCACGTGAGCGCGCATGGTGTCTCCGCATGTGACGTAGTATTTCATGTGCGGGAGTGCGCGCGCGGCAGGACTCGTATGGGAAGGGAAAGTCAGAGCGGGGGATTAGTGGATCACCTGTCCAACTAGTGAGCACATCACGACAATATAGAAATGTCGGGGGACAACGAAGACACACAGACGGCCGAGGAGACATCGGTGGATGAGAAGGTAACCGAGCGGAGCAGCAGTGAGCCGCCGTTGACTTTTCAAAGCTAACGTTTCGTTTTCTAGCTTAGCTTCTTAGCCCCGCTGTCATTATTGTGAACATATCCGCTAAAGCCGGCTACTAAGCCCTGTGTTTACTGTATTTAACGTTATTCGCCAAACGTTAGTACGACACTGTTACCGTTTAACTGGCCTGCCGCTTTCGGTTGATCGCCGAGAATGTCAAGAGATGCCGCTAGCTAATGTTAGCATTTGCCATGCTAACAGTCATGACATTCACCCACACTGTCAAAATGCTAACAGTTAGCTTAGCAGCTAATCTTCGCTAGCTTAGCAACAGACAGCTGTACTCTGGCCTGAAGCCTAGTTACAGTAACGTTATCTTTACGTTACCTAGTCAAGTTTTTTGTGTGACGTTAGACCGCTACCGAGATAACCGACGGTTATTTTGCAGCACCTCTAGGGGTTAATCCAAACCGGTGGTCCAACCCACTCAACTCAGTAAAGGTTGGCCCCTCTGTGTCTTTTGTGGGGGGGGGGGGGCAGCGCCAATTTGAATCTGTAATTACACACAGTACTTTGTGCTTTGCTAAGTTAAGAGTGAGTACTAAGTCAGAGTACTTGTACCGTTAACCTCATAGTCACAAGTGTTAGGCGTTAGCATACGTCAGAGATCTGATAGCGACCGTCACATTAGCTCTATACCGCAGTGCGATCAGCTGACAGATATTTCCGTGGGAGCCCGGGGACACCTGGTGAATGTGCTCTCTTGTTGGGCAATAACTAACGTTGCAAGGTTTCTGAAGAGGTCGTGACCCCCCTCATCTCGATGCCTCGTGTCTCTGCTTGTTCTCAGGAGGTTCAGGACAAGGTGATCAGCCCTGAGAAGGCAGAGGAGGCCAAACTGAAGGCCAGATACCCGAATTTAGGAAGTAAACCTGGGGGCTCTGACCTGCTTCGCAAACGCCTCCAGAAAGGGGTGAGTGATCTGTTGTGTGTCTGCAAAACATCCAGAGTGCACACAAGGATGGTCTCTGAACCTCCTGTCATGGTTTCATTAGGTACTTAAACTAACACAGTTTGACACAAATAATACCAACTCAAAGTCTGCTTACTAGACATTTTCCCCAGAGTATACAATTTATATCAGTAACTAAAGGCAACATTTTAGAAACACCTCTCAGTGCCACACAATACAAATGAACAACACCACAATCTGCTGTCTCCAAAATGAGTATGAACATTAGAACCTCCATGAACGTAGGATCTACTGCAGGGCTGTTTGTCCAGGCTGTGGTCGTTTTTCACAGGTGGCAACTGAATGTGTGATAGAACTGTTACTCTCAATCCTAGACAGGTTAGTTCAAAATAAAATGAAATGAATAAAGTAAAATTTAATTCATTTTTATTAAGTAGAAGTAAAAAATACCAGCAAACACTTATCAGCTCAAATGACACATTGATTGATTTATTGATTGATAGAGTATTGATTAAGTCTGTTATCAGATAAAACAAACACTAAGCATTTCTTACATTACATCATCCTTTCGTACAATCATGAATTGAATATTTTGAGGTTTGCTGAGACTAAGTAAGCGGTTCTAGAACACGCTGGACATTTGACAAACGCTGTGGCATTTTATAGTTTATCATTTTTCACATCACATTTTTATTGAAAGACAAATGCATACATAAATATAGTGTGTGTACCCTGGATCCTTGATGTAATGAACATGTTGCGCATGTTCTCTGCTGAAAAGACATTTGCCAACTTGATGTGTTCACATCCGTTTTTATTTAGCAGCAGCCTCCTCTTTCACTGCCTCTTTTGGCGCATTTCTACATGATGCTGGTTGAGTTACATCCACCGTCAATCAGCAGAATAACGCAAAACCAGCATAAAAGCTGTTTGTCAGGTTGCCCGCATTGTTGCACATGCATCCATGATGCAAACAAAAACGAAGACCCACTCGTAAGACCACCATCGGGTACAAGTAGCACAAATCCACAGTGTAGATCACAACTTCTAGCACATATTCTTTTTAGCATCTAACATAAGCTAAGTTTTAAAAAGTAGGCTCAAGATCAGCAAACCTGTATATGTTGAAAACTGACACTGTAGACTTGCAAAGCTATTACAATGTTGACTGGATTGGATTCGACTTGCATTACTCCTGCATGCTAGTTCTGTTGGTTTTTCAAAGTTCACACTTTTTAAAATTTGAACATTATGCCTCTCTACAGCAAAAGTACTTTGACTCTGGCGACTACAACATGGCTAAAGCGAAGATAAAGAACAAGCAATTGCCGACAGCTGCACCGGAGAAGGCCGAGATCACAGGGGACCACATACCCACTCCCCAGGACCTGCCCCAGAGGAAATCCTCTCTGGTGGCCAGTAAACTGGCAGGCTGATGCACACACAGCCTGAACAGCCCTGCAGCACCCCCTAACCCCCAACCCCCTCCACTCGAGTCTCAGAGCTGTAACATTACCTCCTCCGCTGCTCACAATACCACCTGTCCCCTGCCTCTGCCCCCTCCCCACCAGCCTGGACCCAACCCTACAGGAGCCCACACCTAGCACCCAGTGAGCTGATACCTTCAAATCCCGTTTATTTTTGTATCCACCCCATCCGGCCCTGTCTCTGTTACAGCCTGTTGTTGTTTTCGTCCCTCACTACTCCCCCCTAAACTAAGTGCCCCTCCGTCATTGTCTTCTTACATTTCCATTTTCCTTTGTATTTTCTTTTTACTTGCTTGTAAGATACGCTGAAAGACAGGACATCCACATGTGAGCACACTGAGCGGACTGTACGACTGATGAGCAACTGATATCGTGGTGTTTGCTGGAGAGGGGCAAGCAGCAGAAGCTGTGCCTTGTATGGTTGGAGGGCTTCAGGATCCCTCAGTTTGGAAGTGTGTGTATATATATATATTTCCTTTTGTTTGGCACAGGGGCAGACATCAGCCTTTTAGAACATTTTACATCAAGTCTGTATGTCCTTATTCTAAATTATGCTGTCAATATGCTTGACTGACTGAATATAGTAACCTACAGGCCAAGTTTAGTTTTGTTAACACTGATTGTGAGTCATGGTAAAGAACTGTCCGGTGAAGGCCACCCTCATGGAGCTGCATGTGTGGTGCAGGACTCACAAAGAACAACCTCACTAAGCTCCGCTTTGATTCATCAAGGTGCAGTGAACACAGATGCTGAAAAGCTCAGGTGCAGCATAGAAGCACTAGCTGGCATGTAGGTGGTGCATTCAAGGCATTGTGAAATGTGGAAATGTTCAACTTTCAAGAGTGAAAGAGGAGGGGGATGGCGTAGCTTCAGTTTGAACGACACTGTACCGTCTTCAGGCCAAAGGTTCTGTTTCTAAGCTGTCATAAATGATTCGCTCTAAGAGGGTTGGAGGTGTACGAGGGACCTGAGAGCTAAACACCTGTCAGAAGGGACCAGTCTGTCCTGTTTTCTGTGTGAGTAGACTAAATTAGAAAAGAAATTGCACGGGGCACAAATAATGTAATGAAATGTGTTCAGACTTGGGAGGGTGAAGGGGGGGGGGCTTTCTTAACTCATGAACTGAAGTAGTTTTATCTTAAAAGTATCCTTGGCCCTGTAAAGCTCCTTTCCAGGGTCCCTACTGACTGGACAAAATGTACGTGCGATGTGGTAAATCTAAGCTAGCACTACATCGGACTGAGCTGTGCATGTATATGGCTGCCCTGCTGTCACTTTGTGCCATTTTGTTTTGTAAATAAAATAGTTTTGCACAAATATTTCATTTCTGTCTTGTGTGTGCGTTGTGCTGATTTAATGTTGTATAAAGCTGTCAGGTGTTTAACCACACAATACTCACCAACATTCACATGAGTGACAGCAGGAAGATGGTGCCCGTTCATTGTCCTCATCCTTGTGTTTAGGTTGAGGACAAACTTTCCCTTAAAGCTGGTGTTAATGTCAGTTCATCAGTAATGCAGTTGTCATCAAAAGAGTGTAAAAAAAGGGCACTGCAGCACCCGTTGGAGAGACTTCCACACTTCAGCACACCTCTTTGACAGCCTCTACAGTAGCTGGACACAGTTGTGTTTACAAAATCAAAGTGCTCATAGTGCCATAAAATGATCCCTGTTAGTGTTCTGCTGTTGTGTATAATGTGCGTGCTGCATTTGTCTGCTGTAGTTCAAGGTCATTCTAAGCACTTTATATACTGTTGGTTAGTTTTTATCCACATCGGTGCATCATACTGTATAAAATCAGTTTGCTGCCTTGCTGTCCTGTGAGAACCGCACCTCTTTATCCAGTTCATCTTTCATGAGCTCAGGCAGCAGCCCCTGTTTTCAGTTTTGCGACAATGCACCTTCCAGCTAATCCTGATTAGAGAATCAATTTTAACTAGTTTATTTAGCATAACAAGTAGGAGAATCTTCTCAACCCATAAGGGAAACACTTAATCCTACAATTTGTCAGAAAAATTCAAATTGCAAATTTGCCTAATCTGGAGATTCACAACATCCACGGAACAAAAAGGGTATAAAAGTTAGAATTAGAAAATAAATGAGTAACTAAAGATGTTGTGGAGCCCTGAATAGAATAAAAGTGGCTGATAAAGATGACTGTAAAGGCCGAGGGCCCTCACACATTCCAGTTGAACTTGTATGTGTGTGGCAGAGGGCGCAGTGAGCAGCACCGCTCCTGCTTGTTGCTGTGTTTCACCCTCTGGGCCGCCAGGGGGCACACTTCTCCACGCGGCGGCAGCCTTCTCCGTTTGGCTGAATCATTTCATCCATCGTACCCAGAATGCAAAGTGAGATACCGAAATCTCAATAGAAAACCTCCGGCTTTCCAGGTTATCATGGCGATAACGGGCATGTCTCCCCCCTGAACCCCTCGCGGTACCAGAGGCTTTGCTTCCCCCCGCTACATGAACGCGCTCACCGGCTCTCATGCAGCTCGGAGACCTGCCGGACGTTTAGCCCAGATTGGAGAGAGGACATAGCGAGTGACCGCCATGGCAGCGTCGGAGCTGTACACAAAGGTAAGCCTGTGTTATTCATGTGTTTACAGCTGCCTCATGTTTAGCGTCATGAAGAAATGCCGTCAGAATTCCAGTATTTTTCGTGCTGACAGAAAAATGCAGCTTCCGAAAAATGCATCTTTTTGCAAAGCAAGTGTGGTGTTGTTGTCTCCGGATGGACGGAGGATGAGTGAGCGCGGTGTGGCACGCAGTGGGATGTGTTCGGGGTGGAAACGTTGACAGGGCGCTCAAACGGGTGCAGCTGACGAAAACACGACGTTCAGAGATGCGGTGGAGGGTCCCGGTTCTCCCAGCCCGGCACCCCCACATCACACACAGCCGCATTTACTGTCTCCTCGTTAGTCCACCGAACGACACCTCCTGTCCTCCCAGGCCTTCGGCTTTGACATCATCACCCACTGGGCTGGGATGATGCAAAGGCGGTGCCAGCCATCATGGAGGCTCATGCCGTTACCTCACGAAACCGTAATATTTGGCGGTAACACGGCCGTCTACATGGCCTCGTGTCAGCGTTTAGGTCGGGATGGGGGGCGCCTGTCTCAGGCTGGCTCAGGACCCGGCTCTGTGTTGATGGAGAGCCGGGTCCTGCTGAGATGCTGCGATGCTGCGCCGCATCCGGACAGTGTAGCATCCTTTAGCATCCGGGATGTTCAGACCAGCAGAGGCCCTGAAGTCCCAGAGTGAGCTCACAGACCCACACACTCACTGAGGAGGACTCACAAGGTCAGGAGTACAGCTGCTGCGGCTGGATTCCTATTATTTAGAAATGTGAAACCAAGACAAGACTGTGTGTGTGTGTGTGTGTGTGTGTGTGTGTGTGTGTGTGTGTGTGTGTGTGTGTGTGTGTGAAGGAGAAAGAGATGAGTCACCCATCCCCCTACACTGAAAGCTGGTGCGCTCAGCTTGAAAAAGCTTGTGTTTGGGGGGGGCGGGGGGTTGGGACAGTGTGCATAAGGATGATGATTGCTGTGGAAATACATCTTTAAATCTGCAGTAAACAGCAGCACCTTTAGTGTGTGTGGAAGTTGAACCTCCTCCTTCAGTAGGTAGAAGTTCTGTCCAGCCTGTGCTGTAGTTAGTCCTTTAGATTAGCGCAGACAGAGACCTTGTCTTTGAGCCAGATGACACAGGTTTGAAGCCTTGTGTCAGCAGTGCTGACACCATGCTGATCGTTTGAGTCTGTCTGCTCCAGCGGTGCTGTCCTGCAGCTGACCCTGACCTCTGACTTTAAAGAGAGAAACACAAAAAGGCTCCAATGATTTAAGACTCAAACAATTAATTGGTAGAGAGAACGTTGAGGGCCTCCAAATGAATGCCTTTTGATTTTTGGATATTCTTCCAACAAATAAAGAACATTTTTGCAAAAGATCATTCTGATAGTGGTGGGGGGGTTGAAATGACAGAAAATGCTCCTTAAAATGCATATTTGACATCTGAATCTATTATAAAAACAACTTTTAGTTGCTGCCTTATATATTATAAATCTAATACAAATAACAATTTCTGCCTGTGCTCACTCTCTTTTAGCAAAAGTAATGTGTTGGGTCGGCCTAAAAAGCACCAGGATGTGAAATTACAACCAGCCACTAAACAAAATCCAAGAAGGTTTTGGCTGCGGCTGCTGAATTAGTTTGGCTCCTAGCCAGCCATCAATTTGTCTTGTCTTATTCTATGAGAACTGTGGGTGTTAAATGGTTTTAATTGCGATGAAATAGGGATACATTTAGATGTACGTGTCCGTGTGGCTGGGAAACACAAAGTCAGTTTGTATGTTGAATGGAGGCGTCTGTTTTGGAGGTCAGCCTCTGATGTCAGACGCTTCTCTGTGATTTACTTTTCCATCACAGTGGTGGGAAACACTCTGCTCTTTGTGCCTATGAATCAGCCTTATAGAAGCTTATTGAGCAGGTCTGAGCTGCTTGGCTAGTGTACACACACACAGAGCATCAGATTCTCCTTCAGAATCTACATTTGGCTTCATGACTGACCTGTAGAAAGAGAGGTGAGTCAGAGGTCAAAGCAGATTAAATTTAATCAGGATCAAAACTAGTAAGATGTGGTGAGTATGAATGAACCAGCGTTGTGTAACTAAAAGCACAGACGGACGAGAGGGAGGACAGTCTTATGGAGATGGAAGTGAAGCGATGCTCCATCTCATGACTGATGGAAATGCTATTCAACAGACCGGGAAGACTTTCAAAAATACATAGTGCATTTGTTTAGTTGTATCACAACAAGTGCATATACTTCATTTTCAGAGTTACTAGACTCTACACTTATTCATGAGCCTAAACTGAAAAGATGCAGAATCATACAGACCCCTCGCCCCTGACTGCAGTTCAGACAGCTTTGATTTGTCAATCAATCAATTAATCTTTATTTATAGAGCGCCAATTCATAACAGCGGCAGGTCTAGACCAAACTCTTTAATTAATAAAAAATGAAGGACTTAAGAATCCCCTCATGAGCAAGCATTAGTTAATGGCAACAGTGGCAGGAAAAACTCCCCTTTAACAGGAAGAAACCTGGAACAGAACCAGGCTCGGAGGTGTGGGGGCTTTCTAATAATAACAGCAACTACTTACTGACTATAGGAATGTGACTAATAATGATCAATATGGTAACAGTGAAAAACATGACAATAGTTAGATATATGAATACTAATAACATGACTAATATCAGTAAAAAGTGTCAGCAGCAGTGATTCATGAAGCCAGAGAACCACGGCAGGAGAACCAGGACCAGGATCCGCAGGAACCAGAGAACCACAGCAGGAGAACCAGGACCAGGATCCACAGGAACCAGAGAACCACAGCAGGAGAACCAGGACCAGGATCCACAGGAACCTGAGAGATGAGAAAAGCACAGAAAGGCTCTGGGGAAGATACCAAGTTAGTAACAGACATTAAAGAGACATGAAGCATCAGGATGGAGAGGAAGACAAGGAGAGAGGAGCCCAGTGCATCATGGGAAGTCCCACAGCAGTCTGGCTGGTCCAAAGCCTGATCCAGCCCTAAACTATAAGCTTTATCAAAAGGAAGGTTTTTAGTCTACTCTTCAATGTAGAGAGGGTGTCTGCCCTCCGAACCCAAACTGGAAGGAGATTCCACAGGAGAGGAGCCTGATAGCTGAAGGCTCTGCCTCCTGCACTACTTCTGAAGACTTTAGGAACCACCAGTAGACCTGCATTCTGGGAGCGCAGTGCTCTAGTGGGGTAGTACGGTACTATGAGCTCTTTAAGATATGATGGAGCCTGACCATTAGGAGCCTTGCAGGTGAGGAGAAGGATTTTAAACTCTAATCTGGATTTTGCTGGAAGCCAGTGAAGAGAAGCTAGGACAGGGGAAATGTGATCTCTTCTCTTCGTTCTCATCAGAACACCAGCAGCAGCGTTCTGGACCTGCTGGAGAGTCTTTAACGACTTATTGGGGCAGCCTGATAGTAAGGAACAGAAATAATCCAACCTTGAAGTGACAAATGCATGGACTAGTTTTTCTGCATCATTCATAGACAGGATGGACCTGATTTTAGCAGTATTATGTAGATGGAAAAAGGCAGTCCTGGAAATATGTTTTATGGACAAATCCTGATCAAAGATAACTCCCAGATTCCTTACTTCCTTAGTAAAGACTTGATAATATCCAGTAAGGACATGTTAATTAAAGGTAGAACTTCTTCCTTTATTTGTCTGCATCAGTGACTTTAGCTTTACGTTTAAAGTGTGTGTGATGTGATTATATTGCCAAGAAGATTAAGGTATTTGGATAACAGATGAGAAAAACACACACTATACAGATATTCAGAAGAAGGAATCATTCTTACACCATATGCTTTGTATGTACTGCAGTGGTGCTCTCAGGTCCACATCACTTCACAGATCTCTGTGATGAAACAGCAGAGCGCCTCTTAAACTCATGCACACACACACAACGGCACTAGTACATCATTCACATGTCGAAGTGTCATAAACTGCCAAAAGGCTTAACTGCTAGAAAGCTCTTCCACACGTGACATGCTGGTAGCAAAGGGGAGACACACGTCTTATTCAGTATCACAAGGAAATGCATCAGTGCAGGTGCCGGTGCAACAGAAACAAAGTAAACTAAAGTATTTCACATGTAGTTGCTGTGATTGTGCAGTCACTGCTTACGGTTCTAGTCAGACTGACTGGACCCTAAGCTAAAAGAGCAGCATCGTTCACGCACTGGAGACTTGAGGCTAAATCAGCGCTGATCCATATGGGTCAGAATGTTGCACATATGGCCACATGGCACTGGCTGATGTTAGGACGTGAGTGTTGTCGTGAACAGCTGATGGAAAAGTAAACACCTGCAGTTAAATCACTTGTTGGGGTGTTTCTAAGGGCACAGCATGCGCGACTGTTTCAACCCACAGAGAACAGTTCACCTGTGGGTTTCTGTGAGCTCATTAAATTCACACCACCTTTCATTTATCCTCATCCCTAATGTTCAGCCGTATGAGCGCCATGGAGAGCGATGTCTGGATGGATTGCCATGAAATACACACGATTCATGTTCCCATGCGATGAGTAGAAAGCTCACTCTGACTTTCCAGTGACGGCCATCATCAGGTCAAAAATGTAATTTGCTCAGTAGTTTGATTGATGTGTAATATCCGCAGAACTAGTGGAATTCCCATGAGCCTCAGCTAAGGTGGTAAACATGGTATACATTTCATATTATAGCACAGTAGTTCATGTAACATGGAGCAGTCATGCTGTGTGTGCTTTAGGTGTCACCTCAACAGCATCAGGTGGCAGATTTTATATGCGGTTTAGTATTTTTCTCCCCGGCTCTAATTGAGAGCATGTGCATTAGATTACAGAGATAACCTGATAAGGTAGTAATTGCGCAGTCATGTTGTATATGCTCTGGCATGTAGTCATCACCGTCCTGTCCAACACAGACTAACGCATCATGGGCACACTCACAGATGCATGTTTATGGCTAGAATGGTGATTCTGACTATCGTGTTCAGTCTGGTTTTTGTTTCTTTCAACTTTCAACCGGTGTCATAAGTAAAGGAAATTTGTCACGTTACACAATAAGAACACTTATTAGGTTTAGAGAGGAAAACACTTGATTAACGTTTGCATGTTCATAAATTGTAGGAAGAAGAGTCAGGTTCAACTGCTCATGTGTGCGTCTGTCAGGAAACGGTTATTTAGAGGCAAGTCAGTGTTTGTGGGAGAGTCCTGTTTTCTGGCTCTGAGACGCTTCCTCACAACTCATGTGATTGAGAAAGGAAGCAGGGGATGTTTGATAGACAGTAGGGATGGCCAGTCGTCTGTCACGGGGCAAGAAAGTTCTTGGGGAACGTCTTGTGTCTTGCTGCTTGTGTCTGCACGGCACAATGGGAAGGTCTCATTCACCAGAGAGTGGAGTTCAGCGCTCAGTCAGCTAGTGTCTGCTCTTGTGGCGTGTATTCTCATCCAGATGACCAGAGAAGCTCACAACATGCGCTAGACTTGATGAAGAGGCAAGATGAACCGGGAGTTGGAATATATGTTTGTCCAAGTAAGTTTTTGTTTCTTTTAATCTTTCAATTCTCGTCCCATCCATTCATTGATTAGGCTGATATGTGGCCTAAAACTGTTGAATTTGTTATGGACAACGGACATTGAGTTTAACAGTCTGATCTGTTGATGGAGAAGCTATCGTCTCATTTTAGCCACATGTGGTTCTCTGATAAGTCACCTGTGAGTTCTGGTCTTGACTTTGGTATATTCCATCTCCAGTGTCCAACACAGGGCCCCAGTTCTGGCACACCCTTCTTCTAGAATCGTCTCTGCAGAATAGTAATGTTACTGAAATCAGCAGGGCAGTAATAACTCCAGAGTAGAAACAAATCAGATTTTAACCTGAGTTGAGTTTTGGGATCTAAGTAACAGCAAAATCCTTGTTTCAGATGTCAAGTCTGTTGTCAAAATTAAATCAGTAGAAGTGGTTTGTACTCTGTCCAACCGTTTGTAGAGACGGGACTGCATGGGTTGCTTTGAAAGCTAGGACTTGACCCAGTGGGAAAGATGGAGAAGCACTATCTTCTCCTTTGAATGATAATCCAGCAGCATTGTTAGTTAGTCTCATACAGATCTACAGGCCATATAAACATTTTGGTTGTGCTGTAGTGTGTTGTGTGTAGCAGCAAGGGAAGGGAATCTCCAGAAAAGTATGTCTGTGACAAGTTGGTTAGCTTAGTATGGCATTTTCCATTTTATTGTTTGTTCTATCAATCATTTTCCTGATTGATAGAACCAGACATGTCTGCCATAGACAGAAAAAGCCCTGAAAACCCATGCACTGCTTCTCCCACCCCAACATAACACACAGACGTGCACAACTCCAGGAGTCGGCACTGACTAAACTAATGTGATTAGGTGCTGGGCAGCATCACAACTTCTTAGTAAGCTACTCTGATCTTTGGCAATCACCAGACACTGGCACGCTAGCTGTAGCTGTTTAACTAGAGTCTAGTTAGGGAACACCATCAGTTGTACCGAGACAACCACGGCTTCTCCCCAACCAAGCTCTCCCCCAGCACTGAGGTCTCTGTGTCTTGGCGTCATGCTGCGTTTGCCCAGCTGAGCAGAAAAACAGCAGATTCTCACATGAGTGGTATCATGTGACGAGGCCTCTGCAGTCTGGGACTCCATTGATGGCTTTACTGAGAATATGTGGGCAAAACACTTCTCACATACCTCTGCAGCTGTCTAGATGTTTGTCCCCGCCGGACAATATTTGAAAAAGTGTTAATCCACTATTTCCACTGACTTTTATGGTGTGTTCTTTTTGTAACTCATCTCTTTCTTCTTTTTAGAGAGTTTAGCTGCACTGATAATGTGTCGACCATTTTTATAGTCGTTATATTTACCTCAGCAACATTTGACTGGATTTACTTATTGTTTTATCCCATTCATACCCATGTTCAGTATTGTGGGGAGGACACGGGACAAGTCCTAAAAGTCTAGTTGGCATATTTTCTGCTCTTTTTGTTGATGGTAAAGATGGTCCATTGTTTCTCTGAGATTATGTACATATCGTTTATGATTAAGAATTTCTTTTGTAAAATGAATGCAAAAATTTAGACGTGAAACAAGGAGCAACTCACCTTTGGAAACCTTGCAGAAATGTACAGTAAGTGGTGTGATAAGTGTTCAGTGAGGTCCTCACAGTGTTTGATAAGTGCAAGAAAACCCTGGGAGGGCTTAGAGCTCAGTGAAACAGTGAAAGCTCAGAGATCAGTATTAGCAAGGTGAAGTCTAATCTGCTGTTCTCATGGAGTTACATCCCTACACACACACACACACACACACACACACACACACACATACAGAACATGAACATACTGCACACACACACTTTCCCAGTGACCATTAGTCTTCTTCTAATTTCCTTGCAGAGGCACTGCAATACAATCAGAGCAAATGGAGCTTAGATCTACAGCTGTCATGCTTAAATGTCTCCTTTTGGGTGCTTACATTATTCTATGTCCAGTGCTTCTGTGGTCCAGGACAAGAGTTAAGAGTAGCAGAAGCTCTTGTGCTTATGTTAGCGGCAGGCACAGTAATGGTAACCTGTATACCATATGTGAATGTAATGAAATCTCAGTGTAGTTGATTGGAATAAGATTAGCTACTGTTAAACCCTGAGTTAGCCTAATCAGGACCTGATCCTTTGTCTCAGTTAAACCAGGATTAGCATTTGTACCTTTCAAGAGCAGCCCTCCCTGCTGTCAACCGAACCGAACTGATCTGCTGACTTCTGTGATTCATTATTTGATAGAAAAGAAATCTCTTGAGCCCTGAAAACCCTCTTCATGTTTAAAAGCAACACACATTTATCACATAGAAAGCATGTGACCCTTACATCAGTGTGGCCAAACCCGGCATCCTGAGGAAATTACAGACTTACAAACACAGCTGTGTGTGTGTGTGTGTGTGTTCATGCATGCAGCATATGTGGGGTAAGCTCAGTGTAGAGGCACTTCAGCCATTCTGACATCACAGATGCTCTGACATCTTTGCTGTTTTTTCATGGCTCCTCTGCTCTTCTTGTACCACCCATCACACACCAGCCTGGCCATCATCCATCCGTCTGTAAGGCAGACAGAGAGCCTGCACTCTGACTCATCACATTTTTCTCTCCAGCTTTCAGATGCTCCTCTTTTCCAGCTTGTCTTTCATTGTGGAGGATTATGTCCTTGAAACATGTTATCTAAGTGTCTATCAGTGTGTGTGTGTGTGTGTGTGTGTGTGTGTGTGTGTGTGTGTGTGTGTGTGTGTGTGTGTGTGTGTGTGGTACTTTCATCCTTTGTCTCTTCTCTGTTTTCTGAACCTGGGGAAATGTGCAGGTCTCTATAAATGTTTCATGGCACCCACAGCTGTCTGTCTTTTCCTCCCATACTCAGGTACACACACACCTCAGTATGTGTACGCTTGTTTTCTATCACATGGAAAAAGACAAAGAAGACATATAAATTGGGAGCATATGTCAGCGTTAACTAATCCAGTTTAATCATGCTCAACACCTACTGATGTGTGAAATAAGTGTGTGTGTGTGTGTGTCTGCGTGTGTGAGGATCATGAAGTGCAGTAGCGCAGTCTGAGGTGTGATGCTGCTCAAAACTCGCTGTTGCTATTTTTAGCCTCTGTCATCCTCATCCTCCCCTCCCTCTCTCCCTCCATGGTTCTCTACATCTCGCTCGCTCTCTCTCTCTGTTGCTAGGATGTTGGCTGTTGGGACGGTGTCTTGTGAGAACCAAAAAAGGTGAAACGATTAATGAAATGGTGGGACTGGAAGAGTGATAGGGAGACATTTGTTGTATTTGCCAATGTTATTATTATTCTCAGTGTGTTTCCAGGAAATCTGCCCTCCCACGCTCATAGGTACACTGCATCCAGACGAACCCCTTTGTCAGCTATGGAGCAGTCAGTCTTTGCATATATAAATGACAGCCATCACTATTTTGTCCATATCAAGTCCACAAAGACTCAGACTCTTGTCTTCTCTGACAGCAGTGTGATCTGCCTCTACCTGGTGATTGCCTCAGTCATGGTGTGAAGCCATCTGTGGTTTCTCACCTGGCAGGTAGCTCGACAACAGGGCTTGCTGTTGGTGTGTCAGGTTGTGAGTTGGAGCCGGTGTGATGCTGGATAAACATGTTAATGTCTAATCAGGTATTTGCTTTCCTGATTTTCATCCTCATCCTCTTCCTCCGTCTTCTTCCTCCTCTAAATGCCTGGCCCCACCCCACTGCTGTACAGCAGCTAGAACTGTACATTTAACTACCTAATACCTCATATGTTTTACCTTTTTTTAATTGGTAAAATCATTTTATTTCACTCTGTCGATTATATTTCAGCTTGTGCCACTTTTCATTGAAGCTGTATGGTTCACTACTAAGTATTCACTCCCAAGACTTCATCATTCTGTTAGATGGAAAAGTTCTAGATGTGTTGTACATTAGTTTGTATACAGTTTCCTAAAGTTTAGTTGGACATATCTGATCTTTGGACCTCAGCTACAACTTGACATGAAGATCTGCCAGTTTGAACAAAATGTGGCTGCATAACAGGGGTTTGGAATAACTAAACCACCTTCAGGCCACAAAAAGAAACAAGAAAACTGCGAGCAACAAAGTGGTTTTCCAGAACTGAATAATGATGTGTAAGCTGTTAATTTTCTGTAGTGTCTGTTAATGTTGCAGAAATGCTTGATTATATTGTTTAAAAAAAAACAGAGACATGCATTGGATAATGTTTTGATGCTCTATAGAATCATAAATGACCCTAACCCTTAACACTGAAAGTGACAGCAGTTTTGAAAAAAGTGAGAAACATCTGCAGTGTCAGCAGGCAGATGTTGCACCAACAACATTTCAGAACATAATAGTATCTATAAATATATAAACTATTGAACAGCTAATCGTGCCAATAATGTGCCAATGTTAATGAGACAGTTGGTATTACTGATGCTGTTTATTGATTGTTTACTGTCATATGAAACTGCCTATTACAGAAATGATCTTACATTTAAGATATTGATTCAGTTGTTTTCATTGAAGCAATTGTCAAAGGAGGAAAAGAGGATGTCCAGAATTATGAGTGAGGGATGTTTGACCTCACACATGCACACTGCTGGTATCAAACAGGTTGTGACCGGTGGTTCGGTTCTGTTGGACATTTGTGAGGTTGTCTCCCATTTTTAGCTGCTGTTGGATCTGTAACCCCGGCGCACGCACACACGTAGACACACACATGTATCCTCTGTCTTTCTCTTTGTCTCTGTTCCAGTTTGTGCTTTTCTTTTTCTTTGACTACACACATACAGCTCAGAAGTTATTCACTTATCACAGTAATACTCATATTGGTGTATGAACCAGCTGATGATTAACAAGAAACAGTAGTAGAGATAGATCATTTAGAAACATTGCACAGTCCAACGGGGAACTAATAACGTCAGTTATTTAACTTTAAGACATCAGTTAGTGTATTAATAAATGTGTAGTGGTCAAGTATTTTATGTTACTCTCCACACACTATCAGCATTACCGCACTTTATGTTATGTGCCATTTACTTATTCTCTGCCTGTATAGTTCCTTATTCCTTCATTTACTTTACAATGTTTCTGATTTTGGATGCGTTTCTGTTAACTTTGTCCTCTGACTTGCACAGATCATCATTTGTTAAGTAACTGTCACTCAGCGGCAAACCTCAATCCCACTGTACACCACCTAACCACACTGATCACAGCTTGGTGTTCCTGCAGGGGTGGAGTGAGAAAAGGATGAGATGAAAAGACTGGTCGGGGTGGAGTTTTGAAGAAAAATACTGTGTTTACACATGACAAATAGATTTAATATATTTTGTATTGCAGGCTTATCGGCATGAAATAAAAACATAATTTAAGTTTCCTTCTTTTTGTCTTTTAACACCATTACTCTTCTTCATACAAAGAGTGAGAGAAGGGTGTAATTTTGATAAATAATCTACATGTATCAGAAACCTCACTGAATTTGAGTACACTGATTTTTTTTTTTTTGATCCGTTCTGTACACAAGACATCTATCACATGTCTGTGAGGGTTTTTTCTTCTCAGAATAGAGGGTACCTTAGGACGTCATACGCTGCACAGATTGTAAAGCCTTGGGCAAATGGTGGTTTGTGGTTTGGGGCTATTTATAAAACCTGACTTGGCTTGACTTAACGGACAGTGGGAGAGAAGGAAGGCGAGGGTGTGTGTGACCATGATGTCATGATTCAGATGATCGGTAGTGAAACAGCAGACCAAATGAACCAGTCTCTCCGTTGTGCGCTTTTACAATGAGTTCTTTCTCTTTCACTACTGTGAAACTGTCTTCGCAGTTTATGTAATGAAGGCATGAAATCAGTGTCAAAAAGATTCTCAGTGCTCATCGTCATGTTCTTCAGTTGTCCAAGTTCTCATTAAGAAAGTATCTGTTAGATGTTTCTGGGTTAGTTGTTCCCTGTATGTGCTCAGTATTTGAAATAAACAACGCTCTGATTAGTCTTGAGATTATAATACATTTAGGTGTTACTGTGTAAATCCTGTAGTGATCTGTGGAGGATGTGTGTGTACGTGTGGGTTTAGTCTCCTGAATAATGCTTTAAAAAAGGCAAAAGATGAGTACATTTTGTCTGCTCTTGTTTTGAGAGTTATCATTTATTCATTTCCATGTGGTGATGGATTCTGCACAAAACAAGCACACATTCATGTCAAGTTTAGTGAATACAACACATGCTGCAGGACTACAGGCCCCACTAGAAACTCTCATCTTTGTCCTTATGTAAGAAATACAAGTTGTTTGATCACTCATTGTATGTGTATGCACACACATTCACACACCGGCCGGCCTCGTCTGTCTGGGTTTTTAAGATCACATTGTAGTTGTACTCTCAATCTTCCAATCAATGCAGTCGTCCAGCAAACCACCAGAAGTAAGGCCTCTTTGTGTGTGTGTGTGGATTCCGCAGCCATGTGACTGCCAGTGTTCATCAGTGTTTTCCCACATGTCTGTGATCAGCTGATTGCCTCAAGTTTGTAAGGGCTGAAACTTTTACATTGAACTTTGTGTGTGTGTTTCAAGTTATGACTATACAATATCCACAACTGCATTCTTCATCAGTTAGCGCTTAGAAGCCAGTGTTTTCTCTGAGGTCAAACTGTTTTTAACTGTCAGTAAAAAGGAAGTAAACTTTCCTCTCATCCCTCTTTTAAAAGGGTTTTAGTTGAACTGAGGTGCAGCAAACTTGAGTCAGTGTCATTTGTATCTAAATTAATAATATTGACTCCATTTTGCTTTAAAAAACAGATAAAGTGGGTTCATTGCACTGGGACACTTAGAAAATTGATGTGTTTTTTTTAATTGACCCTAATGCTGTTTGCTGTTCACTGAACCAAAACCTAAAGAAGGCATCTAAGTCTTGCTAAAGAGGATTTTGGATGGCAACGTAAAATGTTAGCAACCCTGGCTCTCCTGAAGTGCTGTGACTTGTCTTATCTGACTTGTCTCTTGTCCTCCTGTTTTCCCTCGCTCTCAGTGCGCTCGGGTGTGGATTCCTGATGCAGAGGAAGTGTGGAAGTCTGCTGAGCTGTCCAAGGACTACAAAAATGGCGACGCCGCCCTGCAGCTCATGCTGGAGGATGGAACGGTGAGAATGAATTGAGGAGTAGGCTGGGGCGGAATCATTCTCTCCCTCTTTATATTTCATTTCTGTATTCTTTGTCTCTCTCTCTGCTCAACAACACTGGCTCTCATTAGCAGTTATTGGTTTTATCGTTAGCACTCTCCACAAATGAGGCCCCAAGGAGCATTTTAAATGTATAGCAATAAATTGAGTTCCTCAGCTTAGAATCCAAACATCCTCCAGCACATTGTTCTTACTCATAGCAAACATTAATGTGCACTCTTGCTAATGAAAGCATGCTACTGGCAAAAACAGTTGCTGTATGCTTAACTGATGATTAAAGCACCACCAATGTGGTTACTGTATGTTTTTTGGTTTCATGTCTCCAAACGTGTCATTAGCTTTTCAGTGAATTTTAAGTTAGACCACAAGCCCATGAAAAAGTGACACATTCTACCAAACTCCTGTAAAAAAGATTCTCGCTTCATGTTTTGAAGTTTTCTGTGGAATGCTGCACCATGTGTGTCATTGTGGATTTTGCTGCTGGTGCAGAGCCAAAGTCTAACTATTTTCTATTCATAAAAATAGTATATTTAAGTTATCTTGCACAGTTGATTGGGCTGTTCTCTCTATTTTTACAGGCTGATAGCTCTCGTTGAAGATTATCAAAATAACACAATAAGTCAAGCGACCTGATATCTTCTTCAGTCCTGATGTTGTTTTCTGAAAGACTCCCTGAAACAGGCTGAAACATCAAACGAGCATTAAAAAGAGAAAATGGTCCAGTTATTAGTGTCATAAAAATGTAAAATGTGGAGCATATAAGACTTAGACTAATAAGATACAATACAGCTTTGTACGACTAGTGATTTTGCTCCAGAGCCATGACAAACTGTTGCTTGTCTCATGATATTTGTGAGAACATATGCATGAAATACTTTATGAATACTTTTAGTTAGAGTGGACAACTGCTATTGATTATTCAAAGGATGGGCTCTCCATTGTCAGTCAGCCTTGAGACAGCTTACAGATGTGCATCTGGAAGAAATCTCAATGGATTTTATTAAAAGTTTCACACTTTTGGCTTTTAGCAGTAAAAACGGCCATGTTTCTCTCTCATCATTTGGTGAGTGTAAACATAGAATGTAGTCTGTTGGCTGAGTTATACGGTTATCCTGTTTCATCTTCAGAGCATTGACCACAAATTGGACCCCAAGACAAAGAACCTGCCTTACCTGCGAAACCCCGACATCCTGGTGGGCGAGAATGACCTCACAGCTCTCAGCTACCTCCATGAGCCGGCCGTGCTGCACAACCTCAAAGTCCGCTTCGTTGACTCCAAGCTCATCTATACTTACTGCGGTGGGTGGCGCTTAAACGAAGCCCTACTGGGTGTCGTCACTGCTTTGGTAGAAATTCATACTTTTCATGGCCAACATTTAATTATTGGTAATGCAGAGAAAAAAAGCAAGGGACATAGACGTGAACACATGATGAAAGAGTCGCAAAGTTTCCAGAACATTTGCATGTACGTGCCTGCGGATGAAACCACACGAGAACACGTTACAATGAATCTGTCAAATTAAAGTGATCCACTACAGTAAAAAGATGAGATTGATTTGTATTGTGTGCATTGCTCTGTTAATGAAAACGATAGAAACCTCATTCAAATGTTTGCACTTATTATGGCATGTTAGTCAGCTGAAGAATGTTTCAACATGGACGGTTTTATGGTTATTTATTTATTAGCTAAGTGCGGCCTTGATGTCCTTGACCTTCAATAACCTCTGTATTTATACTAGAAATCAAGCGTTGTTTGTTGCATGTAGGTTATGCCTATCGACTGTGTTCACGCTCATCGATAACAATGGATAAAAACTTATTAGCTGTAAACTGCAGTCATATTCACTATTGTATTGTTTGGAGAAAATCAGGAAAATGTCATACGTTGTATTCAGCCATATGCCGATATATATAAATTACTATTCCAGGGTAATGACATTTTTTCTGTTAACTGTTTAAATTGTTGACAACAATGTGGGCCATCTTGCTTTCTCCCCTGTTTGCACTGCTTTGTTTTTTAAATAAGCACCTTCAATTTGGATAATGAACAATATGCAGTATTGTTGTATTTCTACCCTGTCAGTTCATCATCAAAGAATCATCTCAGTGAGTTACTTGTGTACTTCCAGTTCGCCTGCAGGTAAGTTCATACTTTCCAGCTGTGTTCTGTGTCATAGGAATCGTTCTGGTTGCCATTAACCCATATGAGACGCTGCCCATCTATGGAACAGACATCATCAATGCCTACAGCGGTCAGAACATGGGAGACATGGACCCACATATCTTTGCTGTGGCAGAGGAGGCGTACAAACAGATGGCCAGGTTTGTGTGTGCGTGTGTTACCTGAGTGCACTTGGTTCTAGTCTCCTTGTTGCTCAGCCCTCCCTCTCTCTTCAGGGTTTGTAGGTCAAAGCTGAGCCAGAAATAGGCTCACGGTGGTCTCAACGTCTCAACACACACACACACACGCACGCTGCTTTTCTCTGCAGGAGCCAACCAGTAGATCTCTTCAGCCCCCACCGTTTAGTTTACGTCATCAGCGCACTACCATACACATGTATATGGGACTGCATAGCAATTTTTTAGCTCTTTCACTAGTGCACTTTCAGTTCAAGGTGGCAGCTCATGCAGTGTAAGGCTGCACAACTGATCGTATTCATAATCTATATTGTAATATGTATTACTTTATGTATAATATATTTTGATGTCAATCTTAAAATTTAATAGTAATAATGATAAACTTTTGCTATTTTCATAGCACTTGTCTTTGCAAAGTTATAAAGTGTTTTACAGGGAAAAGAAAAAGTAAAGCAAATGCAAATGACAATTAATGCTGCAAGCAGCGATGATCGGGCCCTTGCACCTCAGCATATGTCGGGATTTAGTGAATAAATAACTTGTAGATTTCGTCAAGCCCGGAAGTAAATTTGGGACAGATTTGACCTTCTGAAGTGCAGTTACAGGCTGCTTCTTGTTTCAGGCTAAACATGGAAATTCGGGGGCCTAGAAAATTAAAGCTTGTAACAACTTTTCATCTTTAAAGTCTGTTCTACATAGAGAGTTAAATTTGAGGTGGATCAGATTAACCTCCTCGGGCTAGTTCGGTAATTTAGGACCCCTCCAAATGACCAAAAATACACAAAGTGAAATCGAATTAAAAATGGCTGACTCCCTGTTGGGTTTAGGTCATTTTACCAAGTGACTTTTTTTTTTACATCTGGATACAATACTTGTACATACCAAATTTCGCGCATGTGTGTCAGAAAGGAGGGGCTTCATTTTTGAAATTTGGTACTTGGGCCCTAATGATCCATCAAAAACAGGAGATTTAAATTTGAAGTTAAAAGGAGTGGAGATCACACAAATACAAAGATTTTGTAAAATGTTTCAGTCTGGTAGCCTTAACTCCACCAGCTGAAACCTGGGAACAACTAGCAGAGCCCCACCCACTGATCCAAATAGAGGCACAGGCAAAAAAAAATCAGAACTGAGCCTTACCAGTAGCAGGGAGTTTTTCTGAAGGAGGTGGCGCAACAGGATTTGATCTCAGTTGTTGGAATGACAAGGAATCGACCTGCTGGGATTCTAAAGCATGCAGAGGAGCACGGGTGATGAGGGGCATTATCGCCTTCTCTACTGGCATGCATTAAAAAGGATCTGACACTTTTTATCTGCCCAAGGTCTTGGCAAGGCAAATTTATTTGTGTAGCACCTTTCAGACACAAGGCAATTCAAAGTGCTTTACAGGGACATAAAAAACAATAAAAAATAAGACACGAAAACATTAAACTGCATGTAAAAGATAATATAAGCACAAGAAAATAAATGATTAAAGCTTCGGAGAAGATGCATTAAAAGACAATAAAAGCATGTGTGGAGGGGGAGGCAGGAGGAAGAGGCTGGGATTCCCTCAGCAGCAGGGGAAAGTCATGCTGGTTGAGGATGTCAAATCTGTTCTCCAGCTCGACGTTGTAGGTTGGACATGTAGGAAGGGAGCGCCTCCCTTTCCTACTTGGAGTGCCGACCAGGGACCAGGGCTAGTTGGCACTGTAATTGACAAACTTTCCAGCAGCACAGTCAAACATGGCCTTTAACTGTTGCCCCATAGCCTTAGTTTTATCTGTCTTATGGTCAAATTTGGGTTTCACAATTACACTGACAAGTATTTCCTTATGTCGTTTTTTTTTTCTGTCAGGGATGAGAGGAACCAGTCAATCATTGTGAGTGGGGAGTCCGGAGCAGGAAAGACGGTATCAGCCAAATATGCCATGAGATACTTTGCTACGGTCAGTGGCTCCGCCAGCGAGGCCAACGTAGAACAGAAAGTCTTGGCTTCCAACCCCATCATGGAGGTGAGGACTGCAGGCTGTCCTTTGAATTACGTTTGAACAGTTTCATCTTTAAGAGAAGCAGCTTTCTATTGACACTCAAAGAAACCCTGAACATTTCTGTTCAAATATAAAACTACAAACATGTTTAAAACTTTTTGGGAACATTTCTAGATTTAGTGATTTTTTTTCCCCCTCTCTAAATTTGTGAAATCACTTGATGCAACTGTGGTTACAGGTTAAACACTTACTGAAACATACACATGATACATACTTGCATCATTTTTCCTGACAGTTTGCGTATGGACACATGTTTCCTATACAGTATTTTTCACAAGCTTAGTAGATTTGTGAATGATATGGGCTCTATGTCAGGCCTCTTTTTCTTCTGTTGCCTTTCTCCTCCACTGGCTTAATCTCTTCCCCGCAGTTTCTCCAACACACTTTTTAGCCTCGAGCTGCTTTTTCCTGTGAGAACACAAGTCTTACCCTTAACTGTGCGTGTGTGTGTGTTTTCTTTCTTTCAGTATGGTCATAAAGACAGGAGGAGTTGGAAAGCTCTCCTGTGCCCATATGCCTCTACCCCCCCGTTCCCCTCCTCCCAACCTCCACCTCCTGCTATCCCCCACCTTTTCCAAACCGCTCTGCTAACATCACTCTCGTCCTCCCAGCCACCACTTTTACCTCGAGCCAATTAGAGACGAGCTGACAGAATGAATAGAAAGCTTTCTTTCATTGCAGTGATGTCACTCCAGCCTCTGTGCCTGGATGCAGAGTACACGGTTGCATCAGCTTGTTCAATTTTATAAAACCTGTGTGTGTGTCTGAATGTGCGCATGACAGGGAGAGTTTTGTGTGTGGTGCGTACATTTATGTGCTGATGCAGTCAGACTGAAAAACCTGCTCTGCTCAACGACTCCTTGTCTGCAGTGAAAGACTGTGTATTTGGCCTTAACTCAGCAAGAACCTCTCTGCGCTCACACACTGATTAGCTCTGTTTAAGACGGCTGGTTTTGTAGCTGTGGTGTGTATGTTTGCATGTAGCCCCACCCATCTACTGACAGTTCCTAGCAGGGTCGTTGATCATTTCTGTAAATACTGAACCAATGCTGCTGACTTCAGATGATTTGTTTGCTAATGTATAGTAGCTCAGCAGAAATGCCTTTCAACAACAAGTCTTGTCTGTGGAAGAACAGAACTCCATTAAAACATACGACTGATTTGTCAAGTGCGGACCACCAACCACAGACAATCTCAATCTTTTTTCATGCTGAAAGCCACGGTATGGAATGTCCTGGTGTACCACTTTTAGAATCAGGTGTATGGTACTTTTGAGACTTCGAACTGAAGACTGAGAATCGTATGAAACAGATTAGCTTAGTTTAGCAAAAAAAAAAATGGAGACTGGGCTAAAAGGCAAGCGTGGCTCACTATTTCTTAATGACTTCCTTACGACTACAAGACTTCAGGAAGTCACTGCTCCTGGCCAAGAAACCCAGAGTCAGGCTAACGGTTTTCCCCTGTGTCCAGACTTTGTGAGAAGCTAAGCTAACCAGCTGCTGGCATTAGCTTCATATTTACTGTACACTCACGAGAGTGGTATAAATCTCCAGATCGCACTCTCAGCAAGAAAGTGAAGAAGTGTATTTCCCAAAATGCTCAAGAGCCATATCAGCCCTAACAACATGTTCATGGTGAGGATGAAGCACTTTGTTGTGTCCTTGTACCAGTAAGCACATTAGAAATTGCCTTTCACTCTGCTGTTGTGATATCCTGGGACAATAGGAACTACCGTTTGTGCGCAGCAGATTTGAAGCCAAATGGTGTTTCAATAAAAAGTGTTGCTGCTCTATCTGCTCAACAATATGCTGTATTTGTTTGCCTTTTGTGGCCCAGGCTATCGGAAATGCAAAGACCACGCGAAACGACAACAGCAGTCGCTTCGGGAAATACATTGAGATCGGCTTTGACAACCGCTACCGAATCATTGGCGCCAACATGAGAACATACCTGCTGGAGAAGTCACGAGTGGTGTTTCAGGTGAGCACACAAACACACACGCTCAACACTCGCACCAGCAGTACTTGTGTGGACATGTCTTTGACTTGCACCGAGTCCCTTCCACCTGAGTCAGCTATCACAGACACGTCCGATCTTTGGACAGTTGTGCATTTTGTTCTCAGCTGAACTGTTGAAAAAGTGTGACACATTAAGCTTTAGATCATGCAGTAACCCAGTTGTGGAATTTGCCAGTCAGAGCACAGTTTGAAGTCATGATGGGATTTTAGTGTCCCTCTGTCATATTACCTTGCATCCTGTCCTTGAGCATGTTACTGGATGTGTTGGTCATGAATACGCAGTACTTTAACTGACCTTTCACTCTGGTGTTTTTGCAGTGTTGCAAGAAAAAAGAAAAGAGAAAAAAAAAGAATCAGCAGTAATGCATTTATATAATCTACTACCGCTGTAATGTAAAAGAAACAAAAAACAGTCAACCCTTTTCGTTGGAACTTCAAATTAAAAAAACTCCTAAATTTGTCATTTTAAATGATACAACCTGCTGACTTAAGCACACAGCTACAAGCACACAGGGAACACGACTCAGTATTTCATTCATTTCGAGTGTCAAATTGAGAAGTATCAAAATCTTGGTTGGACAACAAGCAGGTGACATACAGGGAAAGGAACTTGTCTGAATGACTATGAGTAAGATGTGTCACTAAGGGAAGTCTGACCTCTCAGTTACTCTGTCACCAATTAAAAGTGGCATCCATTTAAGATACATAGCATATAAATATGACATCTCCGGTTTGATTTCAGTCGGGGGCTACTTTTACAGGGCCTCATAAATAAGAAGTACATAAGAGGCACTGTCACTCAAGCAGTCTGTTCAGTAGGGATCATAGAAAAAAAACCTCCACCATCGCTATTTGTCAGTGAGTCCCTGGTGTCCTTCAGAGCAGAAGAATGCAGCACTAACTTCCTTCTCCCCACAGACAAATAGGAGGAAACAAAGTAAAACCCAACCCAACAATCCATCTGTCACACTGGGTTAAAGTACGGCTCTTTGTCTCTCTCCTCAGTGTCAAAGACATTTCTCCCCAAATAATGATTTAACTTGTGTCCTTTTCTTAACTAAATCTTTCTTTAGCAATCCCTTTCTCTGTTTTTACAACCAAACAGAGCGTCAGAGAAGCTAAATCAGTGCACATGTTTAACATGCATAAAAGTTTATAACCTTTGGGGCTTTTTCATCTGGCACCTTTATATTTTGTGGTTCTACTCTTTGTACACTTTGTGTACATCGATGTGTGTGTAGATCACGTTTACTTACTCCATCTCTTATGTAACTTTACTGTGTATTTAGCGAGTGTATTTGCCCACTGGTGGAGCCTGTAGGCAGTGTCAAGATAAAGATAAAGATCAGGAATTTTTGAACTCTGCACACACTTGTACACACGAGTGAACACATAAACACAGACACTGGTGTTATAGACAGCACTGCCAGGGAATGAGGATGTAGCCGTAAAAACGTGATCATTTTCCTCCACACATTTTTCACATGCTTGGCTCTAGTACCACGTGTGTGTGTGTGGTAGTATGTTGGACACAGGTAACAGCGTTGCTCCCAGCTTTACAGCCCCCTGCTGACATCCTTTTACCACTTAAGTTCTATATTTTCCCCTGAAATGAATCGGCAGCTCCAGATATTTCTTACTGTACAAGCACGTCTATCTGCCTGCAGTTACTGGCCAGCTGTATTATTTATGCCCGTTTACTGTATGATCTATCAGGTGCCTCATCATGGGTATGGGAACACATGCACAGGTGGGCCACATCTTGTGTTTTGAGTCTAAGTAAACATGTAATATGCTAATCTGCTCTAGAGCAAGGCACCAGTTCACCAACTGTTCCAATGGCGCTTCCAGATGTTAAACTGTCAAACTGTTTAATGGTAAAGCACATAATTATACATGTCGACACAGTTGAGTTCCCCTGCATGAATGTAGGTCAAAGAATGAGGAGAAAAAACTCGTGATTAGGAGTGAATATGTCTAGATAAATACCATTCATGGGATGTATTTGAATAAACATCCAACAATAAGCATTCCTCTCACATTATATGATCTTCATGTTTCTTCCAGGCAGACGAGGAGAGGAATTATCACATCTTCTATCAGCTCTGCGCTTCATCCCATCTGCCTGAGTTCAAGAATCTGAAGCTGAGTAAGTCTCATGCACCCAGAGCTGCACCGTTGACCATCAGCTTAAAGTGTACATTCACACCAGAAAAGGACAACCAGCTGCTGTTGAGTGGAAGGAGGGTTTCAGACACATCTGAATGGAGTCTGACTGGTGAAAACATTAGCAACAGCAATTGAAAATGAGCAGTGAAGGCAGTTTAATTGATTGTAAAAGCATTGTGTTGGAGCGGGCGGGAAGAACTAAAAATATTGAAAATCATCATCTCAGGGACTCCTTGGCTCCGCCAGACAAAACATCATTAGCAATTAAAAGAGACATATTATTCACATTTTCAGGTTTGTATTTGTATTTGGTGGTCCTAATAGAATATGTTTAAATGCTGTAATGTTCTGTTATGTTATGTGACACACAAGGTCACCCTCTCGGAAAAGCTTGTCTGAAAAGAGAGGGCAGCCTTGCCGCGCTGCCAGATTTAGGATTTTAATTTTATCACTTTAGACGTATCAAATTCTTTGACTCTGTGGTTAAACAGGCTCTCATACAGAGTGTGGTCTCACTGTGGACCCGCACCTGCTCATCCTAGTCAGTGGACACACACACACACACACTGCTGGCACTGTCACTTACAGCCACTCAGTTGGCTCTTTCTCACACTCTCTCACAGACACACACACAGCTGCTGTGTTTTCCTCTCCTGCTGACTTCCTGGCGAAGTAAATGGTGAAGTTGTCACAGTCAGTCAGTGCCTCTTGTTACCAGGCAACAAGCCATGCCTTAATTCAGTCATTCGTAGTTCATTCTTAATTCAAGTCAATATGTGCATAATGACTGATTGTGGGAAAATGCCCTTGATTTCACTCTTTTTTTTAAGAACCCTGAACCATCTGCCTGGTCTGTGTGTGTGCTGACGGAATTCACATCTCATTTCATTGAGTTCATTGAATTGGAGAATTTGAGAGACAGCTAATTACAGCTAATCAGAAAGGATCATTCTCCCTTTTGTCTAAAATAAGTGTACACTAGCAGATTCATTTCTGAAATCAGATGCATGTTAATTTGTGATGCAGCGCTGCGTGGCAAAGGAGAACGCTTTGATAGCACAGCTGTACCCAATGTAAAACTACACATGCTGCATGTTTGCTGCATTTATTCACCCTCTCTGTTTCTACACTACAGGCAGTGCAAACGACTTTTTGTACACCAGGCAGGGCCGCAGTCCCGTTATCGTCGGTGTGGACGACACGAAGGAGCTTTGCAGTACTCGCAATGCCTTCACATTGCTTGGTAAGATGCGTGCACTCACACATAAAGATAAATACAAGTACAAATCTGTCTGCAAACACTGTAACCCTTATACTTAATAAAAGTATGTAATAATTTGGATGTGTGTGCATTTCCTGTACAGGTATCAATGAGTCCTATCAGAAGGGATTGTTCCAGGTTTTGGCTGCTATTCTTCATTTGGGAAACGTGGAGATAAAGGATAGAGACTCAGACAGCAGCGTCATTCCTGTGAGGAAAATATTTATACTGCAGTACTGATGATCAGTTGTTTGTGCCACTTGCTTCATTAACCTTCATCTCATGAGGGGACGACGGTGTCACTGGTGTCATTGTGATCTAGTTGTGGTTCTCTTGCTAATGATTAAAATGTCTTTTTCTGCAGCCCAACAATTCCCACCTGATGGCATTCTGTGAGTTGGTAGGTGTGACCTACCAAGATATGTCTCAATGGCTGTGCCACAGGAAGCTGAAGACGGCCACGGAGACGTATATCAAGACCCTCCCCCGCCTGCAGGCCACCAACGCCCGTGATGCACTATCCAAACATATCTACGCCAAGCTCTTCAACTGGATTGTGGAGCATGTTAACAAAGCCCTAATCACCAATGTCAAGCAGCACTCCTTTATCGGTGTCCTCGACATCTATGGGTACGTCTGTGCATTCGTCCGTGTGTCAAGCAAAGGCAACAGAAGTCATTTAGTTTCAAAGAGATAATTTAACTGAGCTACTTTGCCTTGCAGTAGATGTTATCCGGCTGGTTGACTCCTCTCTTCTTCCTCTAAGGTTTGAAACATTTGAGATCAACAGCTTTGAGCAGTTCTGTATTAACTACGCTAATGAGAAACTCCAGCAGCAGTTCAACATGGTGAGCGGCATGTGTTATACCTGTTAGATTCCATATCATATTTACAAATGTAAAACCATTTTTTCAGTGTTTGATGCAAGTATACAGCTTAATGTGTGTGTGTGTGTGTGTGTGTGTGTGTGTGTGTGTGTGTGTGTGTGTGTGTGTGTGTGTGTGTGTGTGTGTGTGTGTGTGTGTGTGTGTGTGTGTGTGTGTGTGTGTGTGTGTGCGCGCGCACGTACAGCATGTGTTCAAGCTGGAGCAGGAAGAGTACATGAAGGAGCAGATCCCCTGGACTCTGATTGACTTCTACGACAATCAGCCTTGCATCAACCTCATAGAAGCCAAGATGGGCATCCTGGACCTGCTGGATGAGGAGTGCAAGGTCCTTTTTATTTAGCACACTAAATGATAATAACCTTGAATCTGTCTTTTAACAAGTGTAACAAGAAATCAATATACAGTTACATAAGACTATTCATGAATACTGTTGGAATAAGAACGTTCTCCTAAAAGTAAACAAGCAGGAAAGTAAAGTGAGTCCATGCTGCATGTTAAGCAGAGGTTTGTGGATGAATATCCCAGTGAAAACCGTCTGTCCATTCACACCCACATTCTGTTTAACATTCATTTTCTGACAGTGGGCCTGTCAGTGCCTCCCACCAAACACTAGACGCACAGTTTCCAACACCTACACTTATAGTGCAAAACAGCATTCACCTGCAGGAAGGAAGCTGATATGAAATAATGACCACAGACACAAAAGCTACTCTGTTCTTTCCTTCCGGTATACGTATACTGGAGACAAAGCTTTTTTTTATCATTTTATACATTCTCATCTTGTAAATGGTTCACTGGACGTCCACAGGACTGTTAGTAATGTTGTCCTGAGCTTTGGTTGAATGTGTGTGACGTATCAGAGTTATCTGAGTTCATATCTGTACCATGTACACACTTTCATAGCTCAACCAGATCAAATCTCTCTTTGGCTCTTAACATTGCAAGGTCAATGTGTTGGCTGTAGAGGTGGTCCACATTGCTGACATTACTGCAGGGTAGTGCAAACACAAAATAGACATTTGGTTTGACTTCCTGGCAAAAAAAATGTGCCCTGATACCCTTTGTAACTAGAAAAAAAGAAACACTCCAACATAATAACCCTGCAACTTCAATCAATTGAAATATTCAGTTTTCTTGTCTCTCAGTTCATTTACAAGCAAATGGTTAGTTGCATGTTTTCTTACTACTTCTTGATCCCTTTCTGCACCAGATGCCTAGAGGTTCGGATGATTCGTGGGCTCAGAAACTCTACAACACCCACCTAAAGACCTGTGCCCTCTTCGAGAAGCCACGCATGTCCAACCGCGCCTTCATCATCCAACATTTTGCTGACAAGGTGGGCTCCCGTTACGTTTGCCTCATGTTTACACAGTGTTTGTTTCAAATTCATTAGTTTGCAATTCAGGCTTTGTTCCTTATTTAGCTGCACAGGTAATGGCATGCAGTTTGAAGCATTAGTGATTTGACATTCAGGGCTGCAGTGAGATATTTTAGGATGGCTTGAGCAAAGACTTTTTTGTTAGCACTGTTTACATACAAAAAACAGTTTTGCACATAAGTTTTTACTGTGTGTGTGTTTGTGGCTCATGTGATGTGCTTTAGTGTAATAGGTTCCTTATCCTGGAATGAGGTTCTGTATGTCTATTTTTAGTTCATCACTATAAGGTTACAGTTAAATGGGTCAAGGACTAGAACAAGGCTCTCACCTAATTTTAAAACCGTATCCTTGGAAATATTTCTGACCAAACAGTTGCAAAGATCGATCCTCATGTATTTAAAGAATTACTGTAGCTTCTGTGAAGACTTTACTGTTCAGCAGCAGTCACAGGACTACCCCCCTAAATATTAGGACAGTGTGACTACGCAGGTTAGATTGTCTGTTAACACCTGAATGTGAGTATGTGTATGAAAATGCTAGGGAGAATAGATAAACTGTAATTTCCCATTTGAAATGAATGACCTGGAAAAATCGTAGTAAAATTAGAGATATTGTAACACAAACTGTGCTGTGCTTGTCGAGCAGGTGGAGTACCAGTGTGAGGGTTTCTTGGAGAAGAACAAAGACACGGTGAATGAGGAGCAGATCAATGTGCTGAAGGCCAGCAAGGTGGGAAACAGAAACACAGATATGTGTCTGCATCATAGTATACACAGTGACCAGCAGAAGCTGTATGTGCACAGAGCCATTTGAACACATTAACGTATCACTCAAAGTGCTGTGTTAAAGCCAGCAGTGAAGACAAGTTTAGGATTTATGGTCCGAAAGGTTTTATTTCCACATACCAGATAAAGCTGAGCACACACCACAGAAAGTTGGGTCACTGGCAAAACATGACTGACGGAGGATGAATAGGATTGTAGTTATAAATGTTCCACTGCATATTGTACTTCACAGCTTGTCCAAATACATATTTAATGACTTGCAGAAAAGCACGGTTACGCCTAAATAAATGCAGTGTTACACAATAACAGTAATGCAGTATTGATGCAGATGTTGAGTAAACACATCTAGCCTTATGCAGCAACATTTACTAGTTTAGCAGTTTGAAGGCTGTTGAACTTGAACCCTACTCCTTCAACCACATGCAGACGCATATTCACATACGTGCTATTGAGCCTAAATTAGTCAGATCACATCCAAATTAACATCACGTACGTGTGTGTGTGTGTGCTTGTGTGTGTGTGTGTGTGTGTGTGTGTGTGTATGAGTGTATGCATTTTACTCTTGGTTCAGGATCAGAGTGTAAAACTCAGTTGGGTCAAATGGGGCCTAAGTCTTTAAATCCTCACACACACACACACACACACACCATGATATAGTGTGTTTTTCTTTTTCCAAAATGTCCAGTGACCTTCAGCTGTTCTCTTATAGACATCAACGAGAGCGGGATTGGGTAAGGGTTGAAACTCTATCTGTTCTAACCTCTAACTCAACCACTTAACACACACACATGCACACACACAGATACACACAAACACACGCTCGTGGATGTATAGTCTGAATGTTGCCACGGAAATCAGTCAGATTTAAGCAATGGTGATAAAAAAGGTAATAAGCTCTTAAAGAGATTTTGTCTCGTTAAGTTTCGTTTGACTTCTCTGTTAAGCTGATCCCATTATTTAGTGTGTGTGTGTGTGTGTGTGTGTGTGCGTGTGTGTGTGCGTGTGCGTGTGTGTGCGCGTGCGCATCTGTGTGTGTGAGTGTGTGCATGCATGTGTGTTTGTGTGTGTGTGTCTTTTTCCACGAGTTGATCGTTTGCCCGCACAGCATCTTGATGAACATATCTATAAAAATGTCAAGCAAGAAGAAAGCTGCTACTTTTTCACATGGGACTCACCCACATTATTTTCTTGAGTTGCTTTTAACCACAACACAACAACTTTTTCTTAAACCTTCATTGATAGAAAAATATGCAAAAATGACACTTGGAAACATTCAGCAGCTAACTGTTTTGTTTTCATTACATCACCACGTCACACATTGACATGACATTAACATGCAAAATACAACAGGAGGCAGAATATCTGGGCCATGAGAGGTTGAGGCAGCAAACACACCATCTCAGAGGTATCCAAGATGGACACAGTGTAGTCCTCTAAAGCTGCTGTCGTTGATAGTCTTTCAACTCTCAACTTTCAAAGGACATTTGTGGTTTATTACAACTTAGGCCTTATTTTATTTGTTTGGCTACAGTTGCACAGGAAAACTGTCTGTGTGCAATTTCTCTTCCAAATGAGTCAAACCTGCAATCTGACCATCTTTTTTTAGAAAGGTCACTGCAATCCCAAATGTTAGCAGATGATCCAAGCAATGAGAAGACGACACATGTTGTATAAAACAGGACCTTCCTTTCAAGTGTATACAGTTGTAATGTTCCAGTGCACGATGACCTGCAAGACACACAGGAGTCTCGCATTCGTGCCAACGTCTGCTTGCACGTCTAATCAATACAGTGCACCAGAGAAAAGCCTGACGCAGAGATTTCCCATGATGCACTGCAATCCAGGAATGTGACTCTAATGACAACAGATAAAATGTCACCATGTGGCCGTCTTCCAACCACAGACATGTTTATACTACATGCAGGTTTGGAAGCTAGTGGAAATGCATCTGAAAGTGGCGGAGAAAAAAAATCGTCATCCCATCATGATCCTTCATTTCATCTTTTTCATCTGCCTGGTTTTATTTCCTTTTCGGTTTGAGTCATAGATTTGTAGTATAGTTTTTGATGGGGGTAGTAATGACTTTTTTCCTTTTATCATTGTCATTGTGTTTCTTTTGTCACTGTGTCTCCATATGTTGTCCATGTATGTGTGGTTCTCTCCTCATCATGACAACCCTTCCCTGCCAGCAGAAGGTAAAAAGAGGCGTTCCACAGTGCTGATCCGCCTGTAGCTGCTCCTTTAGCTCCTTTTCCCCCCATTTATCTTTCCTCCTTCCTTATGTCTCTATCTCTCTGTCTCTCAGTGGCACTGACTTATTATCGCTGTAAGAGCACTGAGGCGATTGAAGTTGTGTGTGTGCATGTGTGCCTTTGTTTGCGGCATGGGGAGCACTAGAGGCACTGGGGACAAAGGAACACGGGACAAAGGAAGGAGGGTGTTTTTATGTTTTATGAGTGGCTGTCGTGCTTAATGACGCTGGCCAGAGAAGCAGCATGGCTACACTCTGAGCACAGCGGGAGGACCTGACACTGTACTTGCAACAAGGCGTCCTCCTCATATAACCTCAGTGTTATATGGAAAACGACTGATATGTGTGTGCTTTACTAAAGGACTTATAGGATATTACTGATGTCATAACACCATGGCAACAAAAATGCCATGCAACATATATGGCCACCGCATATTGCCATATATGACAAAACATAATTCATTATTTTATCAGCTTTTGTAACATTTCAACAGCTCTCTAACTCTGAATAAGTTTAACAAACGCTAATCAACAAATCAAACCTCTACTCTCACATCTTAAACTATCAAGCAGCTTTTTAGCTGTCTTTGTTTGAAAATGCTGAGATTAATTTGCTGTCATGTCAAATTGTCCCCACACTTGATTACTAGACTTGTATGTTGAATTTTAATCACAAATAAACAGTCAAGTCAAATTATTAAGGCTTCTGACAAGTGCTCAAATTCAGGCTGTCATGCTTTATAAGGCTTTATGCAATAGAGAAATCCATATGCAGCACAGTAAAAAGAGATTAATTCAACGGGAATGACAGAGAATTCACAGAGTGAAATGCCTTTTCATCAACTTCTCAGTAAATCAGTATAACCTGCAGTATCCGCTGCTGCCTTCAGCTCTCCGTTTGTGACTGTAAGTGGGCTGCTGTTTCCAGTTTGACCTGCTAGTGGAGCTGTTTCATGATGAGGAGAAAGCCACCAGTCCCACCGGTCAGGTCCCTGGCACCGGAGGCCGGACCCGCCTCAGCGTCAAACCCGGCAAGAGCCAAGAGAAGAGCAGCAAGGAGCACAAGAAGACTGTCGGCTGCCAGGTTGATATCTCTCTTCAGTGTTTTGTTATGTGGTCTGATGCCTGCACACTTAGTGTAGAGGTTTCTACAGTCACTCAGTCCTCACTCAGCCCACATTCTTAGGGATCAGTTATGTTTGAATCCATTCTAAAGATTTGATGTGCATTTTCTCAGTTAAATTGTTTTTATATTGATTATAATGCTTCAGACAACAACACGTGATCTTAATGATGATTATCCAAAGCTGCATTTTACACATGCACTCAGCCTAGTTTGAAACAACAATAGAAATGATGATGATGATGATGATGTTAAATATAATGACCCTCTTCTGCAGTTTCGCAACTCTCTGCAAATGCTAATGGAGACTTTGAACGCAACCACTCCACACTATGTACGCTGCATCAAACCCAATGACTTCAAGATGGCCTTCTCGTGAGTTTTCCTCCTTCCTGTTTTCAAGTAAATTTTTATTGTGGGACCGTATGATGTGATTAGTTTTATTCTTTTTTTCTGTACTCGAGGTGTATCCATATTCTCAAAGCCACCATCTTAGTTCAGGTGTAACTCATGGTGGCCATATTGACTGTGGTTATTTGATGTTGGCAGGTTTGATCCCAAACGTGCGGTGCAGCAGCTTAGAGCCTGTGGTGTCCTGGAAACCATCCGCATCTCTGCTGCAGGTTTCCCATCCAGGTACTGAAGAATCTCTGCAACACGGCTACTGTTTCCCATAGGCTGTTTCCCAGTGCTAGAAATGTGTTGTGTGCTAATTTTAAAAGTTACCGTGCAGAAGGCAAATACAAAATGCCAACAGCCAGCTCAGTGCAGGATTGATCTGATCTGATCTGATCTGATCTGATCTAGTATTTTTATTCTCTACCTTCACATTTGCAAATTTGCATTTGAACTTGATGGAACAAACAGTAAAGAATCAAATGTTCAGGTCATAGCAGTCTCCTTATTGTTTCCGTGTGTGTGTCTCAGATGGACATACCAGGAGTTCTTCAGCCGTTACAGAGTGCTGATGAAGCAGAAGGACGTGTTACCTGACAAGAAGTTGACCTGCAAGAATGTTCTGGAGAAACTAGTTCAGGTCCAAAAAAATTCCTTTTTACTTTTCCTTGTAAAAATGAAAAATGTTTGTTATAGTAAGATTTCCTGTCTTACCCTGATCTTTGACTCTGTCTTCCTTCAGGACCAGGATAAATACCAGTTTGGTAAGACCAAGATCTTCTTCAGGGCCGGCCAGGTTGCCTACCTGGAGAAGCTGAGGGCGGACAAGTTACGTGCAGCCTGCATTCGCATCCAGAAAACCATCCGCTGCTGGCTGGCACGCAAGAAGTATCTGCGCAAGCGCAGTGCTGCCATCACCATCCAGAGGTTCACCAGAGGATACCAGGCTCGCTGGTGAGTCCATTCAGTCTGATATTCAGACCCATGTTCAGCCATTTACAAAACAATCACAGATGAAGACATGTGACTCCTTTTGACACATTGTGTTTAAAGTTATTTCCATTCGGATTTTTGCAGTCAAAGACTGAAAAGGCCGAAATAAAAAAGTTATATTCACATTATAAATACGTGTTAACTGAGACTTTTGTACCTCGGCTCTTCTCAGCCTGGCCAAGTTCATGCGTCGCACTCAGGCTGCCACTATCATTCAGAAGTACCAGAGGATGTACGTGGAGAAGAAGCGCTACAGGCAGAAGCAGGCTGCTGCTCTGGCCATGCAGACCATCCTCAGAGCTTACATGGCCCGGCAGAAGTACCAGGCGGTAAGGCACACGTCACAAAATGCTGTAAAATGTCTTCATCCTAAGTAGTCCTTCTTAGCCTGGGAAGCAGACAAATCTGCAAGATGATGTTTTATTTGATCTGGCAGATGTTTCTGGCTTCCCTCCTGCCCCAGCTGATCTGGCCTTGGCCAGACTAATGACAACCATTTATCTAATATGTGGCAAGTTAGAAACAATAACTTTGCTACCAGAGGCATTTTGGTCTACGCTCATTGATAACGATAGAAAATAAGAGAGGTTCCAGATGAATTTGCATTTGGGAATGGATCTGTTGATGCCAGGCCAAGTCCCTCTATTATTACATCCTGAAATCCAGCCTTGTTGAAACAAGAAATCATCATTACATCTCTAATAAAGAATGAACTCATTTCCACAATGTTGCCACGTTATATCTTATTGACACTCTCTTCAATAAACGTGTAACAGACATTAGGGAAAAATTACTAAAAGAAATATTTAGCTTATAGAAAAATCTAAAAACGTTTGAATCTGCATCATATCCACATGTGTTCTTATCTCTCTGCTCTCCTCCTCTGTTTCCATGTCTGTCTGTAGTTACTGCGGGAGCACAAGGCAGTGATCATTCAGAGGCACGTTCGTGGCTGGTTGGCTCGGTGTTGGTACAAGCGCTGCCTCGTCTCCATCGTCTACCTGCAGTGCTGCATCCGCAGGATGAAAGCCAGACGTGAGTTGAAGAAGCTGAAAATCGAGGCCCGTTCAGTGGAGCACTTCAAGAAGCTCAACAAAGGCATGGAGAACAAGATCATGCAGCTACAGAGGAAAATCGACGAGCAGGTGAATTGCACTTTTTTTCCCAGTTCTTGTTGTCGTGTTCTATTCATTTTTGTCATTTAGGTGTTTGACCATTCTATGATCTGTCTCGTGGCTCCAGACCAAGGACAACCGGTTGGTGAACGACAGGCTAGTCAGCCTGGAGAGTTCCTACACAGTAGAGACCGAGAAGCTGCGTGGTGAGCTGAACCGCCTGCGTGGGGTGGAGGAGGAGGCCAAGAACAAAGGCAACCAGGTGTCCTCTCTGCTGGAGGAGCTGGAGAGACTGAGGAAGGAGCTGAGTGCCACACAGCAGGAGAAGAAGACCATCGAGGACTGGGCGCAAACCTACAGGGACGAAATGGAGAAAGTAAGACACGGATCCTTATCAGTCCATTTAGCTGTTGTAATTGTCCTGGTCGTCCATCTGCCTGTGCACAGTGTAAGTACAATAGTCTCACACGTCCCTCCATCTTTCTCCTGAACTATAGTATATGTTAAGAGTGCTCTGATCAATCAGCCACCGATCAGTTTCAGCAGATGATCAGAAGACACAATACAGGTCTGGTTTGATTGACAGGACATGATCTTTATCTTTAGCTTTCAAAGGGTAACACAACAATAACTAACATACCAGTAGACATACTAGAGAGATGGAGCTCCATCTGAGGTTTTATCTGGTCAAATTCTTCATTGTGACGTTATGTGCTCACAACACAGAAGGCTAAAAACAGATCTCAGCCTGGCAGACCAGACACTGGCTTCTAACTTCAACTTTCATCTGATTGCCTCCTGTGGGCCAAATTCCTAGTTCCTCCTACAGTTTAACATCCGAGTCTGTATTATTTGATTTAAGAAAACTTAATTTGAATAGTTGAGGGAAATAAAAAGATTTTTCATTTTATAAAAATCTTCTTTTATTTTTATTCCACAGGAAAGCTGCATTTGTTGAGCTCCCAGTAAGCAAGAATAGGCTGCTGTAGTTAAAACTGTCTCTGGGTTAGAGAGCGTCTCTAAGAGAGTAGAATATGTTGCACATCTGCCAATAGATAAACAGTTGTCATTCGTGATACTTTTTCATCTCTTAATTCCAGTACTTAATATACACTGTTATTGAGAATAGTTAAGATAAATAATGCTACACGATAAATAGAAGACTTCAAATAGACCCCGTGATCAGTGATTGGCATCATTCTGTTTCCAGAAATCAGCCATTGGCCCAGAAGTCCTGATGGGAGCACCCTTAGAACATGTGTTTTTGTCTCCCTCCCTCAGATTAACAAAAAAAGTGAAACAAGTGGTTTATTAACTCTCCTTTAAAGCTCCCCTGTCTTCTCTCCCCCACTTAGTCATCTGTGAAAAGTCCACAGATTAGTTTGAAACTATGTACAATAGAAATGTCCCTTTGTTAGTTTCCTGGGAATACATTTATGTCACTAAATACATTTAGCAAAAAATATGCATACTGGCATCAGAGGAAAACAGCTTTTCCCCAATTTAGGAGTCAGAGCGAACCAGAGGGAAATTGGCACGTGGTGGGCTCAGAGGGCAGTGCTGCCCCCCAGGTGAGCACAGGAGGTAGTGAGCTAGTGAGGTAGACAGTGAACTGTGTGTGTTCGTCCTTTCTTTCTTTCTTTCTTTCTTTTTGTCTTGTGTTTTGTCATCCAATATCCCAGGAGAGTTCTCTAAATGAAAAGCATCTTAGCATATTTTGAGTGTTGTTAGTTACAGTGAAGTGTTAGATGACAGATATGCAAAATAGATTAATCAGTCCAATTAATTCCGTAGAATGGACTTAAAAGTGAACTGTGTAGGATCTAGGAGGATCTAATAGCAGGAATGGAATATAATATTTGTTTTTATGTTTTCAGTCATGGATGATTACTTGCTAAGAATGCAGCTTAGAATGAGTCCTGTACATCTACATATGGTCCACTTCCAAGGAGGCAGCCATGTTTCTACAATAGTCCAGGACAACAAACTTAGCTTGAAGCTTGAATTTGATGTTGCAACTGCATAATTTGGAAGTTCAAGAAAGAAGAGGAATACCATTTTGCTTGTGAGAAGTTTCAGAACCCAAATATTGACCAATGGAGGACATAACTATTATTTAGCTTCACCTATACACTTAACAAAATAAATCTGCAACATCACCGCCAGATGCCACTTAATCCTACGCATTTCACCTTTACAAGATTGTTTCACATTCAAAATGCTGACAGTCACCACAATCACAGTCACCATGTGATTGATTGATCATTTGTGTTTCTGTTTATGTGTGTATAGATGGTCTCAGATCTAAAGGATCAGAATGGCTCGCTGAAGAAAGAGAAGGACGACCTGAACAGGTCGATTCAGGAACAGAGTCAGCAGATGACCGGTACACAAACTACTCACAACACATCCTTCTAGTCATACAGAAACATGCGTGATTGTCTCCTAAACCACAGAGTACAGTATCTTCTTTTTGAATGCTTCTTTATGTTTCGTCCCTTCAGAGAAAATGACCCGTGCGATCGCACAGGAGACTCAGCAGCTGGAGACGGATCTGAACGAGGAGCGCTCTCGCTACCAGAATCTCCTGACAGAACACCTTCGTCTCGAGGAGAAATACGACGACCTGAAGGAGGAGATGGTTTCCTCGGTGAGGAACACATAACCACACTCTGTCAATACTTATGAGAGGTTTAATGCATCTACGAGCATGATCTGACATAATTTTATGATCCTCAACTTCATCATCAGCATCCTATCAGTTAGTAATATTCAACACTGCGCTGCCCCTACAGTCTGAAGGGTCCCCAGGGTTTGAGTCTGTCGCTTTTCAAATTATAAGGTTTATTTTCCCTCTCAACTGCAGAACATCTCCAAGCCTGGCCACAGGAGAACAGATTCTACTCACAGCAGCAACGAATCCGAGTACACCTACAACTCAGAGTACGCCGAGTTGGAAGAGGGTTCCCGTTCCGCAGAAGTAAGAATGTTTGCATTAAGTACAGTCACATTTAATAAGAAACAAAATGGTTTCTACTCTCACAAAATGACTGCTGACCTTAAAGTGAAGCACAATATTAATTGCAATATAAGTTTGTAATTATAGCATTTTTGGCCTTTCATATAATGGCTTTTGACATAGTAACATATGCTCTGTCCTAACATTTCTCGTTCTTGTAGGACGTGACACGAGGAATGGACACCTCACTGACGCTCAAGCTACAGAAACGTCTCACAGAGCTGGAGCAAGAAAAGCAGTCGCTGCGCAACGAACTTGAAAATAAAGAGGACCAGTTCCAGCGGGCTAGAGCCAGGGTACTGACACCCACCCTAGGGTCTGAAATACATCACTTTATTAACAAGTTACATCACACAAGCCTTGTTTTGGTGTGTTAGCCCGTTGTAATGGATCGTAACCATACAGGAATGCTAGGACGGGACCTAGAAAAAGTTCTAATACCATAACATCAATCCATGCACATGCCAGCCAATATAATATATGTTACAATATATGTTTAGTTTACATTTCATGCTTATGGGAATCAGCTTCATTAGTTAATTCATATGTTACTACATACATATAAGTATAAGTACTTTTTTCTATCAGGCCATGTTCTGTATTTCAGCCCTGTGTCAAAGTGTACAACATCATGTTGTACAGACTTCGTCCCAGTCTGACACCTCTTCATTACCATGTATTGTTCCCTGTTTCAGGATGACGCAGAGTTTAAAAAGGCTCGTGGTGCGGAGCTGGAGTACGAGTCCCTCAAGGTAAGCAGTCAGAGGAGAATAAAGTAGCAGTAATAGTGTTCTTTTACTGTTTCCTTACAATAACTTAATCACTTAATCCAAAGCCAGACAACTTGTGTTCTTGCAGTAATTCGTACCACAGCTTTAGAGAGGCTCACTTGCCACTTGTTGTTATGACTATGACCCTCTGACACTGTCCTCTTTTGCTTCTCAGCGTCAGGAGCTGGAGTCAGAGAACAAGAAGCTGAAACACGACCTGGCAGAGATGAGGCAAAGCCTGCTGGGTGACGCAGCTGCAGGCGCAGGGGCCCCGGGCTCCCCAGCTTACAAGGTGCTACTGGAGCAGCTCAATGCCTCCTGCGAGGAACTGGACGTCCGCAAAGAGGAGGTGCTGATCCTGCGCTCCCAGCTGGTCAGCCAGAAGGAAGCCATGCACCACAAGGTAGAGGAACATTCTACTTCTGAGACCCATAATCACCCACATGGAACCAGACATTTGGTTGTTTTTTCACAAGATGGGGCTCGATAAAAGTGGATGTTACACTGCTTGCTTCCATCCACCTTATTGTGTGTTTTCACCCCTGTCTGCTTTTTTGTGTGTCTATTTGTTACCACAATATCCCAAGAAGCAACGAAGAGACCAGGTCAAAATCTCTATTGGTCACTTTTATTACATTTTGCCAGAGATCCTAATCTCTGATTTCTTTTAATATTTCTTAATAGCTCTTATGATGAGTTTAAAAACACACATAATGAATCAAACATTACGTGATTGACATTTAAATTCTAATTGCTAATTGTGAGTTGCTGGTTTTGGGTCAAAATCATAAATGAATCACATAAGTGTTCAGCTAATGTTGTCACTGTACCTCAGTGTGTCTAACTCTCCTGTCTCCACCTTCTCTCCTCCATTCATGCTTTCCGACAGGATGAGAAGGTACAGTTTACGAAATGCGGCATGGATGAGTGTTTGACCCTTTTTTTCATGGTTTGTCTGTAAAACCTCCTCAGAAATCCGATCCAGCAGAATCAGTTTTACATTATCCCAGTGATTGTAAGCAGGAGGACCACTGTGAGGAGGATTTGTTAGGTTTATTTAACATGTACCTCTTCAGATGTAAATCAGCTGTGAATGAGGTATCTGCTGGTAAAATTAAGATATTTTATTAAATTCTGTAGATTGGACACTACAGTGACTACAGTGAAGAGACCAGACTGAGTGAAAGTAGTGCCAACAAAAACTTTTGGAATGTTTTGAACATGAAATTGATAAGAACAAGCACTTGCACTGGATCAAAAAGGGGTGGCCACAGCAGGGTCCAATGTAGAATCCAAGTACCAAAAGCACAGCTATGATATAAAATCACAGAGGAAACACAAGAACAGCATTGTTCCTGTAAGAGGCTTTACACACAGACTCCGTCCTCTCCAGGCTGTAGTTTGATTGTCTCATTCGTCTCATCCTTGCACTCATCTGCATGCATTTATATACTATTTGTTTCACTAAGATCACTGAGAAGTCTGCTCAGTAGCCATTTTGCATCTATTCGTGTGATTGAGAGCCGTCTTACAAGCTTAATCTGAAATTTTTGCTTCTAGATTTCAGGTAACTCCTGACACTCTCACTCCTGTATTGTGAAAAATAAAGCACATATACACTTTTTTTTTTCAAAATACAGACTCAGTTGCCTGCACTGTGTTTCTGAAATGCACATTCAGAAAATAATATTCAAGTTCAACTGAATATTCAGGTTCAATATTCATGTTGCAACTTACTGCTTGAATTTTAAAGGGGCGGACTTCCCGGCACTGGGCAGTGGTGGCTTGTGTCTATACTTATAGTAAATATATGTAATTATTTATGTTGCTATTGACTCATTAAAGGAATAACTTCTCTGCTGCATTATACTGTAGCTGCACAGATATTCTGGTCAGTCACATCGGCATGAAAGTGAGCCATGTCTTCATATCAAACTATCACAGCAGTCACATGAAACCTGCTCAAACAAGATTACAAGTAACCTCAAACCCCAGTTACTTATCAGCTGATGTTAAGCTCTCAGCGCTGTCAGGCTCTACAGCAGCACCTCTTGTCTCTTTAAAGCTAGAAGCGAAGGCCACCGCCGTGAAGTGACATTCCCCGTAGATAGGTGGCTGTCATTTGACTCGTCACTGTTTCAGCCCGAGGCTCCAGCTGGCTGATGATTGTCAGAGTAAAAGTACAGTTGCAGCCAGCAGCTACAGTGTTGCTGGCAGGGAGTCAACAACATACATACTGATTGCCCACAGCAGAATGAAGTCACATTCATGAAACCACCGAGTCGCTTGTCTTTACCCGTACAGCTAAGCTGTGTGAAAATCCCCACAGTTATGTTGCAGTGGTGATGATGTATCTCCGTTCTTGTTTACTTTTTGTTCTAGGAGACCATGACCGAGCCATCTGTCTATGCTGAGGATGTGTCCAAACTGAAGGACGCTGACGAACTCAAGCAAGCTTGCATAGGCCTCAAAGACACCAACAGGTACCTTGTCAGAGCCAGTTCTCCCCCAAGTCTCAGTGGTCAGTGGTCACTCCAAGCCTTGACTCCATCATCTACCTTTTGTCCAAAGTTCGTGTCTTGCAGAGCTCTTGTTTGGGTGATTAATATTACCATGAGAGATGTGCAGAAAATATGTGTCTATACTGTGTTTGTGAACACTGCCTTGTCATGTGCAGATCTCCTAGGTTCATGCGTAAGCCGCTGGAAGTCAGTGATCTCCTGAGTAGGCTGAGGTAACTGATGAGACGTGGCCCATGCATCGTGGCACACAGCATGCATGACCACGCTGATGCCAAAAGGGTTGGAAACGTCACAAATGACTGATATTACTCAAGCAGCCGACACGTCATAGTGCTGACAAAAGCCTGGGTAGCTTTGCGTGGAGTTTTCTGCCCTAACAGCATGCCGTATAATGTAGCAACTCTGGCTACAGTTTAGGTTTTACCTCTGCTCTAACAGACCAAGTTCAGCAGTATCTGAAGTAAAGGGATGTGTGTTTGGCTTTGGAGTCAAGTTTTAGGATTCCTAGATCTGCATGGGTTCTAGTACTTCAGCATGAACAAGAGCGAAGGCTCTTAAACTGACAGGCACTACTTTATGTTTTCCCTCAAAACAGAGGATGTTTTCAGTGGCTTCTGCAGCTCTGGTTTGTTTTTGGAGATGTTGCATATTTACCGTGCAAGCATGTAAATATCTTGGCTCAAAAGGTATATATGTCATTTTCAATTGTAGTTTAACCTTTATTAACATCTAGATTTCGATGACTTCCTCACACACTGATAGGTTTGATGCTGTTGCAGGAGGCCTCCTGTCTTAGCTTTTGGAATGAGTTTGGCCTACATTTTGCATGAAAGTTGACTTGTTTCTCTGCTTGTTAAAGCAGTCACATGTATCGTGATATCAGACCAAATACACAGTTGATACTCTTGACACATCATAGGTAGCTCACTGCAGATATGTCTGTTTCTAAGCAATGATTTTCCCTTCTAATTTAAGTGTTACGGGAAACTCGTTACTCATCAGAGTTGCCAAAAAGTTGCGCTGTGCATCACGGCCTTCATCCCTCTGTTTCTCCCACGTTGCTCCCTTTGTTGCTTATGACCTTTTTTGTTCACACACTGACATAAGGGTAAACAGCAGAGAATATGTTACAGTAGGTTGCACATAGACAATAGACTCTACTGTTGTAATTAGCCGTGGAATGGAACAGAAAAGATTTAATAGATGTAATTGGCATAAACACGTAGAACGGCACAGAAAGCTTCAACTTTTAGGGAGAAGCTTTTGTGGTTAAACCAAATACATGATTTCCAGCATTTCCAGGTTTTCACCCACAGTGACATTCAGCTTTCCTCAAACAATAGAAAACATTTCACAAATACAGGACAGTGTTGTTTACATGCAAGCATACTATACAGACACTTCAGCATTTTCTTGTTGCCTTTCACACACCTCCCCATTCTTTTTGTCAATATGTTGTTCATGTTCCTTTGTGCTGTGTGTCGGTCAGATCCGCCGCTCCAGACTTCCATAAGCTAAATGAGGACGGAGAGCTGTGGCTGGTTAATCAGGGCTTAAAGGAGACCATCAGGTGTAACTGTGTTTTAAACACAAGTGTGATATTTGAGCATGACACGTTTGCCTTTTCACAGGAAAAGATGTGTGATGCTGTTTTTCTCCTGCTTTTCTCTCTGACGCTTTATCAACCTTTCAGACTACTGTCTTACACCTCTCTTTAGTGACTTAGGAGTCCTCCAGGCTTGGCCTGACACACCCAGATTACAATCAATACATTAGGATATCATGTAGACTACCTGAGCACCATCATTATGGTTGGGCAAGACAAAGTACATTAGTCATTGTCTTTTCACACGATACGTTACAAGTTTGTTGACTGTATAAAAATGAATAATGAAAAAAATCTAAAAGAAATTTTTAATAGATGTAGGATTTTCCAGAGAATTACACAGCAGTGTTTATCTTCTTTCTGCTATGTTAGTAGTAATAGGTGGAAGCCTTACTGAATGTCAGTTAACTTGTATAACTAAGTGACAGCCTGTGTCCAGTGTGAGGACATCCATAAATTCATAGTTTGAGTAGCAGGGAAAACCTCCCTCTGAAGCGAGAAGCTGAATCTTTGTCAGCTCTAGCTGCTCTGATGCTGAGCCTGACCTCTGAGCACAGTGTTGGAAGGTGAAGAAGCTGAGCTCTGAGCTGCTGGTAGTGTGGCCACAGCATGCTGGTGTAAAGCCTCAGTGCCTTTTCTCTCACAGTTTTTTATTCTTTCACTCATTCTGCAATACTAATTTTGTTTCCTCTCCCTCTCTCATGTGCACCCTTTCTCTTGGTGTTTTCCCTGTTCTTACTCCCCCAACCCTCAAACCTATGCCCTTCCTCCTCATCTACCTCACTCCATCTCCCTCCTGTCTTCCTTCTCATCCTATCACCTGTCACACGTCTCTTCCTTTCCCCTCATCCCTCTATCCCCCCATTCCCTTTTTCATCTTTTACACACTGGTCCTTCTCCTCCCTTTGTCTTCCCCCTCTGATCTCATCTCCCTCCCCACCTCCCTCCCCCAGGCTACTGGAGCACCAGCTGCAGACTCAGCGGAGAACTTATGATAATGAGGTGGAGGTGTTGCGTGGCGAGCTGCAGAATGTCAAGGAGGAGAACAATCGTCAGCAGCAGCTCTTGGCCCAAAACCTCCAGCTGCCTCCAGAAGCCCGAATCGAAGCCAGTCTGCAACACGAGATCACTCGGCTCACCAACGAGAACCTGGTACGCTGCAACACACACAGAGATACATACAGGCTAAGGAGCAGCAGTAACTTCAGTTTTATTCAAAGTGCACATCGTCGAAGCACACTTCCTCATGTGTACAAATACACACACATACACAGGCAGAATCCCATTACATACATGTAAGAATGTTAATTATACAGCAGGTTAAATGTTAAAAAACAGTGTAACAGCGATAACAATTAAGGTAACTAGGTATCAGTGTAGATATCAGCTGAATGTTTCTGTAGCCAGTGAAACTAACAGAGACCATAACAGAGAGAGAAGATGGGTGCATGAATTCTTTACTAGCATGGTGAAGTAAAGGCTTTCAATATCCAATAAAATCAACATTTCAAGTAACAATAAACATGCTCCCTATAACAGATCCATCTGATGGAGCCAACAGTGAAAACCAGATTTGGAACATTATATGTGATTTGCTTTGAAAAGTAGTACTTAAACAATGTGGGAAATAGGCGGCTTATTCGCTTTCTGGTGTAGAGTTAAATGAGAAACTGAGCTAAGCTAAGCTTAGCATGAAGACTGAAAACATGAGCAAACAAGATTAAACCAAAATGTTCCTTTAATGGACTTTAGATGAACTCTGTAAATCTGTCACACAGATCACTGCCCTCTAATTATGGCAAAGAGGCAAAGAAGGAGATGCTTGTTGATGTTTATGCTGAGCTATTTAGCAAAACTAATTTCAATTGAAATGTATTTAACCCAAACTCACTTATTTGGCATCGTCAGTGTGACCCGACATCATGTCACTGTGGAGGCAGATATGGCAGAATTAGAACCTATCTACATATCTAAAATATATATTACACAAAAATAACTTCACATTTTGAGGAAGTTTGACATTTCTGCCAAAGAATGTTAATAAATCTGCTCTACATCTACACACGGGGGCTTCTTGTACAGTGGTAAACAACAGTGAAAGATCAGAAAGCTTATTACCTACATCACTCAAACTCAGACATGCGTTTATACTGTGCAGAAAAAACACTTCTAGAAGATTCTGATCTACAGATGCACATAGTTTTCCCACTTGGGCGACACATAGACAATCTGAAACCAATCTGGATCCAATACACTCACACACTCATTTGTGTGGATGATGTCACCTGACAGGAACTCATGGCTGAAGACCCCACAGCGTCCCGAGAGACTCGAGTCATCATTTTACGACGGATGGTTGTATGTAGAGTGTGTGTGTGTGTGTGTGTGTGTGTGTGTCTGCATGTGTTTGAACTAACTGAGAGGAGTGTCGCTCCACAGCTGTGTCTTCTAACTCACAACAGAGCAGCTTGGCACTTTTCTCTCTTTTCTAACAGCCAGTGAGTCCTGTAACTTCTCCTCCCCTGAAAAAACAATCAGCGGAGCAGCTCTCATGTTGATTCACTCCTTCTGCTTGTTTGTTTGTTTGTTTCCGAGGCTCATGGGCTCAGTGATATTGAAGCGTTCCCTTTTCCCACTAGAGGGCGACAGTGTGAACAAGTCAGAGGCTTTCCAGTCGTTCTCACTATTGTCTCTCTTTTCTTTCTCTTTTTGTCATTTTCTTTCTCACTCTTTCCATCACTCCAAAACTTGACCTGTTTCAGGATCTAATGGAGCAGCTGGAGAAGCAGGACCGAACTATCCGCAAGCTTAAGAAGCAGCTGAAGGTTTACTCCAAGAGGATTGGAGAGATGGGAGGTACGGGAGGAATCATCATATCTGCCAAGGCTGACAGTCTGTACATATGTGTTTTTGAGAGCGACACTTCAGTTTGTTGCCCGACTGTTGTCCCTTGTGTATCATCCAGCGGGCCAAACCGAGGGCCAGACGTCTCCAGGGCAGATGGTGGACGAGCCGATCCACCCTGTCAACATTCCCCGCAGGGAGAAAGATTTCCAAGGGATGCTGGAGTACAAGAAGGAGGATGAACTCAAACTCGTTAAGAACCTCATCCTGGGTAAGAACTATTTATAATAGTCAAAAGTAGTCAATAATCAAAACCCTGTGAACTTTAGAGAAGCTTTAAACCTTCTGCGATTGCAGTTTGACCAATCGCTCACATCAACTTGAAACTGTCCTTGAAAAGTCCAAGAAAAACAGCAGAAACAACTGTTTCTCCTCAGACCTATACTGAACTCTTCCCTCCTCCTGTCTCTCCAGAGCTGAAGCCTCGTGGTGTGGCCGTGAATCTGATCCCAGGTCTGCCATCCTACATCCTGTTTATGTGTCTGAGACATGCCGACTATGTCAATGATGACCAGAAGGTCCGCACTCTGCTCACCTCAACCATCAACAGTATTAAGAAAATCCTAAAGGTATGTACGTGTGTGTAATGTCTGTGTGGCAGCGGAGATAGAACACAAGCTGTCTGATGATGATTGATGATTTCCTACAAAGGAAGGACAGGGTTTGGGGCAACTTTTACCGAAAGTAAGATGAAGGGAAATGTGTTTTTTGTACTTTGTATAAAACAACAAAATGAAAAAAATGCTGCTAACATGCTGCTTTTTGGGAATTGTTGCACGATTTTTGAAAGGTGGGGAGGGTCTAATAAAGTTGCATCATGGCTGTCCCCAGCTGGTTTCCTGACAGTTCTCCCTCTTCCCCTCAGAAACGAGGAGATGACTTTGAGACGGTGTCCTTTTGGCTGGCGAACACCTGCCGATTCTTACACTGTCTGAAACAATACAGCGGAGACGAGGTGAGACTGATGCACAAGCATAGAAACTCTCTCACTCATATGTGCACATTTATAAATAGGGCTCATTAGACGTCTTGTCAGTTTCATCATTTTTTTGTCAGTTAAATTCTATTTATTCCAAACAAGACACCGTTGATGCACTGTTAACCAAAAATGAATCACATCCCTCTGCCCCAGAGGATTTAGCTTGGCGCTTATTATGTTGCAAGAAAGTAGAAAAGCAAACATTTATATAAGATATCAAACTTTACAATAGAATAGTGTTTTAATTGAATTGTTGAGGATAAAAACTGACAAAATAATATGCTCACACACAAATTCATATAATATGTTCTGTCTGTGTGTCTCAGGCCTTCATGAAGTACAACACACAGAGGCAGAATGAGCACTCTCTGTCCAACTTCGATCTGGCAGAGTACAGACAGGTGATCAGTGACCTGGCCATCCAGATCTACCAGCAGTTGATCAAATGCATGGAGAACATCCTCCAGCCCATGATAGGTATGTGCATGCACATGTCTGAGTGCTACTGCCACTGCAGTGTAGACAGTGTGTAATACAAATACTTACTGTGTGTGTCTTCCCAACAGTCTCTGGCATGCTGGAACACGAGACCATTCAGGGCGTGTCAGGGGTGAAGCCTACGGGCCTCCGTAAGCGGACGTCCAGCATTGCCGACGAGGGCACCTACACCCTGGACTCCATCCTGCGGCAGCTCAGCGCCTTCCACTCCACCATGTGCCAGCACGGCACTGACCCTGAGCTCATCAAGCAGGTGGTGAAACAGCAGTTCTACATCATCGGAGCCGTCACCCTCAACAACCTGCTGCTGCGCAAAGACATGTGCTCCTGGAGCAAAGGCATGCAGATCAGGTAGGGGATGCTGCTGCTCAGGGATGGGCTCTAGAGCTAGGCTGGCTTTTCTTGCTGTATTTTTCCCCTGTGTTTCTTAGTCACCACTTAACTTCTGGTGTGTGTGTGTGTGTGTGTGTAGGTACAATGTGAGCCAGCTAGAGGAGTGGCTCAGAGACAAAGGTCTGATGACATGTGGAGCCAAGGAGACTCTGGAGCCTCTGATCCAGGCCGCTCAGCTTCTACAGGTGAAGAAAAAGACAGACGAGGACGCCGAGGCCATCTGCTCCATGTGCCAGGCCCTCACCACTGCTCAGGTAAACCGGCCTGCCATTCATGACACCACATTCAAATGAAACAGACTTGCTTTTTAAATCACTTGTTCCCAACCTCAGTCTGTCTAAAAGCTAAGAAAACCTGTGGGTGAAGTGCCTGTTGTGTAGGAATAACATTTGTGTTTTGTCTCTTTCAGATCGTAAAGGTCCTTAACCTCTACACCCCAGTAAACGAGTTTGAGGAGAGAGTGTCCGTTGCATTCATACGAACCATACAGGTAATTTACTCCAGATTTGTCAGCACTGGACACAACACTGTCTCCTGAGCTATTTTCAACCTACAATATAAACAGGAATGGATAGAATGCTCCTGTAAACACCTTCTAAACCATCGCACAAATTGAATCTAATTATTATAATTTGATTGCAAGTAACAGTTGGCTAATTGACAATACTTTCAAAAACTGTACCAATTAATTGTCATGTTTTGATCTGCTTGTTACAAAATTGGCAGATCTGCTGTCACCTCACTATGTTTAGGACTGCTTACTTGGATGGTGGTATCAAGAGTACTCCCAAACACACCCCATCCCCACAGATCCGACTCAGGGACACAGAATAAGTGTGAATGAAATCTGGCTGCATATTAACTATTTCTATCTCATTTGCTTTCTCCTTTCTCCCTTCAGACTCGCTTGCGGGACCGTTGTGAGAGTCCCCAGTTGTTGATGGATACAAAGATGATTTATCCTGTCACTTTCCCGTTCAACCCGTCCTCCCTTGCTTTGGAAACCATCCAGATCCCCAGCTCGCTCAACCTGGGCTTCCTCACCCGAGTCTAAGCCGAGACGCCAGAGGACGGCTCTGAGGCTTGCAGTCATGCTGGTGTAGCGGCCACAGTTGGAATTGAAAAGTCAAATGACACCCAAAAAGACTTATTCCTGTACGCAATCATCACAAGAGTAATACTCCAATTAGGATTTGTGTTGACACAATTTGAGCAGTTACGTCCAAAAAATGAATTGAAGCCTAAAGAAGCTGCTAATTCGAAACATGGAATCCAGTTCTCCGACACACATAACATGCAATATCACACACACACTCCAGCACGTGCTGAGCTGTCGGCATGCATCTATACAGTACATTACATCTGAACACACACAGGCACACCTACACTCACGCGCACTTGCTCCCTTACAAAACGCACAGGTACACCTAATGGAGCCGCTGGTTTAAATCTGGCTGTAATACGCCATCGCCCACTGCTTGTATAAACGCCTGCATCTTAGAGAAGCCACAGGACCAACTCAATGCCCGTAGAGCTCACACTCCACCGACACCCGGGTCTGTCTTAGCGGTCCTGACCCTGGTCACCCCAGCTCCCTCTTCTGTGTTTCAACTAGTTGTTAACATAGTTCTTGTCATCGTCTCATTTTCCAGTGACAATGAATGCACGTACCAGCACACGATAGCAAGTCCAAGTGCTGAGACTTCTCAACGAGGATTAACTCGACAAGTTGTAGTCTAGCTGGATATGTTGGGCTTAATATATCAGGCGAAGTGAATTCTGAGTCCCAGTATGAAGCCAGATGAGTGATAAAGTTAGCTCTCTCCACCCCATGTTGAGGTAATCTGGATCAGGCTTTATTCTGTATGTTGTCATTTCACTCTCTGAACTCAGCCAAGCCGAGACAGGATTCATTGGCTGTACTATATTATTTATACATACATACATATATATATACATATATATATATATATATATATATATAAAAATATTAATAATATGTATGTATTTTATTTATTGCATTCACCTCCGTCCTCACTTTCCCTTTTTAAGATTAGGAGTTTCCTCTTTGCAGAATGTCCAATATGAAGGATGGGACCATCATTTCCCAAGATGAACAGTTTTAGTTGTAGTTCTGTTGTAGGCTGTTAATGTCAATATTGGCTAAATGATGTAGTATAGGTGAAGGTGAAGATTATTTGTTAGGTCACATCTTAACTTGGGAGATGTCCTTTGTCATGTTAATCTTGCATTTCTGGCAGATGAAGTGTAGCACGGGTTTTAACTGATTTAGAAAGGTGCGAGGTTTGAACTCTGCCAGGGGTTTGAACCCGCTACGATCAAAACTGTTTACAGCTGTGACCAGAGCTGAGCGTCACAGGAAACACTGGCACAAAGATATTTACTGACACACACACAGCATTATACTCTGCTTACTGCTGTATCACAGGGAGTTTTCCGCTTCTACCGCTTTCTTCTCTCTACTTGTCTTCACAGCTCTAGTCAGAGCTTCGAAAATGTTTTACTCATATTAATGTGGAATTATTTATTGTCATTTTCTTAACTATCAAAGTTTGTATCGTTAAGCCATGTGTCACTGAGCAGAGTGGTCAGAGGAGGTTTCGCTGGAGTTGGTTTTGAAGAGTCTGTTCAGCTTTACAACACTGTTTTCTGGTTTATTCCCAACTAACCCCAACTGCAGTTTTGTGGACTGATTCCTCTCGTCTCCTCCTTCATGTTCACCCAATGCCTTCCTTTTGAGTGGCCAAGAAAGCATAGCATGGGCTTTTATTACCAAAAACACATGACGTTTGCGCTTTTCAGCATCTCATTTGTACCGTTTGTACCGTTTAGTTCAGGGTTACTGACAAAGAAAGATGTTGTGTGGTGCACAGATTGTTTTGATGCAGCTACCCAGACACATTTGGCTTTAAGAGAGCTGAGGGTTGAGTTGCACCACACCCTTAAGAATGTGGTTTAAAAAAAAAACTGTACAAATGTGCCACTTCTGCTGCCTTCATGTAACCTGCATGGGCTTGGTGTTAGCAGGAATGCCACTTACCTGAAACGAACCTGCATGCCATTGTTTTTCCAGTTTGTACAGAGAGGCCTTGGTATAGTTAAGATGAGTGTCAGGGAACCTGCCCATGTCGTCACATTAAGTCTCGTTAACATCGTCCTGGCTGCCTCGTGTTTACCACTTTTGCTTATTTACTCCCTGCTGTGCCATTAGTATTAAAAGTCTACCAAATTTGCCTCTTGCCCTCATGTGACCCTTACATTTGCCTATCGACCTCACCCTCTCCAAAAGATATTTCACTTTGATGGAATATTTTTAAGGTGCTGATATAAGATTGTGAATAGTCACCAAAACTGGACTCGTGGTGTCGATTGAATGTTTTGTTTAGACCAGAAGTGATTCCTCTGAAGCAGAAATGTCAGTAAATTGGTGAAGGCACAGTTTGTGCTGAGAAATAAAAAAAAATATTTGACCAAGGTGAAGTATCTTATGAAATTCCACATGAAACGGACCACTCTCACTCTCAATGGCTACAGATGGAAACACATTGTATGTGAAGTAAAGAGAAGTTAGTATGTTAAGTTGTTTTGTGCTGTGCTTTGTAATTGAAAATAATTTGATATCCATATGCTCTTTTTGAGACCACGTCATCAATCTCCCTTTGTTTATAATAATGGGTAGTTAAAAGAGCGGTTTGTTAAAGAGTACATATCTGCAGGTTGTCGCGAGACAAGACAGAAACTGAAGGAATTAATTAACCATATGAATGTTTAATATTGTTAATGAAGTGTATCATGATTTTAGCTGCACATTGTGGACAAAGCCTTATCTGAATCATCTTAATGACTGAAACACGTGGTCAACATCGTGGCATTGTTTCGTTCTGTCGGTGTGGTATTTTTTTTCACTGTAAAATGAATATAAATTGTTAAATGCGATCGTTTTATTTTGATAAGGTGTCCTTCGGTCATAAAGTTGGTGTCACAGGTTGCATTGTTTAACCTTCAGTCAAAATGCACTTTTTAGACATTGCTGAGGAAATCAGATGAATAATAGATGGATATAGTGTAAAAAGAAATACTTCACATTAAAGAGCCTTTCTGCCTTTGATTCCCACCACATTTTTACTGAGCTGTGGCCCGCTAAGCTTCCTGTACCACATTCCCTTTGTCAGTGGGTGCTTCGTTCTCTCAATCAGTGATTTTCCTTGTCATTTTATTAAAGAATCAATTAATGCAAGGCACAGGTAAGAAGGCACTCTCTGGATTCTGTGGATGCAGCACCAGCCCTCTCAGTCTTAGTCAGACTGTGAAGACTGGTGAAGTGAGAGTGCACAATAGGAAGGCTGGCCTAGTTTCAGAGAGAAAAAACAGGTTCATTCATTGGTTGTTATTGTTGAGCAGAGCTGCAGTGTCTTGCTCCCCGGGGCTTCTCTTGGGCTGTCATGCGGGAGGAAAAAAAAAGTGTTTTTACATAAAGGAGAGAGTTGGTTGTACGATACGACATTGACATTATAATTACCATCGTTCTTATCAGCACTAGTGTTGTTTGTGCCATTTCAAAAATTGTTCAAAGCATAAAGATGCATTATCATCCCAGCTGTTGTGGTACTGATGTGAACATGCTGACGGTACCAAAATGTCTCTCTGACCCATGTGTACATTTGACACACTGGACTATTTGTAGTTTCTGGTAGCTGTGCTTAGTGAACGTGTTCACCATTAAGAAACTAAGAAGCTTGGAAGAAATTTGTCAAATCTGTAAAAGTAAATAAAAGAATTCAGCAGTGTCGGATTGTCTGTGGGAGATTATTTCTTTTTTTTTTTTCGTTCATTCTAAAGCCATGTCAAACACTTTTTAATACGAAAATCTCTTTCTTTCATGTCACAAACACTATCTATAATCTATTAGTAATAGAAAGCTACAGTACGGTTCTACCACAGCCTGGACATGACATCAAAGGAGTCTGCAGTGTAAGTCTATACTGGAGAAGCTGTATGTTGACACACATACAGAGGTGATACACAGTAATATTACATCATGCAGTACATCAGGTAGTCCTAGGGAGTTTTAAAAAACGTCTTGTGGGTAATGCTGCTGGGACAGCATAGAGGTAAAAGCAGAGCAGAGTTGCAGCTTAAATACTTTACTAAGAAGCTTACTGTTCCCTCCCTGTACCTCACTGACAATCCTCTTCACGAGAAAAACTCAACTTAGCTCTCCAAGGGACACATACCTGCTGTACAGAGGGGGAAGAAATCTCTTGTTGGGTAAGATTTTATTGATGATATTGCTGCTGTTTGTAGAAATTTACATTCAAACTGGTGGCTGATGTGTTGAGGTGTTTTGATGTGCTAAGTCTGTTGTACAAATGTAACTTTAACCTGTGAGTGGAGTTTGATAGTAGTAAATCTTTCTAGTCTGCTCAGGTACGCTCTGTACATTTTGTAAAAAAACAAATATAATGATTACCTCAACAGGTAAAATGACAAGTTATTATGATTAACATTCAAGTCACCTATGACATTAGCAGTGTTTTCAAATGGCTAAAACAACTCCATAATGTTTTATTTTATTCTATTACATGTACATTCTGTACACTTTCTAGTATTGATGAGTTTTATGTGTTTGTAACAACAAGGAAACTTCACATATCAGTATGTTATGGTTATTGTGTCTTACAACATGATTACATGTGAAAAGTTGCTGCTTGAAATAAAAGCACAGCAGTGATAACATGTACATTTGTGATTGGAAAGGTCATACGCATCTGTGATTAGTGTTTATCATGTAGTGTATTGTTATTGCCGGCTATGTGCAGTTCCCAGAATAGCTGTGCTGCACTCCTCTTCTCTGGAGCTAAGAGAAGGATCAGGCTGGAGTAGATTACCAACTACTTATCTCCCGGCACCCTCCACACACAGACACACACACTAGCAGGCCAAGTGGTCACAACCCCAGAGCTAAAATGAAAAAAAGCCTAAATAAAGCAAAATATTGTAGTCTAGCTGGTTATAATAAATCTTAATGTTTGTGTTTTCCACAGGGAGTGTTGGGGATCTGCAGCCATGTGTGACCAGACATTCGTGGCGGCCACTTTTGGCCCTTGTGACAGCTGTGGGAAAGCTAGTCCTCTTATGAACATCTACATTAAGAATGAGGCCACCAACTACTGCTCCTTCTGTGTGGAAGTGGTACATGACGTTTTTCAGTTTCTCTTCTCTAAACAGCGGCCACATCATTTCGTTGCACACCGTGGCAATGTTTGCAGTATCAGAGATTTGATTTGACGTGGTGTAGATTAGAGATTAAATCTAGATATACCCATTAAGCTCTGTACACTGTTTCAGCCTTGTGGCCCTAAATTTACAGTGCACACTTAATGTTCATATATGAAGCTATGTAATGATAACAGCTAACTGTGTGGCAGTTACACGTGAAGATTATCTATTGCTTTGATGATGATCAACACAAACACTTTGAGCAACATCTGTTTCACTGAGGACATAAAACTCAGCAGCACCTTTTAAATAGATTATATTAGATTAAGTTTTAAAGATTCTTTGTGGGAAATCGAAAAAATTGAAAAATAGGAAATGATTTCAACCTGGCTCAACTGGTTTATTAAGTGCTTAACTGACATGCTACATCATAGCCCGGTCAGTGATCTAAAGTTTAAACTAGAGAACTCTTGTGATGCGATCATACCAACTATGACACAGAATCGGTGTTAATGGTTTAATGGCACATGTGACATAAGTGAACTGACTTTGACGAAAACAGGTGACTTGATCCAGGTTTATTCATGAGGCAATTTTTTGCAAAATATGGCGTCAGTTTCTCTGAGACACTGGTACATTTACATTCTGCTAGTGCTGCCTGTGAAACTACAAAACGTCTCTTCAGTGCATCACCAGTCATCATGTGTACGTCTACATTAAAAAAGATAAAATATACATTTGAATGCATTGGCTCATCATGCCACTTGTATGTAAAGTAAATATTACAGAATTTATATATATATATATATATATATATATATATATATATATATATATATATACACAGAATGCCCTCCCTGGGCAAGCAGCCGACGGAAGTCAGTTCATTTGATCTCATTCAGTGAGTAGCTGGAGTGTGTGTGCAGTAACAGTGTCCATCATTGTTGCCCTTCACTAACAGCGTCACAACAGCGCAAGATACAGTCATGAAACTTCACAGATGACAATGAAGGGCAGGTTTGGAGATGGGTGTGGTCCATGCAAGGCTGGGGTGGCAAATAGGGAAGGGGCCTTTGGCACCCCCATTTTACACCCCTGGCCCAAAGTCAGGGATCACTGTATTCCAGTTTCAGTCAATAACTCCTGATCCAGCACAATCTAGATAACATTCAACCTTTATTATCACCAACAACAGAAACTATCATGTTACATCTAAGCCTACATAGGCCACACTTACTAGCCAGGCCTGTTTTACCTTTACTAGGATGTCTGATCCAGGCCAGGATGGTTACACATGATGAATAAACCTGGCACACACTTCACCTGGTGTGATCCCATCGTCTCTAGTTGGTTATGTTTCTGATCTGGAACCAGACTAAAACTGTCAATGAGTAAATGAAGTGTGGGGACATGTGGATGACGAAAGGCTGTGTGTTAGGAGCAGTAAATGTCTGTGGTGCCTGTTATGCACTAGAACGTGGGGGAGGAGGGGGAGGAGAGGGGGAAGAGGGGGAGGGGGGGCAGAGAGTTCAGTGTGAGGCGCGCGGCAGCATCGCTGCAAACCTCCAGCAGCCATCCCTGAACTCTCCTGTTTGTCGTTCTTCTCCGCTCCCACCTCTTCTCTTTTCTTTTCTTTTCTCTTCTCCTCCTCCTGCTCTCAGATGGCCTGTCAGGGGCTCCTGTCAGGGGAAACCCTGGCGTCACTGAAGAGGGAAAGCGACAATCTGAAGAAGAAGCTGGAGGAGGAGCGGGGCAAGCTCAACGACATCGAGCGTAAGTGTCCGGACCTGTTAGGACCAGAAGAGAAGCGCTGCAGCTCACCTTTTTACCGACATCCAGCCTGCTCACTTCACTCCTCTGTCTGCTGCCAGGTCCTCACAGTCAGCTAGATTTCACTGTCTATCCGACACCCAGAGCTACTGGAAACTTTGCAGAATAAGGTTTTAGATACAGATGTGAATCTGCTGAAAATGTGATGACCCAGAGGGAAACAGAGCGTTACAATCAGCCCTGGATATGCTGGCTAGTGTTTAAGCATTAGGAATAATGATCCATGACATCTCCTATTGCACAGACAGGCACCGATCTGCTGCATCTGGAGATGTTTTACTTTTGACATGTTAAGTACAGTTTGCTGAGGATGCTTCTCTAATGTTTGTGCTTCCCCTTGGGAAGTATTTTTAAATTGAGGCAGTCCAACTTACTTACGTACTTAAATAGAGGATCTCAGTACTTCTTCCACCACTGTCTTAAACCTTACAAAACTAGTTGAATTGAGTGTGTGTGTGTGTGTGTGTGTGTGTGTGTGTGTGTGTGTGTGTGTGTGTGTGTGTGTGTGTGTGTGTGTGTGTGCCTCAGTGCACCAGGTGGCTGAGAAGGTTGAGGTGTTGGGTGCTCTATCCATAAAGACCAGGCGTGTGTTGAAGGGTCATGGGAATAAGGTGCTGTGTATGGACTGGTGTAAAGACAAGCGTCGTCTCGTCAGCTCCTCACAGGTACACACCTGCACACACACACACACACACACACACACACACACAGATGTGATACAATGTATTAAGAGCCATATAGTGTAGTATTATAGAATATTAATTCAAATATACATGTGACATGATAATGCCATGTAACCCCACAGTAATGCTGTTTTTTTTGTCTAATCTAGGATGGAAAAGTGATTGTCTGGGATGCATTCACTCTTAATAAGGTGTGTAGAGGTCTATGTGGTGCTTATGGTTGTGCATTTGTAGGAACATGTGGATTCCTTTGAGTAATAAATTACCATAAGTTGAGGGGCTAAATATCAAAAGCTTCAGATTCTTGGGAAGGAAAAATAGACAAGAATGAAGGTTCCCAAAATCCCCCGATCAGAATTACATATAGAGGAGCTCTGATATTTCTCAGTGGGATTCACTTTTATGAAAATGTATAGGATTATAAATGTGCTGGTGACGTATTTTTTACCACTACACATTTGCATTTGAAAATTGTAACTGTAATCTCAATACTCAATTCAGAAAAGCACAAACATCTATTGTTAATGTATTACCTTCATTTCTCAGTACGATAGTTTGCTGTGATCAGTTCGATATGTCAAAAGGCACTAGATACCACAATATCCGCAAGACTAAGAGGAAATCTGAGATAAAAGAAATCCAAGATAGGAATTGGTCAACTACACTCACTCTTAGCTGGCTGAGCTCCCAACATTTTGCGCAATCACATGACATGTCGGTCATTATAAATCAAAAGGTTGAGTTTAATGTCCATCCAAGAGAGGGAAATGACAACCAGACGGTCTGTCTTTGGACAAATGTGAACAGGACTGTTACTTCCAGACGCTAGGTTACCCAACTTCACGGTTATATAAGGCTATGTGTTGTTTTTTTTTCCCTTTGAATGCTCGGATCGTCATGTTCTCTTCAGCATATGCACTGGTGTTGAGAGGGTGGGAGGGTCATCCTCTAAGAGACAGACAGACAGAGATGATGCTACATGATCACATGCAAATATGCCTTTAAAGATTATCTGTTCATCTGTCCTCTGTAATCACTGTGTGTGTGTGTGTGTGTGTGTGTGTGTGTGTGTGTGTGTGTGTGTGTGTGTGTGTGTGTGTGTGTGTGTGTGTGTGTGTGTGTGTGTGTTTGTGTGTGTTTGGCAGAGTGCACTTAAATGGCAGCCTGGTTTAACCATCATACCTCTTGATGGAACAGACATAACCACACTGAACATAATCCCTACTAATACTCACCTCATCCAAGTATACAGCAGCTATGTCTGCGCCTGAGTGTGTGTGTGTGTGTGTGTGTGTGTGTAAGAGAACAGGTGCTTGATGATAACTAAAGAGAATTCATTTTCTTATCTATAATGAATTATGTTTTATTTCTTTTTACATGCATTTGTGTGTCTACATGTATGTTTGTGCTGTCTGTGACTTACAGGAACATGGGTTGAGCCTGCCGTGCACATGGGTGATGGCATGTGCTTATGCTCCCTCGGGTTGTGCTGTGGCTTGTGGGTGAGTATTTAATGGACTGCTACTCTTTAAGCAATAATCAAAAATCAACAGTTTCACTGTCCAGTGAAGTAATGTGTTTAATTTTTTCTTTCGTTCAAAAGTATTACTATTATAAAGAAAAGAAAAGAAAAAACATACACTTAAGTGTGAGTCTGAACCCTCAGCCCCTTTACACAGTCATCATTTCTCTGTCAGCCGGGATCACTCATAGCTTACATCCACGCCCCGAACTCTGCACGACAATTGTGCACTGTTTGATTTCAAATAGTGAGTGCTAACTAGCAGACGTAACTACAGACTGGTATGAGACCTGTCATTTAACCTCTTTTGTTTTTAACTCCGTCAATAGCGGATTAGATAACAGGTGCTCAGTGTTCCCGCTGTCACTGGACAAAAACGAGAATGTGGCTCTAAAGAAGAAGTCTGTCGCCATGCACACCAACTATTTATCAGGATGCACCTTCGCCAACTCTGACATGCAGGTGGGCAACAACAGTTTAAAGTCTATTTTATAGATTGAACTTCAGTAATCTATGATGAGTGATTAACTGCACTGTTCCACTTGGATGCTTTGTTTGCATTTGTGAGATTTGTAGATAAAAGATTTCACGTTGACTTAATTCTGAGAGTTGGATCTGAACTTGAAGGTTTGGTGGAGCTTGGGGAGGCCTTTGTTCAGCTGGGGGCCTGCCATGAGATGAACCGGTTGCTGACTGCTATTCATAGTATTTCAATTTTAGATGAGCAATTGGCATAGCTGGACTTTCTAGCCAGTTTCAGTATGTACTCTATATTCAGGCTGCAATGTTTGGCCCTGACGTGCTCTTTTCATAGTTTGCAGTCTGTACAATTAATTCTTTAGCTGTTAAATGACCAACATCATGCTAACGCATTAGCAAGAGACAAGCATCTGCCCTGTGATAGGTAGGGCTCCGCTGGGATTTGAATCCGGGGCGTCTCACAAATCGTGCCCATAGACCAATGTACCATCTGCTTCTCCTATCACAATAATCTTCAAGGTATGACAAATGCATTTAGATTCTGTACATTTATTTGAAATACTGCCTTTTAGGATTATTATTTTTTCATGTTGCGTCCCTAACAGGATAGAGGGAAGGTAGGAAGAAGGCAGGATGAAAAAAAAATGAAAGGAAGACAGGAAGAAAATAGATATTTGGATTTAATAATTTACTTGAGTGTGATCCTCAACAAGGCAGAAGAGCACAATGACAGAGGACAGGAGGAAGAGGCAGGGGGAGATGGCAGGACTGATGAGGGGGCAGGAAAGAGGCAAGAGGGGGGGGGTAGGCCGGTGATGGTCCTCTATCCCGCATGTATTAATAGACACTGAGTGGCTTTTATCTATGAAAGAGTGGAGCACAGTGACCTGAGGGCAGAACATTTAACACACAGACAAACACATACATGTGTTCTTCCTGTCTCTCACACACCCATACAGTACATCTCTCTCACACACATACAGTACATGTCTCACACACACATACAGTACATGTCTCTCTCACACACATACAGTACATGTCTCTCACACACACATACAGTACATGTCTCACACACACATACAGTACATGTCTCACACACACATACAGTACATGTCTCTCACACACACATACAGTACATGTCTCACACACACATACAGTACATGTCTCTCTCACACACATACAGTACATGTCTCACACACATACAGTACATGTCTCACACACACATACAGTACATGTCTCTCACACGTCTCCTCTCTCATGCTGCATCTCACACACAAAGACACATGCATGCACACAAGTTGTGTTCTGTTAAAAGAGACCTTGGATCATAAAAGCTGTGGACTAAATTGGAAGCTCAGAAAGTGTCTTTACTGTTTATTTCCTGCAAGAGTTGTTTCACATTTTCAAGCAGCCTTAACTTACAGTCTTGTGTTGTTGTATCTGTGTGTGTGTGTCCAACTGAGAGCAGCATTTAAGTTGTGAGCTGGCTGACAGTTTTGATATATAAGTTGTGAGGCTTTTTCATTAAACTCATTCACTGCACATGTGGGATCAGTGGGTAATTTAATGACCCCCCCTGCAAGTATTTGATATATGGTAACATGCAGGTGGTGGTAAGCAAAGTCAGACTGATGTAACGGCTCTTAGATCAGGGAGGGTCCCATCTGTGTGTGCCAGTAATTGTGACTTACTGATAATTGCATTCATGTTGAAACTGGAGCTACCTCACAGTGCAGGCAGGATGTGGTGTGTTTTTGTGCCTGAGGTCATCCAGCAGGAGCTCTCTAATCCAGCAGCCAGCAGGGATCTCTGATGTTTGCTGTTGTCTCTAAGTGCCCATAATCTGCTTTCATCAGAGGAATTGCTGACATTTTGGCATTTTGTGTTGATGCTTGTATGTGGATACACAATGCAGAGTGAGAGGTTTCTATGTTAGTTGGGAGATGCTGGCCTTTGGCTTTTGATAAGGGAGCACAACAGCTACAGTCACAGTGCCGTTATATTTAGTCATAATAGGAGCATACAGCATCTCCATCAGTCCAAACTGTTAAAACAGTTTTTAGATAGTTGATGATTCTATTGCTGAGGTTGAAATGATCATGAATGATTTTCAGTGAACTTACACTTTTCCATTCAAATAGCAGAAGTATTCCATCAAGTCACTCTTTTCTTCTTTATTTTTGTTTCGTTTTTCAGTTTAAGTGAGAAATGAAAGCGAAACCTGCAGGAAAGGTCACACATAAATGAAAGAACCAAAACTCCCAGAAAAAATCCCAATATCTAATATGCATTGTGAAGGTGTTTGTAATAAAATAGATGCTTTTAGTTCTCTAGAATCAATGAAATCCTGCAGTTTTATTTTTTTTCCTGGTGTTGCTGCATGCAGCGTTGTCTCGGGATGTGCCTGTTTAGAGGGCTGATGGCTTGGCCCCCAGAAGTGCTGCTTGTAGCGTTCTCGATAACTGCTCATCTGATTGACATCACACTCAACACTCAACTCCCCTGGACACACACACACACACACACACACACATATATACAATTGTTAGGTCACTATATAAACTGATATCTCACTGGATGTCAGCAAGATGGTTAATATTACTGCTATCACAATACTGAGTGAAGTTTAGGACATAGTCACTATCAGACATCAGTCACTATCAGTCAACTCACCTGTCTTCTGTCCTCCCTGTGCTAGTGCATGTGCCACTGGTAGAGACGGGAGAGGTGTAGCTCTTCTAAAGTGTACACATACCAAAAAAACCAACAACTCAACACTGCCGTCCCCAGTCATATATCCGCTGAGTGTGAAGTCAATCAGATGAACGGTTCGTGAGTAAATCGAAGACCACAAACACACACCTACGCACACACATATTCCTGGCAGATATATAGAGATTCCCTCTTGTCTAGTTTATAGCGCTAATGCAGGTGCCCATTCAGGGCGCTGCCATTTGGCACACATAGCTATTCACAGCAGGCCGACTGCTTGCCCCCTGGAAGTGATGCTTGTGACGCTGTCAATCAAATAAACACTTCTCAAGATATGCCTAAGGACATACACACATACATACAGAGAGACGGTTACAGCGGCACCTGTTGGCCAAATGGCACCAGAAGCGACATGGTCGTTCTAACACCATATCTGCAGATGGCCTCCAAATGTGGTTGTAAAAGCGCAAAGCATTCAGGAGACATGTCATTTTTTATAAAAGAAGCCCTGCCCACAGCATTTGAGCAAACATTTGAGGGCCAGCTATAGCAAAACTGTATGGAATATCACGAATCTGAAAAAGAACCATTTTCCTGCATGGTCCTGTACCACGTTAGGGTATGATTGCTAAAATGTTTAGGAAGAGTTGTAAAAAAACAGATGTGGACAAAATTCTAAATACCAGAAAATCTATCTAGATGCAAATGGGTGTGGCTAAAAATAAAAGTCCACTGTGATGGGACTTCCCCTGTCTAGTTACTGCAGTGTTTGGTTCACTGGTGTACCAGCTGTATCCACACAGTTAGGTTAATCAAAATATCATACCACAGTGTTTGTAGAAAGACAACATGTGATAAAGGTTCACTTCATATGGTTTATGGAAGTCTTTCAAAATACACTGTACTGCACTGTAGTACATGTACAATGTCTCTCCTTTGCTCCAAAACACTTTGGTAAAGTAAGCTTTCTGTTTTTTGTGTTTGTGTGTATGCTGAACACATGTGGTCTGCCCATTTCTTGTATGAATGTGTTTGGGAGCATTTGTTAATGTATGTGTATGTACTTTTCTATTAGCTCCTAACCTCCAGTGGTGACGGCACATGTGCTTTGTGGGATGTGGAGAGCGGGCAGCTGCTGCAGAGTTTCCATGGCCACACAGCTGATGTCTTGTCCCTGGACCTCGCCCCGTCTGAGACTGGAAACACCTTTGTCTCTGGGGTGAGAGAGAGAGAGAGAAAGAGAGAGAGAGTCTGTGCTTATAATTCATGTGTTTAGGCAAAACCCTGTAACCCATGGTCCTCTTTGGATTTAGAGTTTTCACAACACAGAGACATTTTCCTAAAGAAACTGGATTTTTACACAAAACAGTAACAATATTTTCTTTTCTTATATTTGTGTGTGTGTGTGTGTGTGTGTTATCAGGGCTGTGATAAGAAGGCCAACGTATGGGACATGCGTTCCGGACAGAACATCCAGTCTTTTGAGAATCATGAGTCGGATATCAACTGTGTAAAGTGAGTCCAGCTCTTTGAAAAAAACAAAAGTCTCACAGTGTTTATCTATATATCTATATAATAAGTGGAAAGGTTTACTAGCTGTTGTCACAATGAGGGCAAGAGTAGAAGTGATAGTTATACTGGCACTTCCACTTCCCCCACTACTATTATAAATGGATTAGATTCCTAGCTCATGGCATTTTACCCACAAATATCTACACAAATGCTCAGCATCATAGAGGACATCTGAGGCACTTTGTTACCCTGTAATGTTTCTGTTTTAATGAATAAGCAGTGCCCTTACTTCACAGTGTGTTTTCAGAGTTGGAGACCAATAGGTTGAATGCAACAAATCTGATCTATTTTAGGCAAATGTTGTCATATTGTTTTACTTCATTTCACTGTAAGCTTTTGAAAAGTGATGTACTTTTGTTTTATGTGCACATTTGCGCTTTTCATGCACAATTTTTTTTTTATTGAATGTGCAAAATATCTATAAATGGAGTGTGTAAGTGATTGCAAGTGTTCAGATGTTTGAGTTGTGCGAAAGGGAGACTTGTTAATCTACTGAATCAGAGTAAGACGAAGACCAACCAACCGCCCCTGACATCGTACTGACATATTTAAAATGATGAATCAGGCTTCTTTCAAATAGTAAGTACAGTGGTGCTGTAATAATGATTCTGCCTGCGGTTGTGTGTGTTTAGGTATTACCCCAGTGGAGATGCATTTGCTTCTGCCTCTGATGATGCCACAGTGAGTCACATCATACGACCTGCTTATCAGTTTGTTGTTGTTTTTCTGCTTGTCCTGTGCAACATGGTTAAATTGACAACTTCAGTGCATGTGCAGAAATCCAGTTGATGTATCGGGCTCACTCTTGATGTTGGGGTGAACTCAGTGATCTCAGTGATTTATTTTTTTGTTGTTAAGACACCTGGAACAGAATAACCTTTCAAATACACACAAATGTCAGTCAGGGTTCCTAAACATGTCTTCATGCCATCCCTTTAGTTTAATCAACAATGTGTGCTGACAAGCTAAAGCCTTACCCGAGCCTGTTGCTATGATACACTGTGCTACAATAGTGCTTTCTGTAGACCATTCACAGGCTAAAATTCCTGTCGTCAAATGAACTTTGTGTGTCCTGTCTGTGCGTCGTTGCATGTTTATTGGTGTTCCTCAGTGCCGTTTCTATGATCTGCGAGCTGACCGCGAGGTAGCCGTCTACCAGAAGGACAGCATCATATTTGGTGCTTCCACTGTGGACTTCTCTTTGAGTGGTAAGGACTTATATCATTTCAAGCTAAATCAATATGAAATGTGCTCAATAAATATTGCTTTACTTGTGAAAATGAGTGTTGATTGGGGCACTTTTTTAATATATCTGTCTGATCAGTCATCTGTTGATTTATTAAATAATAAGCTTTAGTCATCAGCAGCTACTGGAAAAGCTAACAGTTCCAAGATGTGCTACAATATTTAATATGAATAAATTATTTTTTAGTGATTCAGGGAAGAATTCGATCTCTATCTCAACCAATCCTTTGCCTGTTTCCACTTCCTCTTCCTCCAAATGCCCCATTTCCTCTTTCTCTCTCTCACCCCCTCACACCCCAGGTCGCCTGCTTTTCGCTGGTTATAATGACTACACCATCAATGTGTGGGATGTTTTAAAAGGAAATCGAGTTGTGGTTATGTTTGGCCATGAGAACCGTGTCAGCAGAGTCAGAGTGTCACCTGATGGCACCGCTCTCTGCTCAGCCTCCTGGGACAACACCTTACGGGTGAGCAGGAGTTTCCCTACGCAACATTTTTATAGCTGTTTTAGTTTTCTTCTTTGTTTTGACTGATACATCAAATGCTGCCACTGTAAAGGAATCTTTACAATGCATGTCGTAGGTCTCCCTCCTTAGATGTATTAAAAATGATTCCATATGTGTTTTAACCCCCCTGATTCCTCATATTTCTTTCATTCAGATTTGGGCCTAGAGTTTCCCGCAAGGAAAGCACCACTATTACTGTATGTGACTACCACAACTGCAAGTACCGACGTGAAATCAACACTACTGCAGGACCGTGTTCATACAAACCTTCAGTTTGACAAACACATACACACAAACACCTAAAATGTGTCATTGTATAGTAACTATATCATTGTATAGTAACTGAAAGTTGATCAGGTTTGGATTCGTAATCTATCATTGCTAGCTTGATGACTGTAACTGATAACTTTATAATTATTTTGTAATTGTTATTGCTAATATAGTGGGAAATAATTGTGGGTGTAAAGAGCCCAGAAGCGCTGTAGAAATCAAGAGCATATGTCTGCTATTGTCCTGTCAATTATGTACAGTAGTTCATTGTCACCTCTCCAGTGAGAACCACTCATGCTGTGGGTGCACATGCACGTGTTGTTGTTACTGTGGCACTCTGCCATAGATACTGTCATTATCCAAAGTAAGACAACTTAAGTGTAGCCACAGATTTCATTTTATTTTGATATACATAAACTCGACAGCTTAGGTGAGAAAAATAAAGAAAATAAGTATTTCTGGCACTGTTTTTTTTGTATCTTTGTGTTCTCACCCACCTTTACATTTCACGTCTGCAGGTGACCTCATGTGCTGGTGTAATTGAAACACAAACACAGTTTGCCCAAACAGATAAAGGTGACCTGACATGTCTCTCATTCGGCCTCCTGGCACCGAGGTTGATCCAGATTAAATCCCATTTTCTGAAATTTGGAGAGAAATGTAAATAGCCTGAGACCTGATGTTATTATGGTCTATTGTACCAACCCAAGGCAGCTGTTGTGAAGGAACAACGCAAAAGCTTTGTGCAGATCATTCTGTGTGTGTGTGTGTGTGTGTGTGTGTGTGTGTGTGTGTGTGTGTGTGTGTGTGTGTGTGGAAACAATAGTCTTAATCAGATATCCCAAGAAAGACAGGACACTTCTTTAGTTGTGTGTGTGTACTGTATGCCACCAGGGGGTGTTCTACTGCATCACCACTGTGCTGTCCTACGAAAAGTCCTGTAGAACATCACAACAGAACATTAATCTAGTATTAAATAACATTTTGGAGTTAAAACGTGCTAAAAGACTGATATTATAAGCCTTTGAATATAGTTATAGTATATAACTATATACTGTATATAGTAAAAATGTATAGATTTTTACTGTTTCAACTGAATTGTCACTGCAGGTCTATACAGGTATTATATAGAATAATATATATAGCCTACTGGTACTGAGGGAGGTCCAGTTACCTCAGTGAAACACTCAACAGGTCTTTGTGACCGTAGTCCAGTTCTTGATGTGTGTCCTCAAAGTATTGATCAGTCTCTCCACCATGCACGTCTTTATTTTTCTTAACAATGGCCAAAGGTCAGCGATTCTTATCAACATCATCCCCTTAATGTCACTCAACATCCCCTGAGAGTTGAGAATATACATGACATCATTACTGTGGTAAACTGTGGTGGTGGAAAGCACCAGAACTAAACCTGACCTGCCAGTACTGAACAGGAAACTATAAGTCTCTACTGTTTGAACTGCAGTACGTTTGTTCCTTATTTTGTAAAAAAAAAAAAAAAAAAAACCAACAACCTCTAAAGCAGATTCCAAAGAATCAGAGTTCCTCTTTTATAATTTATTTATTTGTTTCTATTCCAACTAGCCTGAATTAAAGGTGTTGTGCAATTCAAAGAGGAAACCGATAAAGCCATAGAGAGAGAGAGAGGGAGAGAGGACAATGAAAGAAAGGAAGAGATAAGGGACTGGTGGAGAGGATGACAGAGGGGTATTACCGTGCAAAGAAAGTACCCACAAATATCACCAGATGCACCGAACTACCAAACCACTGGCTCCAACTGCCAGTCATTTGAATACAAACACATTCTCTGCATATTTCACTTCCTCATGCTGATCACTGTGTATTTTGTCCGAAAGTCAGAGGAGTCACACTGTTTGATGATGAATGAAACCACATACTACAAGTGAGAGTCTGCTCTCAGCTTGAAGCCTACATTTAGTTTAGATTCATCTCATGGAGGTGGCATCTATGAATGTCCCTGGACATGCACATGTGTTGTGTGTGAGAGCATTTTAGTTAAGGTTGGCTGTAATTAAAGTCAACAGATATCTTTGTTTTACATCATCTCAGGCCTCTTGGTGTCCTGTGAGCTGTACAATGCATACAGTACATACAATACAATACAGTACATACAACACAGTACATGCAATATCAATCAGTCAATCTTTATTTATAGAGCGCCAATTTATAACAACATTATCTATTCAATTCAATTTCAATTCAATTTATTTTGTATAGCCCAATATCACAACAGAGTTGTCTCACAGTGTATCTCAAGATGCTTTCCATAAAGAGCAGGTCTTGACCAAACTCTTTAATTAGAGAGAGACCCAACGATTCAGGAATTCAAAATTAAGGATTCAAGAATCCCCACATGAGCAGCATCAGATATTATATTGAGCAACAGTGGCAGGAAAAACTCCCCTTTAACGGGAAGAAACCTCGAAGAGAACCAGGCTCAATGTGGGCGGCTTCTGTAGGGGTCCATGTTGGGTGGAGAGAGAGAGACACACACACACACACAAACAGTACATACAGTACACACAATACATACAGTGCAAACAGTAAATACAGTAAATACAGTACATAGTGTGCATACAGTATATACAGTACATACTGTATAGTACATACAACACAACAGCACATTTCTCAGAAATCAGACAGTGTTCCACTCACACACCTGTGTGATGCATTAGTGTATTGTCAGTGGAAATAAAGGTTTCCTGATCTCAACACTGTTTTAATTATTAATTACTTACCCAATACTTTCTTGAGAAATCAATGAATTAAAAATTCAGCAAATAGATTTCCCTGCAAATATTTCTATTACAACCTCTTGTGTACTTCCTACATGTCAGTGTGGCACTGGCAGTGGTGAGGGTAGATGTCTCGTTCTGTCACGGGACTTTTGCGGGGTTTTTGTTGCGGGAGCGGATGTGAGCTTATAAGAGACCCGAGGCGGAGTCAGAGTCACACTGAAGGGAAGCTGTGAGAGGGTCTATGTTCTCCTTCCGCCGTCCGTACGTGCAGAGAGCAGTCTGATATCGCTGGGAGGGTAAGCATTTGTCTCTGTTACGCTCTCAAAGTGTGGATTCCTAATCTTTAAATGTATTCTTTTGGAAATGTAAAGCGTGTGCCACACCGAGGGGTCTGTATCGCGGTGTAAAACGGCGGCGAACGCGTGCTTGTGGCCGTCGGAGTGTCGCCAGCTCACGGTCGGCTGAGTGAATGAGCTCCTTTGTGTCCTCCATTGCTCCGGTGACAGATGAACGGTTTATTAGCGGAGCTCAGACAGCCGGCCAGCTAGCTAACCGTTAAACCCCTCACCACACGGATAGTTAACGTTAGCTAACTCTTCAGCTACTCTGCTATTTGCATCGGTGAACTAGCATGTTCAGTTAACGAAGTAATCTTCCGCCTCCCGCAGCGGCAGCAGCCGGCTCGTATGACCGGAGAGCGAACGTTAGCTCGGGCTGCTGCCGCCGTCTGAAGCGCCATTGCTAGCTTTGCTGTTGGCTGGCTAACCCTCAACACGTTGCTAATAATCAAACCATTAAACTAATCGTTCTTCAAGAAAACGCAAACTAATTCCAACTTTTCTCTTTATTAATTCAAATGTATGTTGGTTATAACGGTATTCTATTGTGTAGTCACCCTGGGCTCTACAGTCATCTCACTGTTTGCAGGTTTCTAGACCAGGCAGGTGTCTGAGTATGTAACCGGCTGATCAAATGAATTGGTTAGACTGATTGTGGGTGTTCCCTTCACATCGACAAACCATATCTGAGGCTTCTTCACACCACTTGCACTGCACTGCCACTATAAAGACCTGATTGTCACATGTCAGCAGGCTCCCTTCACACACACACCTTGACAAATGATCTTTTCTCCCATGGTAGAAAATGTCGTGTGGGCTGTGGAAAGAGACCCTGGCTCTGGCAGAGGACTACGTGTCCCTGTGCTGCACAAGCCCACGGCCAGCCCCTCCACCTCCCAGCGAGTCAGCCGCTGCCATGAGGCGCCTGGCCCAGGACATGGAGGCACAGCACCACGCTCGCTTCCACTCCCTCGCTCAGACCTTCCTGAGGCAGTGCGGGCCGGACCCCTGCTCCAGCCTCAGGAAGGTGATAGAGGAGCTGGTGGGGGACGGACACTTGAACTGGGGGAGAGTTGTTTCCCTTTTCACTTTCACTGGGGTGCTGGCCAGACAGCTGCTGGAGCAAAAGGGCACGAAGCCAGGGCTGGACCCTCGGCAGGGGCCTGGAAACTGCAGGGAACTGGCAGAGACGATAGCTGATTACCTGGGAGAGGAGAAGAAAGACTGGCTGCTGGAGAATGACGGATGGGTAGGTTGCAACAACATGTCTGCTCATATACTAGATCAGAGCTGATGGAGTCCACACAAACATTGTAGATGAAGGGGGTATTTTGACTGGATCCAGGGCACTAAAGCCTGTTTAAAAGAAACTGTAAAAAAAAACCCTGTGAGGCTTAAATGTAAATGATCTATTTAGTCTTCTGGTGTGGGGAAACCACCTAGTTTGATTGGATCATGCTTGCTTTCCTGCTCACGTTTATATTCATATGTTTGTGTAAACATGGCTTCAAATATGGCCACTTTACTATTTGCAGCTGAGATGTCTCATGTGGCTGCTGTGATTATGTGAATTGTAGAGTAGCAGTAGGCCAGATTGTGAGGAATGTGTGCTGCATCAAGACAAACCTCAGCAGTGTAAATTCAGGGCCCCGATCGAACTGTGTCTGGTTTGAGATTCAGAGTTTTTTTTTTTTTTGTTTGGTTTTTTTTTTTTTTTCTGTAATGAGTGGTCAAAAGCAGTGTTGTCAGGCCAAATTGAGCTGTATAGTTGTTTAGCTACTGAACATCGAAAGGACAAAGCTAATTTTAAACCTGCTTGGTGTGGTTTATTTAACTGGAAATTGCCTAAAGTGATGGTTATGATGGGTAGACTAAGGTCCCAGAAGCCTCACCAGCCCAAACACAACTACAGTTGAATGTCTGCTTTTGTGAACGGGCTTGTCTGACCCCCCCCCCCCCCCGCCCCCACACACATACACACACAAAAACACCCACTCTACTCCTCCTCCTTTCAGCTGGCAGCTGGTTTCAACAGGCACATAACCAGCTCAGCCAGATGGACTTTATAGTAACAGTCAAAGCTTCAGTTCAGTGTGTTGAATTTGGAATTAGCCACACTGGAAGTTAGCGAGGTCTGACTAGAAAAACAAGCAGCTGCGAAAGAAAGACAACACCTGGAGCTGAGAGCAGGTGCACTCACTGGTCGCATGTGTGCTTTCAGTTAGAAAACATGGAGGACAAGTACAGCTGCTGCAGGGGCTGCTAATACAGCAGAAGCTACAATTCAATTAAATTTTCAATTCAATTTATTTATTTACAATTGGATCATAGTTGATGTAACCAAATTGCATAATTTCTGTAGAATCTCTAGACAAACTTTTACTTTTTGTTTCAGTAACAGAATGACACAATTGTGTAATTGCCACCAGCCATCAGCTCAGCCACATTTAGTCGGAAGTCATCTTGGCAGTTAATAATTGCTATTTTGCGCTGTAAAAACTTAAAGTATATTGGGGAGAAAGTGAATGTAATATATAAATATTCTCAAGGGTTTGGATGCTCTCAACCTGAACGTTGTGTTTTGTTTTTTCTCTCATAGGAGGGGTTCTGTCAATTCTCCCGCAGTGCCAGAGAGGTGAGTCAGGACTCGTCCATAAAGACAGCACTGTTTGCTGCTGCAGGTGTCGGCCTCGCCGGACTCACCTTCCTCCTGGTGCGCTAGCCAGCCTTCTACGTCCTTAACGCATCCTCATTAATGTTATTTCATTCAGCACAATTAGGTAGACTTTAAATTCCAACATCAATGCTGCAGAAACGGGCTTAATCTGTAGTGATTTCAGGGTTGTATCTCAAATCAACTGAATGTTTGCACATACTCAGACCCCACACACACTCGCTCCTTAAGATTGTAAGAATGATCTCAATGCCTTTTTAGAAATACTGAAGTGGCCCCAGTTTGCATCACTGAAACAGGTTAATTACTTAAGCACAGGTTTCTGCACAGCAGCATCTTGATTTCAAAGTTCATTTTCAACTGTGCAGCGAAAAGACTTCATTTTGGTTTTCCCATAGCCTTTGGTTTGGATTTTTAAAATTGTCAGCTGCCTTTTTATTCATGTGTTTACCTGAGTTGTGTATGTGTTATAGAGCCATTGTAGTGCACAATGTATAAAAATAATATATTATATTTATATGAAACGAAACTGTAAGCAGTGGCCCTTTTTTCCTAAATGAACCACAGCTGATTCAGTTATTTCATTGTCTTCTAGTCTGTCCTACATTCATGTGAACTGTCTGTGATTTACATGTCAGCAGAGCTGCTGACCACACAACGGTGCTATGATATGTTATGAAATGTTTCTCATATCAACCTATCAAACCAGGGACCAATCTGACTTCAAACATATTGCTATTAGAACAAACTGTTGCTATGGCATTTCCCCCCAACAGATTCACTTGTAAACATTTATATTTTTACATTGCTCTGTTCTATTTATTTGTCACATTTTTTAATAAAAAGAACCAATCGTGGAGCTTGAGTGTCATGTGATTATTATTATTATTTTTTTTATCAGTGTGAACTTTGTCACCTTGATGACTTTCTGCACCCCCGTTGCGTTGGGTGTATGAATGGTAAAGGATTCTCCCTCCTTTCATATGCAGACATATCGTCATAAATAATGTATGTTTGGCTGTTAGTCTCTGTGCTCCTCTGAGCAGTGCTCACATTACACAGCTATTAGACCTGCTGCAGCTAATGTGTCATCACAGCTGTGTTTTGGAAAAATACAACTACGATGAACTTTTAAAGCGTATTTTAATGAGGGTTGCCACAGGTCTGGAAAGAGCTTGGGTTAAAAGGTGATAAGGAGGTTCATTAAGAAATGTAGCCAGTGTAGTGACGCAGTGACTGAAGTGTCCTTGGGCAAGACACTGAACCCCAACTTGCTCCTGAAGCAGCGTCAGTGTGTGAAAGAACAGTCTCCTCCAACTTAGATTCCTCCTGTATGAATGATGTGTGAGTGAAGTGATATGAAAGAACATCTTAATAACTCAACAGTAGTTTTTGTTGCCGCCCAGTGACAAGTGCTGGACGTCACAAAATCCGACCCAACTGCATCACCTGCTGTTGTTCCTCTAGAACCCCCCCCCCACCAGTCAAATAAAGGAAAAAGCAGTCGGATGTCAAATCACATCAGCTTTCTTTGCTCTACCATCTGTTTACACAACACAATCAGCTCACTATGTACAGAACACTGTTATCTTCAAAGTACACACACACAGACCTTTTTTGTGCTCATTCACTTTATCCAAGAACTGAAAGAAAGAAATTCTACACAATTTCAAAGTAATTGTACTACACTGGATTATTGCCATAAATGTAACTTTATACCTCCAGGAGGAAAATATCGCACTTCTAAATACAGACCACTACAAATAAAATATGTAACAAATTTAACATCCCAAAAGTATATTTTTAGTCCTAGATTGTAGATTTACCAGCTGCGGGTTTAAAGTGCTGCTTGCACAGTGATGGATCAGAAATAAGAAAACAGTAATGATAATAATTAATAGGACTTAATGTAAAGTTCACCTTGGGATACCACTTCTTTGAAAAGCCAAAAAAAACTGCCAATTTAACCAATAGCAAAAAAAGTAATAAAATGAGTGGGATAGTTGGAGCAGCAGCTTATAGACTAACTAGAATCGACCGCAGGCCTCGTGTCCCAGTGTGTAACCAACCTGATTAAACTAATCTATTTTACAAAGGAGTCCAGTGTGCATGTGTGTGTGTGTGTTGGTACTGCAATGAGGCCATTGTGCCTGCGTCTCTGACTTCTCATCCAGAGCCCTGAAACTGACCAACACACACACTGAACACCTGCTCTCCCACAACAAGCATTCCATGTTAGTCACGACACATTTCACATTGTTTGTGAAAAAGGAAGCTACCACTGCCCCTACAGAAGTGTTTCCTGTTGATAGTGTTTTACTCTAACCCCAACAGAGTATGGGAAACACATCTCGTTACTATTATCATCTTATTATATGGATCGTGTGATATAGACTACAAAATCAATCTAGGGAGCTCAAAGGCCCAAAGTGTTTATGAGGAAAAAACAACGTCAACAGTGTGTCTTTTCCCACTGGGTTTTTTGAGTTTTTCCTTCCCGAAGAAGGAGGGTCATAAAGGGCAGGTGATGCCTCGGACTGATCCACCGGACTGATCCATTGGCCTCATCGACTGCTGGACTCTTTATTAGATTGTTTGTTCGCTTACACTTGTTTATTTCAGTGAACTTTGTAAAGCACTGTGAGACACTCTGTTGTGATATTGGACTATACAAATAAATTGAATTGAATTGAATTGAAAATTGAACAGATCCCCTTATGACATCATAAACAGAGCGTTTTCACACATGTTCACTGAAAGATGAAGAAGGAAAGGAGAGACTCCTGAGGTCTTTCTCAGTTTAGCAGTCCCCCACTGGGGACATTATAATGTGCATTTTGCATTACATGGGATCCCTAACATGATGATGTGCAGGACACTCTGGTCCAGATATAAGTGTTATAAGTGTTTTTCCACAGAACAGTGGAGATGTGATAAAAGTCATAGTCACTGAAAAAAAACTTAAAATATCCTGATTGCATAATTAAGTTTCCCCATCTGATTGGTAACTAAGTACACTTATTAGAGCACTCTACTTACGTCCAACTTAGTACGTGAGAAAGGCCAGCTCTGCTTTGGGAACCACCCCAGAGCTGTTAGAGGTGGTGGTGGAGAGGAGGACATTATGGAAAATACCCCACATCCTCCTCATAACCTCGTGGATCTAACAGTACAGCACATTCAGTCACAGACTATCTATCCATCTATCTGTATTTTATATTTCTTCACCACACTTCTTAGGGAAATACGGTACTTTTTTGCTCCACTACTTTTATTTAACAGTTATGTAATGATTTGATATTATCTGGTGGAAACATTGGGAACAGTCCAGGAAGCCTGGCTGATTCTGTTGAGATGGACAACTGTATGAATAGACACAGTCAGTACTGACTCACCACACAGAGAGAAAATTTGACTACAGACTTCCTTGTGTAGCCGTCAACTCAGCACCATTGAATAAAGAGCATGAAAATCATCTGAAAAGAGCACATCATTTGTTTTTCAGTGATATTTTATTGCATTTCAGGAAAAAAGGCTTTTGCTTGTAGTGATTACAAATTAGATAACAACAGCATAACAAGATGTTTTTTTTAAAGTTTAAACGTATATGATTATCTTGTGTATCATGGTTTTTCATCTTGTACGAACATTAATTCAATTATCTTTCTGCAAGATAATGAACTTGTTTCCACAAGATAATGAACTTGATCACGCAAGATGAAAATATCACCTTTCGGGACTATTAATCATGATAAAGAAGAATGTAGCTGTAGAGATGCTTTATTTATGAGCATAAGCCAGACAGACATGATGAGAGCAGCTACTCAGGCTCCAGTCGACTGAAAAGCTTCTTGACTCGCATCATGCACACACTACATGAGTTTTAGTGTGTACATTCATAAACAGGAAGACTGATCAGTTTCTGGCTCCTCAGAGTGGCTCTCATCACCTTCTTGTCTTTCTGTATTCACAGTGAAGATGACATATGGTCTGATCTACTTCTCACCTTTTGATTTTCATTTAAAATTGTTGATATGTTTTAGCGTCATGTTGTAATTAATTAATAGTTGTAATTCATTTTTGTGTTCAGATAAGTGTGAGAGAATGTAGTCTGTTGTTGTTGCAATGTGAAAACAGCTGTTTTGTCCTCCATCTTCTAAAGCTCAGAGCGTGAGCCAGTGTGATACGTCCACATTTCCTCTCTAGGCCATCTTCTTCACCATTTCCACCACCTGACCACATGAAACACAAAATAATGTAGTGTAAAGATCAACAATTAATGGATGGCTGTAGACATTTTAGAAGATAGAATAAAATGATATTCTATTGTATACTCAATTCTCCTAAAACAGAAACTCATTGATCTGCAACATTTCTGTAAAGAATGTGGATGTGGAGCCCAAACCTATGGCAAGCCATTTTAACATTTAATCAGTGGGGCTTACAATTGACTTTTTTCAAATATATTTTCACCAGTCAATTCTGATTTACAGGTATCTTTCATTTAATTGTACATAGTAGTAGTTTCTTTTTAACTGGTAACAACAGTGATTACAGTTTACTCCAATTGAATTTTGAAAAGGATTAGTGGACATGTAAACTCTGCTTTCAGATATATGGGCCTTATATCATTAAAGCACCACAAAGCCACAGGGCAACTATCTCAGTGAAGACATCTACAATGACATTTTGACCTGTGGAAATTCCTTTTATGATATCTAAGATTGAATTCAAACTAGCTACAAACTGAACTGTAGTTATCTGTATTATAACTATGAATATAATTTCTCTGTATATCTGAAAGTACATTCATTATAGTTTACAATTCCAAGCTAACATACCAATAATTTCATTATGACTTGTCAGAAATTGATTTTACATATCCAGAATTTAATTCATGATATACACTACTCACAAAAAGTTAGGGATATTTGGCTTTCAGGTGAAATTTCAGGATGAACCTAAAATGCATTCTAACCTTTCCAGGTGAACTTAATGTGACCTTCTCTAAACCTTTGAATGCACATGTCCAACTGTTCAGTGTTTCAGTACTTTCTGCACAAGTTGCTGTTCTCTAACAAGGTGATTAACAGCAAAATTCACAACAGGTTTGATCCATGAATCGACCAATACATTTCCTGCTTCAGTTAGAATTGGTATTTAAACAGTCCTCCTCATCATGCTGTTCACATTCTGACATCATGAGACCAAGACGACACCTAACAATTGATCAGCAGCACCTCGCCATTGCGAGGCTTCAAACAGGAAGTCCTCAGACGGAGGTGTTCACTGAGCTTAGAGGGTCACAGAGTGTCATCAGGAGGTTGTAACAGTGATACAGAGAGACTGGAAGAGTCAAAGAAATCCCAATTTATTGAGACACTGAAAATTTTTTGTTGTGGTATACCCACCACTGTTGTTAGCTTTTCTTTCAATAAATTGTTTGAGATGAAGAAACTACCATTGCATGCTTCTACTTAAATGCCCTACTTTCATGATATAATATCACTGTAGCATTCACTTTTTACATTTTCCATAAATTTCACCTGAAAGTCGAATATCCCTAACTTTTTGTGAGTAGTGTATGTTATGTAAAAAATAATTGCGGATATCTACAGTAAAGCTGTAGCTGCCACTTGTTAGAACTGAATAGTTGATATCAGTGACTGACATTTTGACCAATGAGAACTGAGTTGGAGATATCATTAACCAGTCAAAATTACATTATGTATATGTAATTATAACACATCAAAGTTGAATTATAGATGCCTCTTACGGAGTCTGACTAAAAGTCATTGGTAAAAGTTGACTAGCTGAAATCAAGTTTCAGATATCTACAATGAACATTTCCACTAGTAAGAAATGAATTGTTGATATCAAGGAATAACACTAGAATTTCTAATAGTCAAAATTACATTATGGATATGTTGGCTGGGAATTCTAACTACTACAATTGGTATTAGAGCTACTGATTAAATGTTAAAAGGGCTAAGCATACCACACTAATGCACTGCGGTCATGTATAGCATGGAGTGAAGAATGACTGCTTTAAGTTTTTGAATTAAAAGAGTTTTGTATGTGTGACACTTGTGACTTGAGTAGAAATAGTAGATATCTATATCACTAAAATACTGACCTGCCCAAAATCAGGAAACACCCCTGTACTTAGCTTGGAGTAGATCAGCTCATTGTTCACTGTCACCTCAAAGCTGCCTGTGGGGGTGAAAACCAAGACAGTGAAAATGAAAATGAATCCTAGTCAGTTCACTGTAAAGGAAGCATGTGCTATGTCTTCATACATATAATCTGTGTTTGTATTGCAACCAGTTAAACTGCTTTTCAGAGAGAATGGGTACAGTGCCACTGGCATGATAACTCCTGTCACCAATAGGAAACCTGAAACAAAAAAACAGCTCTATTTTCACAATGGTAATAATTTTGATTTTAAATGAAATCCTCTCTTGTGGTGAATCTGCAGCCTGATAAATGGAAACAAGTGAGTTTGTGATTTAGCATTGCAAGACAGATTCCAAGCATTGTTGGATCCTGTAAGTACTGAATATCCAGCACTAATTCCCTGAATGTAGCATCTCACTGAAATGCGAGACATGACACAGAAACTGACTCAGTGTGACTGGATTTACAGAGGACCAGTTCTGTCAGAAAGAAAAAATAAAACAAACATGAAGGGATGAAATGGTAAATGCTAATGATGAAGGGATGAATTACAGCCAGGAGACAAGGCCAGGTAAATAATGAGTACATTTATTCAAGTACTGCACGTAAGTACAAGTGAGATACTTGTAATTTACTTGAGTATTTCCATTTTATGCCACTTTATACTTTTACACACTCATTCTGGAGGTAAATATTGTACTTTTTACTCCATTACATTTATTTGACAACTAGTTACTTTGTATATTATTAATCAAAATGTACATCAACTAATAAATTATAATGTATTTTTATGGATTGACCTACCCAACAGTGGGCTGTATACTGTACTATACATATGTACTTTTATTTAAGTAAGATTTTAAATGCAGGACTTTCTGCAGTCTTTTGCCTAAGTAAAAGATTTGAATGCTTTTTCCATTGCTCGAAATGAATAAATTAGACGATAACCACAGTCATTTGTAAAATGTAATGTAAATACAAATTTAGCCAAATTATATCCAAGCACATGCCTCTAACCTATGATATCTGTTTTGATATCTTATGATGCATTATTTATCCATTGTCATGTCACTCTGCAAGCTACACCGACTAATAAACTAAACTGTCAGGTGTCGAGTGTGGTTTTATATAAATGGACAGGGTAGCTAGTCACTCCAGATCACTGGCTTACCTCCAGTTCAAGATGTGCCATCAAAGAAAGTGAGATATTTTGACATAAAAACAGGTATTTTTGCTCATATTCGGCATTCAACAAGAGATAGCTGAACAACAGAAACAGAACAAACAGGGTTGGAACAGAAAAACAGTTTCACTTAGTAACTGATTATTTTACTTGAGTAGGTTACTTTTGTTTTCTTCATTCCTATATTTTGATCTATTATTTTTCTTTTGGTGACAGACACGGGCCTCCATAGGGGGATTGTATGAGTGGAGAAAAAAAAAAAACAGCTTACTTCGCCTCCCTCTGACTCCCGTCACCTGCACACCAGGAATCTGCCTGAGCAAATAGGACAGGTCCTGGTAGCGGCTTGAGTAACCTCATCCTCTACTGTAACACAAAACATCAGGAGTGAAAAACACATTAATAAATCTACTCATTGAACTCCAGCTTCAAAGCTACAGCAGAATAAGCCTCTGCTGCCTGGGAAGTGTGACATCCCTTATGGGTATGAGAGTGTCTATGCAGAGAAAAGTATTTCTACTTTTCTAATCCACATGAGAAATCACTATGAGAAATTAAACCATGTATCCACGTAAGTCTACACAAGTTTATGTCTACTGGGTTCCTTCATTTTCCATTTAGCACTGTGAAACACTTCTCCACTTTAAATGAGTTTATTACATTATAAGTCAATCAGAATATAAAGTTATAAACTTACCAGTATTCAATGTTGACTGTAGCCATGTTTTATGGCTGATTTGTATGAGCCTGTAGTCGATGTAGAGCTGTAAACCCTCAGTCCAGAGATGATCTGAATAACATGCAGTCATGACTGTTGCACTATTTTATAGTCAACCACACCCAGTGGGAGGGTAAACCAGTCTGCTCAGTTTCGAACTGAGTATCAACAGAATTGTTTCAGTAATAATTACTTTTGTTTTCTCATATGTACTTTGAAGGAGTAACTGGTTGCTGTTCATATTGGCCCTGAAGAGATCACTTCTCTTGGATATCAGGGACAAAATCCACTATTGTTTGTCTGGGCAGGAACAAAGTTTAGGTAATACACAACTAATATTTACAGACAGAAGCGATGATTACAGCAAATAAAAATTCTAAAAGAAGGAAAAGTGACTGTACAAATGCTAATGTGTAATTCAAAATAAGAGTACAAAACAGGTTACAGAGCAGGTGGAAACACTCTGATCAAATGTAATGGGATTTATTCTCCACTACATCCCTCCTGCTGACCTTGCAGTCAGATCCCTTTTAACATTTCTCCCTCCAGAGCCAAGAGATAACCAGAACAGTGTCTTTAGCTTGGCCATCACACTATCACACAGGTGAGCAGTCTGTCAATTTGGTCAGAGGCAGCTGAACAGGAGTTATTGTGTGCAGATTCAAATACCAACGTCTGCTGTCCACCTGACAAATCTGAGGCCTCTCTTTAAACACCAGACCCACTGTCTCCTTTTGCAGGCACACGCTCAGGAATCTACCTGCATAACTTTGCTGTCCTGCTGATGACGGGCTCAGTACCATGGCAGAATCTTGACCCAACATTTACTTAACAGTTTGTGAAAAAGTTTGCATGCATGAAAACATATATTGGTATACAGACACCTTTAGAGCAATCAACATTTTTACAAGGGGCGGCAAATAACCATGATTTTCTTGATTAAATGTTTTGTATATAAAATGTTGGAAAATAGTCAATTAATTGTTCCTACTGATTGTCAGAACAGTGGACGCAACTCTTTCAGGTGAGTTGATCAATCAATCAATCTTTATTTATATTGCGCCAATTCATAACAGTGTTATCTCAAGACGCTTTCCATAAAGAGCAGGTCTAGACCAAACTCTTTAATTAGAGAGAGACCCAACGATTCAGGAATTCAACATTAAGGATTCAAGAATCCCCACATGAGCAGCATTAGGTATTATATTGAGCAATAGTGGCAGGAAAAACTCCCCTTTAACGGGAAAAACTCCCCTTTTACGGGAAGAAACCTGGAACAGAACCAGGCTCAGAGGTGGGCGGCTTTCTGTCAGGGTCCGTGTTGGGTGGAGAGAGAGAGAGAGAGAACTATAGTACTGACAAAAGGAATATGACTAATAATGAGCAATATGGCAACATTGAAAAACATGACAGTTAATATATGAATAACAGTAACATAACCAATATTGACAAAAAGTGTCAGCGGCTGACGATCCACAGGAACCTGAGAGATGAGAAAAGCACAGAAAGGCTCCGGGAAGGAAGGTTTTTAGCCCACTCTGAAATGTAGAGAGGGTGTCTGCCCCCCGAACCCAAACTGGAAGGAGATTCCACAGGAGAGGAGCCTGATAGCTGAAAGCTCTGGCTCCATCACTACTTTAGGAACCACCAGTAGACCTGCATTCTGGGAGCGTAGTGCTCTAGTGGGGTAGTACGGTACTATAAGCTCTTTAAGATATGATGGAGCCTGACCATTAAGAACCTTGTAGGTGAGGAGAAGAATTTTAAACTCCATTCTGGAATTTACTGGAAGCCAGTGAAGAGACGGGCTAGAGAGTCTTTAAGGACTTATTGGGGCAGCCTGACAATAAGGAGTTGCAATAATCCAACCTCGAGGTAACAAATGTGCAGACTAGTTTTTCTGCATCATTCATAGACAGCATGGGCCTGATTTTAGCAATATTACGTAGATGGAAAGACAGTCCTGGAAATATGTTTTATGTGGGAGTTAAAGGACAAATCTCGATCAAAGATAAGTCTTAGATTCCTTACGGTGGAGCTGGAGGCCAGAGTAATGCACTGGATGCAGAGTGTAGCTATATTGATAGAAAAAGTGTCTCTAAGGTGTTTCGGGACAATAACTCCAGTTCAATTGCTGGTCATCCCGGACTTTGCCCTTAAGGCAGACTTTGAGTTTAGTCAACTGATTTCATCAAACTTTATTGAGGGGTATAATGGGGTATCATCTGCTTAACAGTGGACATGAATGGAGTGTTTCCTGATATTACCCAGAGGAAGCATATATAAAAGGTAAATAACATTGGTCTAAGCACTGAACCTTGAGGAACTCCATGTCTAACTTTGGTGTGGACGGTGGACTCACTGTTGACATGTACAAACTGAAATTGATCTGATAAATAGGACTTGATGACACTACTTAAAGCTGCAGGGAGGAATATATTAAAGATTTTAAAGTGAAATAGTGTTGAAACGGTCAGTCATTCTTTGAAGACTTGAGTGGTGTTGCTAAAGATTTTTAACATTTTATTTGTTTAAAATGATACCCAGTACAAAATGTATACAGTAATACCCTTAAGTTTGTCAGTTCCCCTGAATAAAATATTTCAATCTGCTCAGCTCATGCCAGATAACAGTATCTATAAGATACACACAGATTGTAATTTGCTCATACAATAGTTGACTAGATGACAAAGATATAGCAATAGTACCTTTGTAACAATAAAAACTATCAGCAATATTTTGTTGGACACACTTTCAATACAATAAAATTACATACATTTTTCTGTAAAAGTTGCATTGCAATCTGCCCATATTTTACAAGACTTTCAAATTGTATATCCTTTCATTAATTCAGAGACAAAAGTTGTGTTACAAGTCTAAACATTGATAAAAATGATCTGGTGGCAAACTGCGCTGTTGCAGTGACTGAATCTCAGCAGGCTGTCCTCTCTGAAGCTGCTGTAACAGATGTACAATGCACTTAGATGTGTTTGGTTTTTTTGTTTTTTAGTTAAAACAAGGCAACTTCACAAACTTCGTAATAAATAATAAACCCTCTGCAATGATATTGTACCTATCAGCAATATATCCAGTCATATATTCATATATGTGTATGTGTGTTTTATATTTTGTACAAAATATGTAAAATATTTTTTTCTCCTTTATGTACGAAAAAAACAAAAGATTAAGATGTTTGAATAATGTTCGACACAGAATTTTAGCGGTACCAACAAATAACATGACACAGTCTGCATGCACTGGTTTCCATGGAAACATAGGTGTGATTCTTCCAGTTGATTGGGTGCACCTCTCTGCTCCTTGGCTTTGACTAAAATCGTTCAAAACAGTATCGTCTTGTGATTGTTCACTCGCTTTCCCTCGCTGTTTAAACCCATCACAGCATCAGCCTCATTGATTGGCGGGACTCTTTGACACCACCCCCTGGGTTGGGGGGGTCCTCTTGTGGGAACGTCACCTTGTCTGGTGTGTAGTCATTACGCTTTAGATCTGACATACAACAAACAAGGGACAGAGTCAACATGTTATCACAGTATTACAATTTTCATTATCTTTGATTTGTGCTGAATTTCTCTCTCATTTACCTGAAGATTTTTGACCTTGCATGTATATAGATTCTGGATTTTTCAATGCGGGAGAAGGAGTATATTTAGGAATATGCAGTACTGTGCAAACGTCTTATGCAGGTGTGAAGAAATCCTGTAAAGTAAGAATGCTTTCAAAATTATAAAATTTAATTGTTTTGGACTTACAAAATGCCTCTCCCAGGCAAACATTTCAAAGCAGACTTTTTCTTCAGGGTTTCAAGACGTGATGCTCCAGCTTTTTTGAAGAAGCACAAAGAAATGGGCAACGTTGAGGACCGTAGATGCAGTGGTCGGCCAAGGAAACTTAGTGCAGCAGATCAAAGACACATTAGGCTTACTTCCCTTTAAAATCGGAAGATGTCCAGTAGTGTCATCAGCTCAGAACTAGCAGAAATCAGTGGGACCAAGGTACAACCATCTACTGTCTGACCAGAAGTGGTCTTCATGGACGACTTGCAGCCAAAAATCCAAACCTCCAACATGGAAATGTGGCCAAGAGGCTCAATGCACGAAAACACAGGAACTGAGGTGCAGAAAAATGGCAGAAGGAGCTCTGGACTGATGAGTCAAAATTTTAAATATCTGGCTGTAGCAGAAGGCAGTTTGTTCACTGAAGGGCTGGAGAGCAGAACAATACTGAGTGTCTGCAGGCAACAGTAAAGCCGGTGGAGGTCCCTTGTAAGTTTGGGGCTGCATTTCTGCAAATGGAGTCGGGGATTTGGTCAGAGTTAATGGTGTCCTCAATGCTGAGAAATACAGATACAGATACTTATCCATTATGTAATACCACCAGGGAGGTGTCTGATTGGCCCCAAATTTATTCTGTAGCAGGACAACGAGCTCAAACATACAGCCAGTGTCATTAGGAACTATGGTCAGCATAAAGAAGAACAAGGAGTCCTGGAAGTGATGGTGTGCCCCCCCCCCCACAGAGCCCTGATCTCAACATCATCAAGTCTGTCTGGGATCCCATGAAGAGACAGAAGGATCTGAGGCAGCGGACATCCACAGAAGATCTGTGGTTCGTTCTCCAAGATGTTTGGAACAACCTTCCTGCTGAGTTCCTTCAAAAACTGTGTGCAAGTGAACCTGAAGAACTGATGCTGTTTGTAAAAAGGGAGGTCACAGCAAATATTGATTTGATTTAGGTTTTTCTTCTGTTCACTCACTTTGCTGCCTATTTGTAAATTGATAAATATAATTTGATTTTATATTTTTGAAAGCATTCTTACTTTACAGCATTTCTTCACACCTGCCTAAGACTTTTGCACAGTACTGTATATTAAGAATAAGGTAACTGAACAGCAGCTGTGCAATTTCCCTCACCAGGAAGTTTGAGTTTCCGACAGCAGGAGTTGCAGTGGTGTTTTGCTCGGAAGTTCCTAATGGCATCATCCCCCAGGTTGGCAGGTCCAAATATCATATCATAAGATCTGTAAAAGCCACACACTGGTCATGTAGTGCACAGTTACTAGAAAAAGTAGCTAGTTAATTTGAAGGCTGCAACTAACAATTACTTTTATGGCAGTTAATATGAAGATTATTTTCTTAATTGTTTGGACAAGGGAACTGGGGAATGCTTGGTATTTTTGCATGAAAAGAGGACATCAATTATCAAAAATGTTGATTAATTCAACTAATCCTTAAATTGTTTTAGCTTTACAATATTGAGCCACAAGAAGCTAAGATAATTAATTCAATAGATGAAAGAGACCTGACTTACCCCTTCTCACCACTCTTAATAACTGATGGATCTGTCAAAATCTCCCCAACTCCTACAGACACACACACACACACCAAACACACAAGCTTCATTATCATGCCATTAACTATAATGCAACATGAGTATGACTCACAGGAAGTTCATGAAGAAAAGCCATTAATTAATTAACACATTTGTCACATACAAGAAACAGGAACCTCGTAAGTACTACATAAACAACAACCACTTTGCTCTTCTGGCTTCATGACTGATTATTAATGTGCCATTTAAAACAAACAAGAAACCTCTCCCATACATGAGCTTGACTACATTTTAAGGGAATTCAGTATGGCGATAGATTTTACCCTGCAGGTCAAGGACAAGCAGCTCTCCGCGGGTGTACTCATAGGTCCAGTGGCTGAAGGCCAGCATGGTTTCCTCCAGGAGGTTGGTGGGTACGATCTCATCTCCGTTGTTGTTGTTGAACTTCCTGAACTCCCCAGTAATGCACTCTTCTATAGCAAACCACTGTCCGGCTGAATGACAGTAAAGCAGAAACACCTCCAGAAACCTGAACACACAGAGGACTCAGGATTCAGGGTGATGGCCCACAGGAAAAGACTCTTAAGAAAATAAAAATACCCCAAAATGAAGAAAGTATTCTGACTTAAAAAACTGCATTACATCTTAAGTGTCTCTACCTATCATGCTCTAGAATTGTGAAGGAAATGTGAATGATTACTTTAGAAAATATAATTACCAAAGTTCTTGATAAGATAATGTCACACATTCACAAATGTCCAGAACATTTCAAGGAATAGTTTAACATTTCTCTTGTTCACTTTCTTGCTGAGGGTCAGATGAAAAGATTAATACTACTCTCCTGTCTGGCAAAGGCAAAGAACAATGGCAATACAGTGAGTGGTGTGCTCTTGGGCAAGGTGTTGATGTGTGAATCATCTCTGGTACCACCTACTTGAGGTGACTAAGCAAATGTTGACCTGGCTTTTTGCCAAATCACAATGAGCTAAGCAAAATTTGTGACCTGCGTGTTTCTATGTCTGTGCTCTACTCCTCCTGCGTGTGTGCTTACCTTGGTGAATACGGAATTGTCTTCGGCCTGATTTGGTTGAAGGCAAATGTCAATTTCTGAGCAGCTCGTTGCTGTTGAATTTCCTGGAGTGACACACAAGAACAGCACTTACAACAGGTTTTCCCTGTCTGCTGTGTGAGGTGTGGGGGTTGTTCACAAGAAACACACTGAAATTATAATAGATAAGAAAGTGGCATTTCTATGGTTGAAATGTTTTGTTATAGCCAGTGTTGTAGGTGTGTTATAGCAAAAAGCAAGGACTTCTATGCTTTTTGAGGAAAGGCAAGTCAGACTTGCCTTATCAAAAGCTGCAGAGAAAAGCAATGCACAGCAACAAGTCCTGAAAACTGTATCTAACTAAATCTACTGATCATTGCCAAGATAATGAAAAAGTTGTACATCACAGACAGGTTCTGTGAAGCCCAACAGTGAGGAGTTTGGGCAAAAAGTGGCGTGTACAGTGGTTGTGTCTCTGCTCCCTACCCTGAGACAAAGGTGCAGCACAGTGTCTTCCTTGTAGATGCTCTGCCAGGTTTGGACCACCTCAGGAAGGAAGGATTTGACTATATACAGGTGTCCTGGTTTCAGGATGTCGTACTCTGACCAAGTGCAGAGCACCTTGAGGGCCCGTCTGAGTCCTCCGCCCATCTCCTCCTTGCTGAGAAACTCTATTTTAGCACAGAGGCCCCGCTGGGCCCAGGAAGACATGCTGTTGTTGATGGTGTTGGGGGAGCTCTCCTCCAGACGGTACACAGTCACCGGCTCACCTGAAGGAACACACAGCAGCAGGAGAGGGTTACACACACTGATCAACGCAGAGCTGGAGGGACGTTTCTTGAATCAAATGTTAAAGTTTGTATCTGCCAACGCCAAATGCCTCTTTAAGAAGGAAGTTGTCCTTATATTTTGGTTATCTATTTATTTATTAGTGTTTTTATATATTGTCTGTGCTGCCTTAGAAAATACAGTAACTACACATCTAGTTAGTTAATTGGTTGATTGTGTTTAGACATATAAACAACATTTATATACACACATTGTACCATATAAACATTTTTGTGCCATAAAATGTAGTATAAGTAAAAACTGCAGTGACTATTACAGCATCTTAGTAATGGAGTTTGGTTTACCTCATGAACAAGGCAGTAGCTAAATCTAGTAATAACGAAATAAAAACGTAGACTAACACCAGATAAAGAAGCCCTGCAGCAGAGCAGCAATAAGTGTCGACTACATCCTCTGTGTGAGTGAAATCCACACCACTTGTTAAGGTTGAGCTAGGTACATTTAAATAACATATTTAATATATTTTTATTTGATTGAAGATTAATTTATGAAACTAGCTCATTGGTTCAAAAGGAAAGAAATGTGAAGAGTAAAGGATTTTTTAAGAAGATACTGCATGCCCTTTACATGGTCCAAACATGCAGTATCTTCATGCTTTATTAGGTTTTGTGTAATGTGGTGCCATACTGCTGCCTGTTTCGAAGACATATTCTATGATGCACTCCTTGCAAATACAGTATAATCACCTCCTAATACCACCATGATTCACAGAAACTGCCTACATTACATGTAGACATTCACAGTAACAACAAAACTGTGACAACTTGACTGCCACTGAAAACTTTAACATCCACATCACTGAAGTTTTTCTTCATGGCAAGGTGATGTACCCGACTTGAGAAGCCAAAACAATTATGTACAACACACACAAAGACAAATGACCACACCTGCACTCTGCTTCACAGCCATGCCCAAGCAATCAATGAGCTAACAGCTGTAGATGTGAGAGGGTAAAAATGTAGAAACCACATCTTGTATCTGGCTCCATACCTCCTCATTTTCTAACTGCCTGCTGTAAAGAAGAGAATTAAAGAAAAGAGACAAGCTCCCTGGTATAACTCCCAGACACGCGAGCTTAAGCAACATTCACGAAAGCTAGAAAGGATATGGCGTGCCACCAAATTGGAAGACTCCCGTTAAATCTGGCAAGATAGTCTTAAAACCTATAGAAATGCCCTCTGTAATGCCAGAGCAGCCTACTACTCCTCATTAATAGAAGAAAATAAAAGCAACCCTAGATTTCTTTTTAGCACAATAGCCAGGCTGACAAAGAGCCAGAACTCTATTGATCCTTGTGTTCCCTTAGAGCTCAGCAGTAACGACTTCACAAGCTTCTTTAATGATAAAATTCTAACTATTAAAGACAAAATTCAGCACCTCCTGCCCTCAACAGGGTCTGGTCCAACTTCAAACCTAGGAACCATAGAAACAGCTGTTACACCTGATGTGTATTTGGACTGTTTTTCTCCAATTGATCTTTCTGAATTGGCCTCAATAATCTCCTCATCTAGACAGTCAACATGTCTCCTAGACCCCATTCCTACTGGACTACTTAAGGAGGTCCTGCCCCTAATTAACACGTCCTTACTGGATATGACAAATCAGTCTTTACTAACAGGCTATGTACCACAGTCCGTTAAAGTAGCAGTAATTAAACCTCTCCTGAAAAAGCCTACTCTTGATTCAGGTGTGTTAGCTAATTATAGACCTATATCCAACCTTCCCTTTCTCTCCAAGATCCTGGAGAAAGTCGTAGCTAATCAGCTGTGTAATTTTCTAAATTCTAATAGTCTAATTCAAGGATTTTCAGTCAGGTTTTAGAGCGAACCATAGCACAGAGACAGCACTGGTGAAGGTTAAAAACGACCTCCTTATGGCATCAGACAGTGGACTTCACTCTGTCCTGGTCTTGTTAGACCTGAGTGCTGCTTTCGACACCATTGACCATCACAGTTCATTGGTATAGAAGGAACTGCATTAAGCTGGTTTAAGTCCTATTTATTAGATCGATTTCAGTTTGTACACGTTAACAATGAATCCTCTGTCCACACTAAGGTTAGACATGGAGTTCCACAAGGTTCAGTGCTTGGACCAATACTCTTTATCTTATATATGCTTCCTCTGGGTAATACTATCAGGAAGCACTCCATTAATTTCCACTGTTATGCAGATGATACACAATTATATTTATCAATAAAGCCAGATGAACCCAATCAGTTGGTTAAACTTCAAATCTGCCTTAAGGACATAAAGTCCTGGATGAGCAGCAACTTTCTGCTGCTAAATTCAGATAATTTAAATTCAGATAAAAAAGTTATTTTGCTTGGCCCCAGACACTTCAGAGACACCTTTTCTACCAACATAACTGCTCTGGATGGCATTACTCTGGCCTCCAGCTCCACTGTGAGGAATCTGGGAGTCTTATTTGATCAAGATTTGTCCTTTAACTCCCACATTAAACAGATTTCTAGAACTGCCTTTTTCCATCTACGTAATATTGCTAAAATCAGGCCCATCATATCCACAGATGATGCAGAAAGATTAGAACACGCATGTGTCACTCCTAGGTTGGACTATTGTAACTCATTATTATCAGGCTGCCCCAATAAGTCGTTAAAGACTCTCCAGCTGGTCCAGAACACTGCTGCTCGTGTTCTGACGAGAACTAAAACCACATTTCTCCTGTACTGGCTTCTCTTCATTGGCTTCCAGTAAAATCTAGAATAGAGTTTAAAATCCTTCTCCTCACCTACAAGGCTCTTAAGGGTCAGGCCCCATCATATCTTAAAGAGTTCATAGTACCGTACTACCCCACTAGAGCACTGCGCTCCCAGACTGCAGGTCTACTGGTGGTTCCTAAAGTCTCCAAAAGTAGTTCAGGAGGCAGAGCCTTCAGCTATCAGGCTCCTCTCCTGTGGAACCCCCTTCCAGTTTGGGTTCGGGGGGGCAGACACCCTCTCTACATTGAAGAGTAGACTAAAAACCTTCCTTTTTGACAAGGCATATAGTTAAGGGCTGGATCAGGCCTTAGACCAGCCCCTAGTTATGCTGCTATAGGCTCAGACTGCCGGGGGACTCCTATGGTGCACTGAGCTCCTCTATTTTCTATCCTCCTCTTCCTCTCCATCATTATGTCTCATGTCAGCCAAATGTCTGCCTCTAACTTGCTATCTTCCCCGGAGCCTTTCCGTGCTTTCTCATCTCTCAGGTTCCTGTGGATCCTGCTCCTGGTCCTGCTGATGTGGTTCTCTGCTTCATGAATCACTGCTGCGGATCATCGGCCACTCGTCATGTTTTTCAATAATATCATACTGCTAATCTTTTAGTCACATTCCTATTGTTAGTGCTATATTCACTGCTAGTACGTTGGTTGCTGTTTGTGTTGTCTCTCTCCCTCTCTGTCTCTCTCTCTCTCTCTCTCTCTCTGTACAACCTCCACCCAACGTGGACCCCTATAGAAGCCGCCCACATTGAGCCTGGGTCTGTTCGAGGTTTCTTCCCATTAAAGAGGAGTTTTTCCTGCCACTGTTGCTCAATACAACATCTGATGCTGCTCATGTGGGAATTCTTGAATCCTTAATTTTGAATTCCTGAATCGTTGGGTCTCTCTCTAATTAAAGAGTTTGGTCTAGACCTGCTCTTTATGTAAAGCGTCTTGAGATAACGCTGCTGTGAATTGGCGCTATATAAATAAAGATTGATTGATTGATTGATAGTCTCTCAGAATCATCTACTGGGTTTTCACCTTACATGTCTGGCAATGCACCCTGATCCACACTTACCTCTAGGGGGCACAGGGGTGAAGGGGATGCTCTGGGACAGCCTCATCAAGTTGTTGCGCTCCACAGCTACAGGTGGAAAAACACATGTACACACGCACACACACATACGTTAAGACAACTGCAGGAGAAAAGAACTCTAAATTTAACACAATATTTCAATAGATTTAAAAATATTCAATAATTGATTCTGGAGACTAAAATAATCCATGAAAACATGTTAATACATCTTATTCTTCATGTCTCACCTGAGTACTGGTAGCTTTCCATGGGTTTGAAGGGTGAGCCAATAGCTACAGAGAAGAAGAAAAATGTTCATCTTTTTGCAAAACTTTGAAGAGGTTATCACCGAAGAGTCATTTTGGCACATTAAATCAACAAACAGACTGAGCTGTATGAAAACCAACCAGTAGAATCACTTTCATAACAGCAGAAGTGTAGAAACAGTTCAAGCTTGATGAATCAGTATTACTTCCTGTGAACAGTACAAAATTCCACTAATGGAACTAATGGAAAACTTGTTATTCCCCCTGTAATTTGAAGTCAAAAGATATGTACATTGTGTGCATTTGATCTTTATATAATTTTAAATGCATTTTAAACTTCATTTAACTGGCACTCAACAATTGTCTATTTCACCTATCTCTGTATATATCATTTTATACAAGATTTTTTGGATAAAAAAAGTGGATAGCATCGAAAATGGGTGAGAGAGCGGATGACATGCAGCACAGGACCATAGGCTGGAATCGAGCCCTGGTCACTGCTGTTGGTCATAAGCCTTGGTATGGGCTTGTGCATGATCTTATTGGTCATTCTGTCACAATGACTGTTGTCATGATTGATTCCTCTGCCAATTCTTTTCTTCCATCCATCCATCCATCCATCCATCCATCCATCATCTATACCGCTTATCCGTCAGGGTCGCGGGGGAGCTGGAGCCAATCTCAGCTGACTTTGGGCGAGAGGCCACGTACACCCTGGACTGGTCGCCAGCCAGAGATCATGCTCACACTCACACCTACGGGCAATTTAGAGTCACCAAATAACCTGCATGTCTTTGGACTGTGGGAGGAAGCCAGAGTGCCTGGAGAAAACCCACGCACCAATTCTTTTTTTGATTGATGTATTCAAATATCTTGTTTTGTCCAGCCAAAAATAAAAAACCAAGAGATATTCAATTTACATTTAAATGTACTGTAAAACCTCACATCACAGAAGCTGGAAGTAGTGAATATTTAGCATTTTTGCATGAAAAATGCCAAACAATAAATCAATCATCAAAATAGCCCATTAAGCATTAGTTGATCAAGAGAAAATTAATCTACTCAACTAATTGTTTCAACTTTATTTAGTGAGTTGAAACAGTCATGGTATGATAGCCCCTGATACATGACTCAGAGTTGTGCTGTTTGGTTACTCACAGTCCTTTCTGGCTCCGAGGTGGGGGTGTCGTGGTGTGTAGAGAGAAACGGCAGATGAAACTACAGAAGATGAAAAGCACAGTGAAACTTTCATGAGTTCACACTCAGTTCTTGATGTAATGTGCAATGAGTTTCCAAGGTCGGCGGTTAGATCCCCAGCTCCTCTAGTCAGACTGTCAAAGTGTGGGCAAGACTCAGTGTGTGAATGTGTGTGAAAGAATAGTCTCCTCCAACTTTGATTCCTCCTCAATGAATGATGTGTGAATGGGTGAATGAGGATGTGCTATAGTGCAATGCTTTGAGTAGTTGAAATGACTAGAAAGGTGCTATACAAATACAGACCGTTTACCATAAACAAGGTTAAAGGTTACTAAAATTACTTGCAAATCAGTTGGCCTGACCAACTAATTGAAAGACTATTGTCTGATGCAAAATCTGCAGGTACAAATGCAAATAAAGGAAAAAGCTCAAATGTAATTTTGATAACAGCATGCATGAAAATGCTGCTGGACCAGCTGATCCAGACAGGACAAGACTGACTCAACAATAACATGAGATGGAGGAAGTACAGCAAAACCACACGTCTTACCATTTAGCGTATCTTCCCCAGGGGCTCGTCTAACAGAGAGAGACAACAGAAAGAATTTTGTTTAACAAAATAAATTGCATGCATATCAGACTAGTTCCTGAGTCCACACAGGAGCTTGTGTAATGTATTCACATGACGTGACTAAGTGTGAATTAAAGTACACTGGATTTTCACTTGTGTCTGCATGAGTCCTTGTAAAGGTGTGTGTGTGTGTGTGTGTGTGTGTGTGAGTTGTTGGCCAGTGGAAGGACACTTACAGGCTGCTGGCTTGGGCCGATTTGACCTGAACTCTTTCCTGGTGGAGAAACGACAAGTTGTTAAACAATGACAGAAAGTGGCATTAATATACTACAAGTATACAGAATTGTGTTTGTTTGTGGACACAATTCTTACCAGTACTGCAGCTCGAGGGTCCTCGTGAATGAGGATGTCTTCAGCTGACACTCTGCTCCTGTCCTTCTTTGTCAGAGCTACAGAACCACAATGAACAATCACCAACCCTAATGTGTTACCAGGGACGCTTAAAATATAAGAATAATACTGCCCACAAATGCAGCTCCTTTTTAGCTGCAGCCAGTTGAAATCAACACAGAATATCATTCCTCAAATTATTTGTGTTATTTTTGTGAGCTTACTGGAGTCAGGATGGAGAAAAGCTGGGTTTTTGTCAAATTCTGTGAAGCCAGCGAAGGAGTTAACTGCTCTGATGTGACCGTGACCTTCAGGCTGAGCCTGTGGCCGCAAAAACAGAGAAACACAAAGAGGTATGAGAGGGTTAACATTATTCAGAATCATTGCTTGTTCACAGCTTTCAATCTGAGCAGTATGTCACAATATCAATATCGGAAAAGAGAAAACCTTCTGAGTTCAATCAGTTGCTGACGCCTAAGAAAAACTGGACACTAGGCTGAAGGTATTATGATAATGAGCACATTTTAGCAAACAGAGTCTGCACTGAGTTTGTATTATGAGAACTGAAAACCAATTTCCAGGGGGAAACCCTGTGGTTCATTTCGATGTGACTCATTTTGACTGTTACTGTAAAAATGATGGCGACCACTTAAAAGGGTTGTGACAATACCTGACTTGAAAATCTGAAAATGTACATGTAAGTGTAAATCTCACCTGGTTCATGTGAACACTGTGTAGCTTAAGTTTACATAAAGTAATATGACAGTAATAAACACACCCATGTATGATTAACTGGGAACACACACACACACACACCTGGGATCTGGTCTGGGTGGTCGGGCTGTGCTGTCTGCTGGAGGTGGAGGTCTCTTTGGGTGTGGAGTGCTGGAGGTCTACACTGTCTTTATGTCCTGAAACCAAGAAGATATCATGAGCAACATAAACTGGCCAGTCAGTCATTATCAAAATGAATAAGATAAAATAAAATACTTTTCCCTTGTAATTCATACTTGCTGCATATAACAATATCCCACAAACACAATCATGATGAATTATTTTTCATAGATTTTTCTTTACTACTCCCTTTGTGAACTCTAAGGCAATTGTGTAGCGTTCAGAACAAGACAAGCAAACACATTTCCCAATCTGGTCACATGACCATCACCACAAACATGAAATAATCACATTTCAAACAAAAACTGAAACTCTTCCCCTCACCTCCACCTGGAAAACAAATCCTTAATCAATCACAGTTAGAGATAAAAACCTCAACCAGTCAACCAATCATTCATGCTCTGGCAAACTCAGAATCACAAAGGAAGAGAAAATTAACAAGTCAGACGAGGTCCAGACAGAGCAGAGGAAGCAAAGGACAGGGCACCAGTTACTAGTTTCCTGGGATCCTGATCTGGAGATGGACAGGCCTCAGCACCCAGCAGACAAAGCCCACAGACTAAAAGCTCAAACCTCTAGTTGTGTTTGACTCTCCTGCTGTGTTCCTCTTGCCGAGAGGGACTTCTGACCCACTTTGACCCTCATAGCAGGACGTTGGAGGGGCAGGAGATTCCGGCATACTCCATTCCCTGCTCATTCCTCTGCGGGGTCTCCTGGGTGCCACAGCAGGGGCTTGAGCACAACCTGGCAGGCTGCTATTTCCAGGGGTGTCACTCAGTGATGATTCCACTTCAGGAGCCAACGGGACTTCAGTATCTGTACTCAGTCTACTCAGAGAGCCTGACTGACCCTCGTCATCGCAAAACGCCTTGTTCACGTACCCCCAATTCACCTCCCCCTCTCCCCCCCCCCAACCTAACTCCACTGTGCTCTCAGGCTTTTCAGAGCAAGCAGGCAAGCAGGCAGGCCGAGCAGAGCCCGAAGTCTTAGAGACGATGACAACAGTAGGATACACACACACACACTTTTCACCATCCTCTTTTATCTCCTCATCAACACCAGATTCACTTTCAGTCTCATACTTACCCACAAATGCCCCAAACTCTACAGTGGTGCTGTCTGGCTGGAGGTGCTGCTGGTAAAGCCCAGCTATGGCGAGTTCTGGGTGGCTGGAGCCACTGGGCTGGGAAGGTGTGCTGCTAATGTGGAACTGAGCCCCGGGGGAGGGTACATTGGGTAGGCTGGCAGGGGATTCGGAAAGGCCCAGCTCTTGCGGACGGGTCAGCTTACTCTGGATGAGAGAGTGGCCTCGGAGATGCTGCTCCCGAGGGGAAATGGCCATAGCACTTTGGACAAAGGCACTGGAGCTGGCACTGCCTGAGGAGCCAGCCTCTGCAGCAAGGTGCCCAAGCCCAAACAGACCCCTCCTCTCTGGACTCAATGCTGGGTTCAGAGTGGGGTCCAGCCCCAGTTCTGCTCCAGCACTCGGTCCAACTCTCTGGTTACTTTCCATCCCAGCCCCTCCCCCTACACCAGTCCCAAAAAGGGAATCTGCAATGTTGGCTCCTGCCTGGGGGAAAGAGGAGCCGAAGTAGGCCCCCACACTGCGTTTGCCTATCCCAGACGATTTGGAGTGGGGGCCAGTGTCTGGTCCCACGGGAGCAATGCTGGGGACCACGTTCTTAGAGAGGCTGAGTTCCCGGGTGATCTGATTGTGGACCTTGCTGGCCTCTGAGGCCCTCTGAGCGGTGAGGGTCTTCAGAGTGTCCACAGTCAGAGCTGAAAGGTCCTGCAGGTGGCCAATCTGAGAGTCCAGTGTATGCAAAGAGCGTTTTATAAAGTTGACCTTGTTCCCAACTTCCTTCAGCTGCATACACATGGTCTCAACCCTGGAAATAACAAACAGCAGCAACAGTTACCCACAGGTCAGCTTGTATCACCTCCTGTTGTTAATGTTAAAGGAAAATGTAAAAATGATATTGTTTGACTGAAAATGTGGAAGACTCATTAATATTCTCAAATAAGTGACGACTGTTTTAGCATGAAATATTCACTGACTCATTTTGAAATTCATCTACAGGAATGTTTATGATTACTGTATATTCAGCAGGATTTCATTTTTAACACTGCATCCTTTTAAGTCTTTGCTTTTTGAAAGCCTTACACTGTGCCTTTAAAAAGGTAACCTGTGGTGCTTTTGACCTCTGGTCCCCGTTTTGTCTGTCTAGTGCATGCACAGGGGTATGCACATTCAAGCATGACAGAAGACACAGTTCAGCCAATTGTTTCACACTATTCTTCAGATCGACATGCGTCAGTAATGTGTCAAGAAAGGCAGCAAAGAAGACTGTGAGTAAACCATTGTGAAGGGATAATTTGTTAAATCTCAAGGATACACAAACAATATGTTTTGGTAAGTATTGCTGATTGTAAACAACTTCTATTTGTTGCTTTTGTGCTCCAAAGGGCACCTGTAAAAAAGCCAATAACAGTCCCACCTTTCTGAAGTAAGACGTATGCGCTCCTCACTACCCGAGTGAAACTGATCATCCTTTTCATGAAAGTATGTCTCCACACACTGCTCCTCAAAATCATGAAGCTTCTTTTGGTCTTCCTCTGTGAGAAACAGCTCTGAAAGAGAAAAAAAAAACAGTGACATGCTACTATTGGCATCGTGCATTATTGGTGGCAAAATGCCTCCCCTTTTTAATAATCCACATGCATGAGAAATAAGGTTTCTGCCAAAAAAAAACAGTGGTGTGGTCGTACTTGGTCCATAGGTATTCTCCTTCTTCCTCTTTCTACACATACAGAAGAGGGAGTAGATATGGCAGAGGAGGATGAAGGGGGGAGGAAGGACAGGCTTCTCATGGTAGGCCATAATGAAGTGGTAGCGCTGGTACTTCCACACAAGATTAGAAATAGATTTCACTTGCAGATACACATTGCTGGAAAACAGAGAGAACAGAAATGACATTAACAATGATGATGCAGAGAACGTGGCTAATGAGCAGCAATATTATTCTAGGAACAATTTAGCCCCGACAGTTTGTGCACTTACTTGAAGAAGGCGATGAGGAGGTTGACCATTAGTATATACTGTACAAAGAGGTAGACTGCTTGTAGGAGAGGAGTCAGCCAAACTCCTGCTGCACACAGGTTCTTTACTGATGGGTCACTGTTATTGGCACACACTGTGAAGAGGAGAAGCCTGTTAGGATGTGCATGTACAAACAACCTCTTTGGTCTTGCTCTTATACACAATCTGTAACTGACTCCCTGTCTTGTGAGGGTCCAAATCTGACTCTACCACATATGGACAACATATGACAACATTGAAATATTAATTCTTTTAACATAAAGTCCTGCTTAGATTTTTATTTCATTTATTCACAAAGGTGTTCATTCATTTATTTTTGCACAACTGGCATCTGACTACTCTTACCACTTCCTCCCTTTCAACAACAAAGACACGATAATGGTGGTAAAACCACGTGATAAATTTCAATAGTGTGTGAAACCTTGGGATGACAACTCAGGTTATGGAGCACAGCCAGGTGTTTTGTTTCACCTGAGCTTCAAAAAGGGCCAGACTCAAGTGATGCAGTCAATGCTGTGGTAAAACAAAAAGCCCCGCCCTTCCCAGAGAGACCCACGTTGCCTGTCTCTGTGTGTGAACAATGTGTACGAGAGAGGCTGTGAGAGGGAACAATGATTAGGCTGCCGTGGGTTTGATTTCTTGTGCTGGTTTTAAGTGACAATCAGCTATCATGCCGTGATGAGAAGCTTTGAATAAAACTGTTCTTACCCTCGTAATCTCCCCTACCATCCTCATCGTCCTTACCATCGATTTCATAGGCATACACTTCCCCGTACATCATCCAGTACGGCTGGAAGACCACATCTTTTGCCAGTGTCCAGCTGGGCTCCTCTTGTGGGTACAAAATGGCTTTCCTGGGTACGCCATAGCTCAGTAGGACTATAGCCATTATTACCACAATATAAAACATGTTGGCCACCTGCAAGAAATGTCACACACACACACTGAATCAAACATTTGCCTGATAAGCAAACATTATCACTACTTAAAGTAATATTGTACATTCCAAACAGTTTAGTGCACACGTCTACTACAGCTATGAAGGTCTAAACTAATCTAGTTTCCCTTAAAGGAGGAGTTTGATACTGTGGGAAATGTGCGTATTAGCTTTCTTGCCGAGAAGTGGATGAGAGGATCAATACCACTCTGAGATCTGTACTTATTATAACAGCAACAGCTGGGAGCCTAAGATTAGCTTAAAGACTGAGGGGGGAAACAGATTTTATTCGGTTTGGACCGAACCAGGCTAGCTGTGTCCCCCTGTGTCAAGTCTTTATGCTAACATAAGATAAACTAAGATGAGCTAAGCTAAGCTGATCATCTGCTGGTTCTAGCTCCATATTTCACTTAACCCTACAGGAAAGCAAATATGCTTCAAATACTGACAACCTACTTCTTCAACAGTATGAAATCAACCGATTTTAAAAATGATCTTGACATAATTTCATCCAATGTTCTGTTGAGGGTAGGCTTTCCATAAAGGTTATAAAAATATTTGGTAAAACACGGACTACAACATGGAGCACAGGCCGCAGAAAAAATAATGGTGGGACTGGTAAAATGCTTGTTCTAAAACTGGCAGGGCTGCTCAGGACAATACAGTAGGATACAATACCTGGTAAACATCATGTAGATGACCAGTGCCATTCAAATGTGCATCTCTTAAATTGATTAAATAAAAACATGAGAAGTTTGTGAAAGCACAAATACATTGCAACTCTTACAGTATATTCAGACTATTAGCTAAAATGCTACTAAACAAATGCCAACCAAGTTGTCCGTATTACTGTTGTTGCCTCATGTGCCACACAACAATCAATAATCAGTAACAAGTCAACGACACTTCATTAAGCAATCAATGAGGTGTTCTTGACTTGTTAGTTACATCAACAAGGTATATTTGTAAATCTGAGAGCCCCTTCAGAAAAATGGCTTTTCATCCAAACACTAGTTTGACTTCTCATCAAAACTCACCATTTTAGCAATCATCATGACGTATGGCCCAGCTTGCTGGTTAACAGCCAGGATATCCAAGAGCCGCACGTACCAGAAGATGATATTGAGACAATACACCGTCCTCCCTGGAACGAAGGCGTCTACTCCACTCAACCTCAGGCCAAAGCCAATAAAAAAGGTGACAATGGCCAGAAAGTCTGACACATTGAAATAGTCACTAAACCACACCTTTATCTTCTGGCTTATTTTGCCTGCTTCAGACATAAACATCTGAAAAAAATGGGATGGGAGAAGAGAAGAAGAAAAATGTAAAGTGACTAAAGAGACTAGTTAATGTGCATCTTTGGTGCAAAATAAACAGGTTCATTATCTTTATTATTTTCCTATTATACAGCCAATATGCATTTCAGTAGTGCCAGTAGCAGTGTTTCTTTTGTTGGTCATACCTCTCGAATTTTCTCAATGGCAGAGGTGAATATGTAGAGGATGACCACCCACTCTTGAGGAGAAGGCCATTCAGGCATTTTCACTAGGACCACATATGAGTAGAACATCAAAAAGCCCAGGTAGAAGAGCTGGTGATGGCAGACACACAACAATAAGACTCAAAAACAACTCCACACATGTATATACTGTACATAAAATATGTTGGCAAAGAGCCTCTAAATTCAGAGAGTTCCAGAGGCGCTTCCTCTCTCTATTTTGAGATGAGATCAGTTGAGGCCATCTGAAGGGGATGACCCTCATCATGGCACTCTGAGTCATTTTGACTGAAGCCTCTAAAGCCACTGAGAGCTCAGCTGTGTGAGCGAACAGGAACTTCATCTTCTCCGTCTCAAGTGAAATTGACAGTTCCCTACAAAGTCTGCTGTCAGAAGGGAGGGGTTAGAGGGATTATATAAGAAGTAGAAATGGGGAGTTTTGCTGCAATACTCAGGATTCGAAGTAACACTGAAACAAGCTACTGTATGTAATGACTGTTCACTGCTCTCATCAATCCCATGTTGCTCATAACATCTAGTGTACAGTGATATCAGTGCTGTGTGCCTTCCACTAGCCAGAAATTCATTAATGCAGCTTTAAAACACAATTGTCAGAAAACATTTCTCAACTATAATTGGCTACCAACTTTGTGCCTAAGTATATTTTTCTGACTCTTTTGTCTCGCTTTAACAAGTGACTCCAATGAAATTAACACCAAACAAAGCCACAGTGTATCCGTTCATTGCCCCCCCCCTTGTCTTTTTGTTTTTAGTCATGCTAGCCTCTTGGCAGTGTAGGTCAGTCTGATGGTCCATTGCTTTGGTCCACACTGAAATATCTCAACTATGAATAATACTTCAACTATTGGATTAATTGGCATGAACTTTTGTACAGACATTCATGGTGCACAGAGGATGACTCCAGCTGCCTTTGATGAGCCACAGACTTTTCCTCACCATCATGAGTTTGACGTTTGTGGTATTGAGTGATACGTCTCGTCAAGTACTGGATGGATTGTGATAACATTTGGTAGATACATTCATGTTTAAGTTTTCCTACATAGAAATAACAAGCTGTTTGTTTGTCTTCTAATAGTCCAAACACCCTCTATTGAAGTTTGTACAGAAGAGCTTGTTTCTTTTCAAAGCACAGGTTAATCAAACTGCACACAGTGGAAAAGTTTGAAAACGTCCAAAACGGAAGGTAAAGTTACTTGTGCGCAGTCACATCCATTTTCTTGGTACAGCTTGGATTAGGTCTACAGTTTAAAAAATTGCTGAACCTTAACATGCAAGGTGTAAACAGTAGGAAAGTCAGCCATTAACACTCCCACCTGAATGGTAAGTCATTGCTGAGTGCTGCACTGATGGTGACTGAAATCAGGATGGAAGCAGGTACAGCAGATGTAGATAAGCTTCAGCATAGGCAATATTACATAGACTAGTAGTTTCAGTGATGGTATCAGCATCTCTCAGTCTTGAACAGCCTGAAAAACAACCCTGTCCCTGCAAATAAGACCTTCCTGAGAACCAGCCTCAGGCTTGTGTATATAAATAAACATGAGAGCAAGTGTGTGAATTGACAGTACAAGTGCGTATTACGTGCATTTAAATGTGATTCCTCATGATTCCACAAAGCTACTGGCTTAGGTAATTTTGTAAAAAAAAAAAAAAAAAGAATAAATAAATAAATAAAATAAAACAGGGGTCAGGGTGGTGTTCAATTAGCCAGGAATTCTAATTGATTCTACTCATTGTCCAGAACAAATATAATCAAGGGGTCTTAACTGGATATTTGCTGTGGGGAGGGACATGTTGTATGATCGCGTTCCCTAAGCGTTCCTGTGGGCGGCGCTGTGGGAATATCTGTCCACCCATTCAGTGCTAACATGCACACAGTGATAGAGTTGTGTTTCTGTTCTTAGTGCTACTTTCTGTGTCGGTGTTGCACCTTGTCCCTCCTGTATGTGGTATTCATGCAGCCAGAGTGTGCTGGATTAGACCATGCTTTTAAGATTATTTATTTCTATCTTAGTGTGAGATCATCACAGAACTATCTGTAAATAAAGTTTTATTTCTCCTCTTCACTTACTTTATCTTGTTTCTCTCATTTACTCCTTCCCTCAGCTCGTTCAGCACCCTCAACCTTTCTGTATCATCTCTACATCTGTATCTCTACAGTATAGTTGGTGAATCTCTTGTTAAACAATCTGGATGACAACATCCTCTCATTGTAGATCCAACCCAGATACACAAGCATAAAAGACATGGTTAGATAGATGGGTGTGCGTGTAGTCTCTTCTGTAATCTTCATACCGTGTTGGACCAGAACTTGACAATGGGAGCGTGGTAGAAGGCATAGATTTTCCTAGTTAAGGGCAGCTTCCTGGAGCGAATATGCGTCTCCATGTCGCTCTTTGCCTCCACGTGGTCGTGGGATCTGGCCTCCTTGAATACATCCTGCAGGGAGGTTAGAGGACCCAAATTAGACAGCAGCAGACCACAATGTAGACAGAAAATGAGAGAAAGGAAGCAGAGTAAAGAGAACGTGATTGAAAGAAACTGAGCAAATAAATGACAAAGTCAGACACAAAGAAAGGAATTTAAGGCCAAAAGTGCAAATAAATATTTATCAACAACCTCTGTCTTGCTATTCTTCATGTTACCCAACAGACATAAAACATGTTCACAGCTCATTAACCCATTTACGTTGCTTAAGCTATGGACTATTATGATCTTTAGGACTCTCGTGATGAATTTGGATATATGATTTTCAGTGATTTATTTTTCAGTAGGACTGCCAGACTAAAAAAAAAACCTATAAAAATGCAAAAACAGAGGGACATCATGCGAAAAGGGCTGTCCACACGAACAAAGAAAACAACAATAATACAATAAATAATGCTGATGTGAGCATCCCCACTGATGAATGATAACATTCTGTAAACAATGGCACATGCTGCATGCACCAGCTATGTTGGCAGCTGGGGAAGATGGGTATTGATGTCCTGTTACTGCTGTTTGTTGCTCAAAAAAAAAGAAAAAGAAAACCAGAGGGGTATGGGTTCACAAAATCCTTCGAAGAATCCATTTATTCATAGTCAAAATCATTTTAATGGTATCCTGCTAGTCAAAGAGAACATTAGCTGGGACCAAATGAGCTTCAGAGGCCTTATGAGCACCAAACACCATTTGGCAGTATGTCTCAGGTAAAATTTAAAAAAAAGTTATGTGTAATTTGCAGCCTAAATAGATTTTCATTGGCTGTCAGTGTTTATATAATTTCTCAAATCACTCTGAAAGTGATCTCTACGATATCATTCCCCAGTCACTGTCATTATAGCTGAGGTGTGGGCTCCACTGCCCACTTTGGTTGATTTTTTTCGATGATTTTTTAAACAATATATTTATAGTTATCGTTATCCTTCTCGGTGTGGACGGCACTTAAATCTGACCATCTGGATGTCTTCAGCTATGTTCTGGAAATTGTGTTCGCTGTCCTCCATGGTCATCTGGTGGTCATCCTGACTCTGAGGGATGTGAGCCATCTCAGCCTTGGATTTGTACTCCAACAGTAGGATGGCAGGAGGCACCAAGATACTCAGTATCACCTAGAGACAAATACAAACTCATGTGAGTGAATCCATTTACACACACTAATGAATCCGAAATGTTTTATTGCCACAGTACCAACTGTAATGTCTGCACACATACTGTTAAGTACACCACACTGTGTTCTGTGACTTTTCAAATTGAGATAACACATAATAGAATTATACTTATTTCAGCAATATAATAACTTTATTTTGATATTTGCTAAAACTAATTGAGAAAAACAGTGTCTTTTGTGACAGAAATCAAAATCGCAACTAAGTAAAAATGCTGTTTTTGCGGTGCTGATAGTTACAATCCCTCCATCCATCCATCATCTTCTGCTTATCCGGGGTCGGGTCGCGGTGGCAACAGGTCAAGCAGGGCACTCCAGACCTTCTCCCGACCAACGCTTTCCAGCTCCTCCTGGGGGACCCCGAGAACCTCCCAGGCCAGATGAGATATATAATCTCTCCAGCAAGTTCTGCGTCTGCCCTGGGGCCTCCTCCTGGTGGGACGTGCACAGTAAACCTCCAAAGGGAGGCGCCCAGGAGGCATCCTGACCAGATGCACGAACCACCTCAGCTGGCCTCACCTCAACCTTTGGTTGTGAAGGAGCAGCAGCTGTACTCTGAGCCCCTCACCCTATCTCTAAGGCTGAACCCAGACACCCTAACGAGAAACTCATTTCGGCCGCCTGTATCCACAATCGGTCATTACCGTTATGAGTATACCTAAAATTCAGGAAATAACTGCACCAGGAAGTCACCTGATTTAACTGTTTCAGTTCCTTTCTTTATCACCATGATTCAATTAACTGAGTGGCATTGTAAGACCTCAATGACTACTTGAACTGAGACTGGGACTAGATATAAAAGCAGACCTTTGTTCAATCCCCCTAAAAAGTGCACCCGTTGCCAGAAGCATTCTGTAATGGTTTAATCTTTGATTTAAGATATGCATGGGCCTATAATTCACACCACTGAACCTCAGCATCTGATCCCAGAACTTTTAAAACTCTAGCTTTTCATTTGTTACCAAAAATAAATCTAAATGGAACATGAACCTTGTACCAGGAGTTCTTGCGCATGTTCAGCCGTCCCATCCACATGTCTGACAGCAGCATCTGGGTGCAGGTATGAGCCACAAAGGGTCGGAGGTGGGAGGATACAGCCAACTTCAAACAGGTGGAGTTGCTCCAGTTCTTCAGCTCATAGGTAAGCAGCTTCATGGCCATGGTTTCATCCTGCCGGAACGACTCCTCCAGCAGGTCCACCGCCAATGTCCCAAACTCGCTGAAATAAATCACCATGGTTGATTCAATTTAAAACCTTTACTTTTATAAAGAAATGAACACAGAGAATATGTACTAAGCCAGAGAAACTCTTACTTTGAGTACTCCTTGAGCTCCTCTGAGGTGTCGTCTACCACATCGCTCTTCTTTGCCTCGTAGCCCATAGATCGACAAAGTTTACAGGCAACTAGTGCCTTCGCCATGTTCTCCTCACCATGCTGCCAGAAAAAGAGAGACATTTTCTGCCTCTTCATCAGCACAGCCCACACCAGCAGCTCATTGAAAGGGTAGGGAAACCGCCGTGTCTCTGGGTCATCAATGTCCACAATCTCTTCTTTGCTTCTCTTTTTGTTCTGCTCGGTGGCAGACTCAAGCTAGGAGGAGAGGGAAGGAGCAGCCATTTAACAAGGACTCCTTAGATACAGACTGTTTGCCATTGCACAGACTGTTTTATTATTTTTTCTTGAAAGATGGATCATGTGGGATGCTCAGGACTAAAAGAGGCCTTGTTTCTTTCATTGATTTCATTCAGCAGTGTAGTAGCAGTGGCAGAAATAGCAGTAAAGTTTACCTTAGGTTTGTATGGCTGTGCGGTTTTGATGAAATGGTTGTGCCTCGTCTTCTCCTTCTTGTCAGCCTGCATGCTAAAAGATTCGTGACTTTTCCTCAAATGAGAACCAGGACCCGCTGTGTGTCGACCCGATCGCTGTGAGGAACATCAAAACATTTTCAGATTTATCTTTTTTAGATTTTCCTCCACTGACTTCAATTACATTTCAGGATACAAACAATAAGAGATTAAAAACTAACTACAATACCATTTTGTCCATAGTGGTTTTGCTTTGTTTAGTTTTAGTTACCTTGAATGAAACAAAAGCACAACCACAAGTTTTAAACATTGCTACAAAGACACTCCAGGAAATGCAACAAACTCACCCTATTGTTGCCATGGAGATTGTTGTAAATGATTCGGAAGCGTTTCCTGGTGTAATTGCACCTGTAAGTCCCGCCCATCAGGTACTCAATAACCAGGCCCACATCAATCAAAGTGATCTTATAGTTTGGAGGCAGATGACTCTGAAAGAAGACACAGAAACAAAATGGTGAACAAGATTGAACAGATTCTGCTTTATATCAGCTGCTAACAAATGAGAAAAAGTAGACTGACTCTACCTGTTTAACATCTCTAACCAGGTGGAGGAGTGTTGGGTTGTTAGTAGGTTGTTTCTGAAATGGAATGAAGGCACAGAAAGCTTTACAGCACTTGAAAACATTTTGGTACATTTCTTCACAGCTTCTTTAATTCTTTAGTTGGCTGGTGCCTGTTTCATAATGTTACCGTGTTGTAGAGCTCCTCCAGCCGACTGATTGTCAGGAAACGGTGCATGCTTACGCCGTTTTCTATGAGCAGCTTGACAAAATCCACCCTGTCCATCACAAGTGCATCTAGCATTGCTTGCTCCAGAGAGCTCACCTATACAAACAAAGATATAGCAAATCATTATTTGTAAAACAAACACACTGAGGGAGAAGACCATAAATATGTCCAAATTACAAAAAACACACAAGAAGTATGAACAAATATTGGCAACCTTCTCATTCACGCAAAAAAGCCAGGATTCCCCAATAAACAAATAGTGAGGGCAGCTTATGTAGACAACTGTAAGAGGGTTCATGTTACAGTCAAGACAAGCAGTTCATGGCAGCCTGCCCAAGTCCGGTCCCTTGGGTCTTCAGACTGCGGATAGTGGTCAGCAGAGATTCTGGGGTCACTTTAGACCAAGTCCAAAGGTTTGGAACTAATGCTGAGTTGAGCAAACATCCCTGGAAGTGGTGGCTCACACACACAAAAACACACACTCACAAAAATACACATGGACAAACAAACACGCAGCTGTACCAGGAGCTGCTGTCCGTACACAAAAACATGATTCTTGGCAATGTCTACGCGGTCCCAGGCCAGAGTCAGGACCAGCTGATCGAAGGCAGAAGCATTTGTGCCTGAAATACAGAAGTACAGCCATGAGTAAACACACACATACATCCATAAACATATGAATTTCCAAGCAAGTAAAGCCTTGTTAACTGTGCATTTCCTGTTAGCCAGCTAGCAGGATTAGAGAGGGTTAGTAGAGCAGGGCCAGGGCAGTAATACAGTCAATTACACACTAATACAGCAGTGCAGTAGATTAGACTACAAAGTAAATCCGTGTTGAGTCTAGTGCTCTTTTCAACAGTAATCTACCTTATTGTCCTCCAGGAGCCACCTGAATCAAATGATCATAATCACTGGGTATGGAAGTGATTGCTGTGGGTGTCAAAGAATTTCAAAGGCAATTTGATAGGACTGAAATCACAATATAGGTGATTTCAGGTCGCCTGTCGGTTTAAAAATCCATGTGAAAAAGAGGACATATTCTCCGGTATATTCAGCTTTTAACAAAAGTGATGGCAATTCCAGTGACTCCTTAGAACTTCCCATTTAAAGTGGAAGAAGGCAACTTTTCAACCAGATCACTATCTACAACTATTAAACCATCTGTCTGCTTATGAACTCCTTGATCATAACAGAAATAGTTATCTTTCGCCACTGCTCATTTTAGAGAGGCCACCACAAGGACATGTGCTCTTTGTTTAGATTATCAAACATGATCTGAATACAGGATAGGATATAGGATACAGGCAGACTAAAATATGCGGTTGTATTGATTAGTTAACATGGTTGTGTTATTCACTGATCGAGTGCCACTTCTAGCGTTAACATGGCTAACGCTACTGCTAGCGGCTCGCCCACTGTCAAAACCAAAACGCAGCAAGAACCCCACTTTGAACTAGTAAATGTGATCTCAATGCTATGATGAAGGCAGAGTAAAACATCCTGTGGTATTAATAAGTAGGTAGGTTGTGTTATTTATTGAAGAAGTGGAGAGAATGCCAGGTAAATGGCAGTTTGGTTGCTTGTCAGGAATTCAATCTAAGTGTTGATGGTGTCACTATTCTGTGGCCATTAAAATGTGAAATCCGACAGTTGAATTAAAGCAAGAAAAGATTTGTGAGCCTGAAAAGTTGACCACGAGGAGATGTGCACAATGTATTGAATTAACAATTACATGAATTTAAAACTGTTCTATGCCTGAAATCAGGCACGATGTCTGAGAACGTGATGCTCTGCTTCCACTTTAATATCCAGCCTGGTAAATTAACTGAATTATAGTGGGACAGAAAAACATCTTTAAACACTCGATATTTTTTAAAAGGCTTGGGATCTTTTGTAGCCCACGACCCCTTTTGAGGATGAGTTACTGTTTCATCAAAATGACTGGCTGTGATTGCAAATGCCAACTCAGGCAAATATTTGTCAGTCACTTTATCTTTTGGGCATCTGAACCCATTTCTCCAGTCTACCGATCAGCTGCAGTCACACACAAATTCCTCGCTTTTGTCTAAATAAACTGGAATGAGGATGAACAGCAGAGGGTTGTTGCACCCACCTCCAATCAGCACAACACCCCTGTTTCAGGTGGAATGAAGAATGCAAGAGTTTACATCTCAGCTGGTCAGAGTTCAAGAGTGTACTTCTTATTAATGCACTCATACAAAATTTAAAAACTAGAGACCCTCTGCAGCATAATGAAAACAAAGTAGAAATGACTCTGTTGAATGTCTTCTCTGTTGAACAGACTAACTAGACTGACTGTGGAGATGACGAGGAATAAGATTGAGACATGCAGCTAAGGGTCAGACAGTGTTGGAATAAGGAGGCCCTGTGAATGCAGGCAACATGATCTCCTCAGGAGCACAGAGAAGGTCACACAGGGGGAACTCTGTTCTCAAAGCATATGTATATCCCATGAAAACACTGCAAAGTCTTGAAATCTTAATCTCACAATGCCAACAACATCAGCATAAGAATAGACTGAATCAACTTTGTGCGACTATGAGGGAAAAAGCTTCTGACAGAAGTCATCTACTAACCTTGGAGTAAAGCCCTGAGAATGGCTACATCAATGTCCTGGTGCTCCTCAGAGCTGATGTGAAATACAGTGATCTGTTTTGAAAGAAACAAGATAACATTTATCAACCTTTCCCATACACATTCTCCAGATGTTTCAAGAGTTTGTGATGTATCAGTTAATAAAAACAAACAGTGGGCCCATTAGCTGATATCAATGATAGCACAGTACAGCACAGTACAATGATAGTAGAGTAGAGAGTAGAGTAGAGTTTAGTACAAGTAATGTTTCCATTGTTTCATTTAGGCGAAAGCTGCACTTCTCCTGAAGCATTTGTGTTTGGTTTTCAGGAAGTTTATTAAATGACTCTGACATTTGCAAAGAAAACAGAACATGAATGATAAGAAGTGCATGAAAGCAATTAAAATTAAGTGATTCAAAAATTCAATGTGCATGAATGTACCAGTTCTTTGCTCTTCATGCACTCCATCAGAGTCTGAAAGAGATGGATGGCATCGCTCTGGCTGAAGTTGAAGGTTTTCTTGATGGTTGCTATGATGTCAGTCTCCACGCCATCAGGAAGACCGCTGCAGAAGAATTACAGTTTAACATGGTTATAGTCACACTGCTCACACACATGCTTAAATGAGGTTTAATCTTAACTTAACTCCACTGCTCAGGAGTTGTGCATGTTTGCTGCCAGAAGCTGTAAAAAATCCTATCTTGTTTGTATGAACATGCTCACAGTTGAGTCAGAAAATTGTGGTTTGACAGCACTGATGAGGCTCATATTCACCTTTATGTTAGCTGGGGTTTTATGAAGTTTTTTGCATGCCAGCTATTAAAACGACACATCTTAAATAGGAGCAGCACAAAGACAGGTAGTAAAACTGGATTACCTTGTCTAGTGGATCACGGAGGGGACATTTACGGGGCACATTTCAATTTCATGGACAAATTAACACTAGACAGACATTTTACAGCAGAGCAAATTTCATCAGCTGATTAAGCCTTAATCCTACTTGCACAGAAATAGATGAGAGCCACCAACATTGCTGCCATCAAAGTTATTCAAAAAACCAAACAAAAAAAAGAAACATCACTGTCCACAACATTGTACATCATTCATCGTGGACAGCATCATGCTGTCATTTTCAACTACTATTTTTAGTCACATCTCTAAATATTTATTGAAACACTTGATTTTACTCAGTTTTCTTTAATTCTCTGCAGGGCACTTCATACTAAACATTATTGTTTCACCATTCATTCCTTCTTTTCCTACCAATAAACCAGTATTTAGAAAGATTTAGCTTTAGCACACCAACCACCGCCATCACATTCTTTCCGGCCCCCACCCCTGTCTTTTGCATTTATGCATGTTTCTTACCCTCCATCCTCGGTCTGTTTGTGGACATAGGCCAGTATGTCAGCAGCACGGCCAGTCCCCTCACACACCACCACTGGGACAGGAGGGCTCTCCTGAAGGTACTCCAGCACGGTCAGGATCACATTGGGACCCCCCTCAAAGATGAGAGCCACAACAGGAACACCCTGACCAATTCCTACAACAAAGAAGACAGAGGTTGTTTAAAGTTTAACTTTACTACATAAGATTATTCTCTCTGTTTTTATGATGCTGACTGATTTTTCAATTGTTGATTTGCCTATTGGCGTTTTATGTAGCACTTTGAGATTTGCTAATGTAAAGAGCACTACAAATAAAATGCATTATTATTATTATTATTATTATTCCTTTGAGCTCCACTGTCATTCACATAACACAGCTCCACCCAAGCAACGGTTTGTGAGAGGGAGAGATGATAATGGCTGCCTCGTTATCACCTAGTTTCCAGCAGGCACTGACTTCATGCTGATTACACCTACGAGTTTGGTCCTATATAAAGTGCATGTGACCATAATTCACACATCATGTCTAACATTGGAGTTAGTTAAATAAACTGTCAGCCACATCACCACTAGACATTTTGGCTGTTACCGTGTGGTGTCAGGTTTTAGTGGTTGAACTACCTGAGTCTGACTTCCCAACCCAACCCACATGACACTTCACTGGCAACCTATACAAATTATTATTTGAATTTCTATTAACCTAAAGGAAATTCAAGATAGGATTTTATCACAAAACATTATGCATGACTTTCAGAAATTTTAAATTGTGTCCCAAACATCCGAATAGCTTACCTGACCCCAAATTAAGTGGTATTCACACACAAGTTCTACTAAACACTACGATTACCTGCACATTGAGTGTTTTGTTAACCAGCTCCGACTATTAGTATTTAACGGACCAAAATAAATTCAAGTTGGCAAAAGTTTTTTTTTTTAATGACACTGTAAGGTGAGCTTTCGGCTTCCTAAGACACACAAACAATGTCACTGCAGTAGCTCAGAAGAACATTGCCAGGCTACAATCGTAGATCTAAAGTGACACCATATAATGTCTTGATTCTAAGGAATCTAAACAACAAAAAGCGTTTGGATTTCTTACGTGCATGTATTCTTTGGAGGTTGATGTGCTTCTCCAGGTCCCGCCGCAGTTTGACCTCAGCACCATACTTGCCCACTGTCCCATCATCCACAAGGAGGAAATGGGAATGCAGGTTGTTGAGAACATTTAGTTTGCTGAGAGGGTTCAGCAGCGTCTGATACGGAGCTATTATCTGCAGTGTTGACATGAGAGGGCCGTAAAAGGGAAAAGGATGGGAGAGAAATGAAGAGAAAAAAAACAAACAAAAAAACAAAAATTACTTCTTTATCTCAACAAAACAATCCAGACATAATCTTGACGTGCAGTTACAAATAAGATTGTGAGAGTGTCTTACGTCTCTGCCGATGAGATCATTCCTGTTTTCGATGACTCCCCAGGGTGCAATCCCAATAGTGCAAATTTTCTTTGATGATCTTGAACAGTGCTCTTTGAGAGCATCTCCCACATGCTTCGCCACACCTTTGTGAGGGTTGCATGAAACAATCAATACACTTTCATTCATCAAGTTTTATTTCTACTTAACCGTTGTCATTTACATGTAAAATTCTGACAGGCAATTAAATACTAAAACGGAGCCGTTAATGTCTACATTCAGTATAAATCTCTGACCAGGAAAAGTGTGCTAGATACTGTGGTTCACATTATCATGCAAAACAAAGAGCCAAAACACCGGAGTTTCTGTGACCAAAATGCTGCATATGGGGCAAGTCCACAACAAGTGCATTAGTCCTGAGGTTGTTTGTGAACCACAATCCATTCAGCAGTAAATTGTGAGCCAGTAGACTGTCCCAACTGCCCAAGGTGCCAGAGAGGCATTAACAGTAATCACTGGTCTGGGTAATTGACCCTGTAAGTAATGATTTAAACATTATGATCAGACCACACGATCTTAACCCCCAGGCTGTGGCTCCAGACACACCTCGCCCACGACACATGGGCAAATGACACGCTTAGAGCCCGGTATTACAACTTCTGCTAGATGAGCGCATCACACTGACAGAAGTGTGTTTGTGCACAATGTAAGTATGTTCATTTCGGGAATCTGTAAGGAAGCAGTGGTGAAAAGTAAGTTATTTTGCTGACATATCTATTCAACAACAATGACAATTCTTTACTACTCAAAAAGCAGTTCAACACTCAGTTTTACTCCGATATGCCATTAGTTCCCCATGACAAACCTTTGTTTGTCTGTCATTTTTCAGTTCAAACAATGACAAAACACCTCAAACCAGTTTGAGCAAGTTTTTATCAAAATCAGTTTCAGACCTGCTTTTTCAAGGAAATCTGTGCACCCATTGGCAAGGAATGTAGCTCCATGGCATACATTTATTTTATTTTCTTTTTGTAGATTTAAGAATCATATCCACAGGATATCTGCCTAAAATATTCTGTAGTCTGACTACACACCTGTGTTGACCCCTCCAGTGAGAATCCAGGCTCCAGTGGTAACTGCAGCTTTGATGAGGCCCTTGCCGACCACCTGCTTGATGCGTGGGTGCAGCTCAAAGTTCTGAACTCCTCCATGGACAGAGATGAGGATCTTCGGAAGCTCCATATGCCATTCCTTCAGCATCAGCCGCAGTATACTCTCTGGCCGTGAGTCGTGTGACAAACGCACATACTGTCCACACAAGAACAGAATGTTCACATGAACGTATAAAGCAGAGGAAAACTACATAACCTCCAATTTGAGAAGCTGAAACCATTGATAGTTTGGCATTTTTGCTTGAAATCATTTCAATCTACCTTTTAATTACTTAAATTTGTTTAATGTAGATTTCGTATGTAGGAAAGCACCTGAAAATACCTTCAAATAACTGTGCACGATCATTTTCCCACAACCCATATCACAGTTACATCACATGCTTTCTTTTTCTATGAAAAAACATGCCCTCCAGCAGGGAAGAATTTGCCCTCCTACCTTGGCTCTGTAAGAGTGAGACCCTCCCTGGAAGTTGACAACACCATAGGCGTCAGTGGGGCTCGCCTCTGTGTGTTTTTCCACTGACCACTCCTCCACTGCAGGCAAGGACAGGTTGGGGTTTTCACCCAGCTTCACGTCCGAGTACTTCATGGCCAAGCTGGCTGTGAAGCCAACATGCTGCCGCACCAGCCGCCCACAGCAGCACCTTGAGGGTGAATAGAATCACTTTTAAATTATAGTGTAATAATAAACTTATTCGGTTCTATTTATCATTGTAGCAAAGCTATAGAACGCAGCAGATAACCCAGAATATCAACAGTACATTTAAATTACGCTTAGTTTAGAACACATTTATAATTGCTGTAAGTAAAATTTAAAACATGGTAGACAGATTAAGAATCTGTATCACATATCATGAATATTAGTTTCTGGTACTCTTCCGCAAACACTTAAGAAATACATTTTTACTCTCTTCAGACTAAGCGACACTAAAAGAAACTAAAAATGACCTGAAATGAAATGGCATTCACCTAGAAGTCATCCCCTCTAAGAAAATGCATCCTGACACACAAAGCCTAGAAACTAATTTTTTCCTAAGCAGTGCTACTTTTCAGTGGAACTGCAATGTAAAATAGATTTTTTATACCAGAAAATAATTTTTCTGGTATAAACTAAACAGTTAGCATGAATTATCTCAAGCTAATCCTGTCAGGTAACAAAGAATGAGCCAAACAAATACTCACCGCACTAGCTGTTGGCAAATTTGGCATCCTGGAAGGCATCTGGAAGAAATGTCAACAACATAATTGCAACATAATTAATTATTGATTTAAATTCAAATAAATATGGATCACCGAAATGTGAACTACATTTGCAAAGATACAAAGACAGTTCTAATAGTCTCATCTCTCCTAGTGAGAAGGAAGTTCTCAGTCGCATTAAGGTAGATTATCGGTCAGCTGGGCAAGCAGCCTGATTAGATTTGCCGTTAACCAAGAGAGCGTTATGAAACCTGCCAAAGGGACTCTCACTTTGATCACAATCACATGCAGGCATTGGGCCCAAAGTTAAATGGGTCCATGTTCACTAACAACACAGAATCATCATTGAGCAGCAGCACGCACTGCAGTTAGGAGAGAGATGCCACTAGCAAATCATTGATGTAAAAGAAAACACAGTGAACGACATAGTATCATTGTGAGTTCACCAGAAGAAAGGAAGGAATGCAACTTCTTGAAAGTGTAACTAAAAACAGAAAAAGCTTACACACAAAGTGGTTAAACAATAAATGTATGCTGTGGGAAACAACTCACTACTGAATTACCAAGAATGTTGGTTCTGTCTTTTTTCTATTTCTTTATAACTGGATGACCATTATACCAGCTGCTGTTCCTTTAGTTGAGCTATTTCGTGTTGAGCCCACAAGAGGCCTTTCATACAGTTTTAACACCGCTTTGTAAGATTCCAGTAAGTCTGCAGAGAAATTCTACTGCATTTGACAAAGGACCATCTGCATCAGTTCTTCACATTCACACACAGGAAATAAACGTTTACACATGAAAACAAATCACTTAAAATGGCATTCAGATTTCACTGAATCTTGTGGGCCATCTGAATGATGAAATCTAAACTTCCTAAAATAGCAGACTGAATGAAATGTATTAAAAAAACACTAGAAGTAGATAAGAGACACTGAAGACAAGTGATGACCCTGCGTATCATAACACTGTAATTATAGTGATGGACATAAACAATACAATTATGCAGAAACAGACTCATTTACTCTTTGGAGAATAGTGGTTAGGGCTTTGGCCTGCTTTAACACACACACACACACACACACACACCATGCAATTACACTGTTTCCATGGCTATCACCATGGCTCAGTACAGTGCGTCTTATGTTGCAAGCACATACCTGTGGGGGTCCTTTGACACTGGAAGTATGTACACACATTCCCTCTTGGTGAAAGTGCTTTCTATCCAGGGTTTCTGGGACTGTGAACAAAGAGAAACAGTAGCGTATCGTGAGCAGTGGCCATCAGCTGATGCTTCTCGTATTTGTGTTTACAGATTTATTATGTTTGCATTTAATGAATTCAATCTGCTAAGCAAATTGTCCCAAGGATGTCAAAAACAATGCTCCTCAGTAGAGTACTTTTTTGTTTGGACAAACGGTGACATTATATCCATTGTGGTTTCACAAAGTCAAGGACAGCATGTAAAAAGAACATGGGGATAAAACCATTGTCTGTTTTACTTCAGTTAGAACTACTTTCTCTAAAAATAATGCATTCCTAAAACATCCTGAAAGGGGTTTGTAACCCCATAATCCAGGATTTAGTCCATGAAAATGAGAGGGATTAGAAGGTTTAATAAATACAAAAATAAAGATTTACTACATGAAATTAGGACAACAGTTAAGGACGCACATCAGCTACAGGTGGCTGCCAATGTTACACACTGCAATAAAAAAAGTCTCATTCAGCATCACTACTTAAAAAAAAAACGGATTTATGTCACAGGAATTTTCAATTAATGTCTCATGCTTTATTGTTCCCCAGCTCAGAGGGACCCGTGAGCGATAAGCACCATTAATCCTTCCGAGCACAAAGAGGGAAACCTGCACACAACATCACCTGCTTTGCACCATAGCGTTTCAATTATTCCTGAAATTCAAACAATAGTATTACTACAAAAAATGGAAATGTTGTGAACCAGGCAGTTAACCACCAAGTCATTTTCTGCTGGAGCTAACTTGTCAATCTTTACATGCACTTCAATATACACAGACTAGAAACAGAAGTTACTAAGCATTTCAATCAATCAGTTATCTTATCCAGCACTGCAGGCACCTATCGCAGGTGCCATGAGTCCCACCATAGTGCTCCAGGTTCAATGCTGCCTAAAACAAATGGCAGTTTTACAGAAGCATAAACAAACAGGTCATACCACCACTTGACCAGGGAAACTGAGCCATTGAGCATGTACCTGGATGTCTTCCTCTTCATCTCTGTGTTTAAGGGCTTTGTACAGGAACATACCAGTGCTCCTTCATGCATCTCCTGGACAAACCACAGTCACCACGGCCTTCCCTGAGCGCTGGATCATCAGTAACTAATCGCCACACCTCTGCTGGTTTCTGTCTCTTAGCAGATCTTAACGCAACTTCCATGCAGGTCTCAAAGTCTACAGCGATGCTGTTAACATACAGATCTGGTCCAAGTTAAAAGCTGAGTGATCAGTGAGAGGTTGCAGCCTCCAAACTCCATCCACTGTTAATCTGTAAGAAGCCACTCAGGGGGCAGATGAATGTGTCTGAGACCAGCTAGATATTATACTAGGCTGGAGAGAAAGAGACAAGGGAGGCGGAGGTGTGGGAGAGGATTAGTGGATGGGCAGAGGCCTCAATGATATATACCTAGTTGTCTACTGAAGACACACCACCAACTGTGACTCATGCTGTACACACAAAACCTCTTCCAACAATTCAGGCCCTGCACTTCAATGTCAAGAAGCCTCCTTTATTTTGAAACTCACTTCCAAGAGAACAGCATTAAAAAACTCACTAAACAAAAAAAAGTCCAGTTTAAACTGAGGCAAACTACTGTTTAACCTGTGTACTAACGTAACATGGAGACCACAACTGGACCACACATGGCTTCCTGTGTTTGCGTAAGGCAGTGGTTTTGATGTTCACACTGAAGTCTCCCAAACGGAAAGATTCAGGTATGTCCACATGATGCACACATTTATGCGCTGGGAATTGATGACATCAAACACAAACACCAGAAAAGTCTCAGAAAGGTTTAATATTGTAATTTAAACTTACTTTTTCTTCTTAAACACTGTTAAGACAAAATCAAGTTCTTTGTCTCTCATTTGAGTGACATTTCCATTTCACTCAAATGCTCCTGTATCTATTTTTGTAATTGTATCTGACATTCAATCAAATTTTATCCTGGGAGTTGACATGTCTGGAAGTTTAAATGTATTGTTGTGTGCTGGCTGATGATCTGATGAGTGTGATGTTTTTTGTAGGTGTGAATTATTATTTTGGCAGAGGGAATTATCCCTCCCAATATGGATTTATGTTTTGGCTGAACTTTACCCTTCAATTTAGTTATATTATCAAAACCACTTATTTAGAGGCAAAAACAAAAGTGAGTTCACATGAAAGGGTAGACAATAATCCCTAAATCCACAAAAAAAACTGGGGAAGTCACAGAAAAACGGTAATAAAAATCTGGTCAATCTTGACAACCTGTGCAGACCCCTCATTGTACAACCACAAATCCAAGAAAGTTGGGAACGCTGTGTAAAATGTCAATTAAAACAAAATGCAATGATTTGCAAATCTCATAAACTCATATTTCAATAGAACAATAGACAACATATCAGATGTAAGACAAAGTGAGACATTTTACCATTTCATGAAAAAAATGTAAGCTCATTTTGAATTTGATGACAGCAACACATCTCAAAAAAAGTTGGGACAGGGGCAACAAAAGGCTGGAAAAGTAAGTGGTACTAATAAGAAACAGCTGGAAAAGCATTTTGCAACAGACAATAGGCAACAGTTCAGTAACATGACTGACTTAAAAAAAAGCATTTTAGAGAGGCAGAGTCTTTCAGAAGAAACGATGAGCAAAGGTTCACCAATTTTAAATTCTTTTTGGAAACCACGGACACCGTGTCCTGTGGACTTAAGAGAGGAGGGACCATCTGGCTTGTTAGCAACGAACAGTTACTGCATCTGTGATGGTATAGGGTTGCATTAGTGCCTATGGCGTGGGCAGTTTACACATCTGGAAAGGCACTATCAGTGCTGAAAAGTACGGTTTTAGAACAACAAATGCTGCCATCCAGGCGTCTCTTTCAGGGAAGGCCTTGCATATTTCAGCAAGACAATGCTAAACCACATACTGCATCCATCACAACAGCATGGCTTCGCAGTTGAAGAGTCCGGGTGCTTAACTGGCCGGCCTGCAGTACAGACCTTTCACCAACAGAAAACATTTGGCGCATCATAAAATGAAAAATCTGGCAAAGACGACCCAGGACTGTTGAGCAGCTAGAATCTTACATCAGACAAAAATGGGGCAACATTCCTCTCTCAATACTCTGGTCTCCTCACTTCCTAGATGCTTACAGACAGTTGTTAAAAGAGGGGATGCTACACAATGGTGGCGTTGTTGCCATGAAGATGAGATTTGCAAATGCATCCTGTTTTTATTTACATTTTACACAGCCTCCCAACCTTTTTGGAATTGCGGTTGTATACAACCTTATTGCAGAACTGGTGGCACAAAACCAGATGTCAACCCATCAGAGGATTTTTTAACACCATGGATGACTAAAGGTTCATCTTGGAAGTGGAAAAAACACTTACGCCCTTTAGCACTTAAGTCACTTTAGCCTCCAGTCTGTAGGCTACAGCACAACCAACTAGGAAATATCTACAATAAACACAATTAAAACAGATGTCCATGTTAGACGCCTGAAAATTACAAAATCAACAAAGTCTGAGCAAGCCATCATGGCAAAACGCTCCACTTTTGAAACACTCCCAACTAGGTATGAAGCTACATGGAGGACGGAACAAAACTGGGCTGCAGTTGGAACAAGACATACATATGCCCAGTGGAATTTCAGCATATAACCTTTTACTGGCTGTGGCCACATATTCAAGAGACAGATGAGACTGGTTTTAATCTCATCTCCCTGCAAGACAGTGAATGCATTTCCATAAATGTCCGAACGATTCCTTTAAGTTTCTGTATTTGAAACTGGCAGAGGCATTCAAAAGGTACATGCATCTAATGTCAGTCCTGTACTCGATCATTTCCTGTTAGTACAAAATGGCACATTACATTACTTTCTAGAGCAGTATACAATCATTACATACATTATAATAAAATATGAAGATTTGTACTTTATAAAACTTGTATAAAGCACTTCATTTCAACATATCTGGTGTCATAGCAGGTTAAACACAGCTTCATCTCATAATGTTAATTAGTACGTTTGATTCTTCCAATCAGTGAGTTCTGATAGCAATCAAACATTAGTGAGTTAACTGGTTGATGTGGCATTCAAGTTCTTCCACATAACTGTATAGTTAATGGCTGTTCAGTGCCACATTGTTCATTAAATTAGTGACCTTATCAGTGTCTGAAATCTAATTCACTGTATGGTGATTCACTACTTGCTGAACTAATGACAGATGTGAGACACACCCTACGACTTGAGGGATGTCTCTGGGCACTGTAGAGGAATGCTTACAACAAAAACAGGTATCTGCTCAATGCTATCTACCAAAGTGTTGATGAGGCAGATAGAGCTGAACTGTGCACTACTAACATGTAACCATGGTACCTGAGAATGTCAGGCAACAAAAGATTTGAGCACTTTAAAGCCCATGCCAGAAACACAGATACCCTCTCCCACTTCCTCACTCCCTCCCTCTTCCTCTCTGGCATCGTTCTCTGAGCTCAAGCTTTTATAATTACTTTTTTCCTGTAGGAAATATAACTCAGCACCGTGACACCTCTCTGGGTTCAACTATGTAGGATGCTGTGACTTATGTTTACTGGCATCCGTGTGTGTGTGTGTGTGGTCATGTTAATGACACCGACATGCGAGTGACACAAATTTTATCACTACTATGACAGTAGTGATAAAATTTGTGTCACTCTATGTGTGTCTCTTCCCACTGTCATCTCCCAAAACACTGTGAACTCAGAAACCTTGCAATCTAACCCTAACCCTAACCCCCCCCCTCTCTTTCCCAACAACGCAACAAGGCTGGCTGGTCAACCCATCATTCCCCTGGCCCTGCCTGACATAATACGGGGAGAGATAACATCTGGCTTGGCAATTCTACTACCCATTAGAAAGAGTGGAGGATATGGGGTAAGCACTTTATTGTGAGCAGTAGCCAAAGAGGAGAGTGGTTCCTAGAGAACCAACACAGGGTGTGCTTTTTTTTTTTCCATTCACCTTGAGAAATAGGAATCCAAGTGTACTGGCTGTACTGTACTACAAAAACAGGGTTTGGTTTTGAAGAGATATGGTTCAGATTTACCAGTAAACCTTAATGAAATGGAGCAGTAAATTTGCTTTCACCTTTCTGATACAGACTATGTGATCATCATTATAGATTTTTATAGCAGGAATTACAATTCAATGGCTGTAGTTACAGCATGGGCACGGAACTGGGGCATCTTCCACGGTACAGTGAGCTAAAGCTCCTGTCATGAGTTTTTCCATGCCACAACCTTAATTCCTCACTGCTGTTTCTCTTTGCATCAAGTCACATCACAGAAGAACTGCAGTTGTACCGCATAAGGCCCAGAGGTACCAAATATACCCCTGGATATAGACACACACATTTGGAATAGCAATTAGTTACATCTAAAAAGATTAGAAGATTTAATTGATTAGTTGGTCAACAAAACATTAACCAGCAGCTAAATAATTTAAAGCACAGATGCCCAAAAAATCTTGGATTCCAGTTATTCAAAAGTGAAGGTCTGCTGGGTCATTACATGGTTCACATGGTTCTGTCAGACACAACGTGATTTCAGCTGCACTTCCTGCTAGGTTCAGTGCATGTGCTTTGCTCGACACAGCGAAAAGCAGTCATGGCATGGCACAAGATGCTGGCAATAATGGGATTCAGTGCAGTGTTGCTGTCGTCAAGGTGTGTCTGAATGTCAATGTTGCCATCTCTACTTTTGCCAGCAAGAGTTCGGGATGAGCGAGGAATATATATCGAACACTCCAGACATTACCACGGTTTAGTAGTCTGTCATTGGTTACTGGTTGTGGGCGGCTGTGGTTCAGGTTCGTCCCTCAATCAGAAGGTCAGTGGTTTGATCCCTGGCTCCCTTTTACCACAACTATGAGATGTCTGATAACATAATATCAGTCCATAAAATTGTACAAAAGCTGGAATCAAACTGGAAACCTTCAAATTACCAGAACCCTACTCTACTTCCTAAGCCAGACCGCCCCATCAAAAACAGAGCCACACTAATTGTGGTAACAGAGCTAACAATACTGACAGGGGTGAGCAGATCTCTTCACCAGGGCAACCTGGGGGGAACTGGAAGGGTGGGTACAACGCTCCTACAGTAACTTTACCAACAGCAACTGCTGAATGAACACTACTGCTCACCATCGCACACCCAGTCTGGCTAGTTGGCAGTGCAGAGCGGCAGCTAACCAATGTTTTTCCTGCATGCCTCTATGATCTATAACAGCCAATTACCTGCATTATTAGACCTTGATGCAAGCATGCTGCACGCTTATTGGCTCACTCACACTCCAGAGATTCACTCCTTAGGTATGAAAACTTGGTACCAAATGGCAAGACATTTTTCAATACTCTCTAACACCAAAGCATATCAGTCGGTACCATAAAAACATTGAAATTTGGAACCCAGCCGTACACTTCAACACTGCTGTTGGAAAAATAACATTGGGGAAAGCACTGAATGAGATTCATAAACACAAGCTATTCATAAACCTTTGTTTGACCAGTTTATTACTGACCCCACCCATCACTTCCGCGTCACCTATCACCACAAGTAAATTCTCAACCTGTGGGGGATACTGTCTTTGGGTTATCGACAATTGGTCAGACATCTGAAGAGGTCACCTTTGGTTTGAGGAAGTTGTGGTGGGAAATTTTCATAATTTTCTGAAATTATAAAGACCAAACAATAATACAGAAAGTAATAGGAAAAATAATTAGTTGGTAGCTTTAGTTAGTAGTTTTCAAAATCAAGACTGACATTATTAATAATGATCATAATGGCCACATTAATAACATGGCAGTAGCTCTAGCACATCTGAACAGTTTCCTCTCAAAATTGTTCCATTAGTGTTTTTAATGGCCAAGGCTGTGTTATAATGGAACCTTTATTGGATAAAAGGCTGTCTACAAAAAGAATGAATAAGTGTTTGCGCACTCAAAATTACTCAAAGGTCACAAAGGTCAGGAGAGCTCAGAACAAACTCTTTCAAGGTAATCCCATGAGCCTTTCCTGTTAAATTTCTTATGCTAAAAATATTGTTATTTTGGATAGGGTCAAAGCAGGATCAAAACAGGACTTTATATAGGCTTGATTAAAAGAGAAAAAGTCACATATTAACTGCATTGCAATCCTTGCCTCAACTTATAGTAGTTGTTCCGAGATCGACTCTAAAAGAGTGCTAAATGGAGAGAGTTCATTATTTGCCTGCGTCCAGACCTTTAAATCTGCACACTGTCCTTACTTGACTGATATGACTACATAGACAGCATGTCATCGCTCAACATCCTAGCTTGCTTTTAACTTCACTTTACTCTTAAAACCCCCAGTAAAACCAGTGCCTTGGCATGGCTATGAATTAAAGTGATGTTAGATTTAGTTAGGGAAAAATCAAACCCCCACCCCTCCCACAGAAATTGTTTAGAGTGGGGGCAATGTCAGACTGAAGATAGAAATGAAGTGTAACGAGTTGATAAATCCGTTTTAAACCAGACATGTTCATTACAACCTTCAGATAAGATTCCTGGATGGCAGCAAACAGAAGGAAAGTCAGAACATACAGTCATGAGACCAAAGTGTGATGATTCTCATGCTCTCACACTTGTGGCCCCTGGGCATGTCTCCAGAATGGACTGATACTGTACTGGCATGCCACCCTGAGTCCTGCCTCCAAGCAGCTGTATAACCTAGTAATGTAAAGCATGTGTTGGCTATTCTTCTCAACATCTGGTGCTCATGATAATGGGAGCCTATGAAAACCAGGTTAAACCAGTCTGAGGACAGGAGATAGCAGCAGGGACAGTCTCTAGTTACAGCGTTAGCTTCTGATATAACAAAGAGAAGACACTATAAAAGCATAAAGATGCATTTTCCTGCATGCAAATGTTATCGTTATTGCAATATAAAATGTATGAGATGCACTCAAGTTGCATTCCCTCCAGTGCTCTTTGGAGCAGGGTGCAGAGTGAAGGTAAACAGTGGGTGGATCAGCTGGATAAGAACTACAGGGGAGCACTCCATTCATTAAATGAACAAACTGAGACTGTGACCAATTTTTGTGAAAACTCAGTCCTGGGCCACTGGAAAAACTTTATCAGTCATCTTCAAATGGGCTTGTGTATGGTGCAAATGGATTAGAGCGTGAGATAACAGAGCTCAGAGAGGCATGCCATGGTTACTCTGCAGCCTCTAACACGCAAGCATTTACACACACACACAGTTCAGCACACAAAGACTCAGACACACTGGTACAGTCTATTCTGGAGCACAACGAAGTGATGCAAGACCATTTTATAACAGCCTACAAAGCACTAAACCCCAAGCTGATGACCTGTATATTACATTAGAGACTGTAGCAGTTTTCTCATATGAACTCCGGACAGTGACCAGAGTTGCACTTTCAAACATGTAGCCTACACATACTGGAAACTTGGTTTAGGCAAGAAGTGGCACCTGGGTAGACTGTGCAGCAGGCAGGACATGGCGCAAAAAGTTTTAACTCAACATTACACAGGCTTTGTGATAGGGGGTTGGCAAGGTAAAGTCTTTTGAATGTCAGCAGTCAGTTGCTGACTGCTGTCATATTGGGGTAATGTCTAGATAAGCGGACTTATGGCTTTCGATAATAAAGTTCTATTATGAATTGTTGATACCGATCAAATCATGCTGACTGCTCTGATGAACCAGAATTAGTTCATCAGACTATCAGACTGCTCTGTGCAGCAGCACAGGAGTATTGCTCATTCAGGGGTAAGCTGGGGCATGTGACCCGCTCAGGAAAGTACTGTGAAAAATGATGCAGGTTTACACTCAAGCAAAAGCCAGGCACCGGCTGCTCTGGCATCTCAGCAAATAAAGGAAAATACCACGGAGGAGACATATATGTATATCAATATATCAGCACTGTAATGCGAGATGAGATGGGTAATGACATTTTCCTTGTCTTAAGGGCCACATTAATGATACCAACTGCTGACTGTACCTGTCTGTTCAATTTGAGTCAAATTAATGACAAATGTGCGCAGCTGCTTAGGCTATTACACACATTATTAATTAGGTGTGTTAATTCTTAAAATTGGGTGTTTTGTCTTTTGACAGCTGCATAAAAGTGCCCACTTAAAGAGCCAATAGATCACACATAAAATACGGCCATGTGATATGAGGATATAAAGTTGTCTGCTGGGCGAGTTCGGCCTCTCTTTTCCATGGCGTCTCCCCCCATCATACTCAGGCAGTACTAGGCCATTGTGGCCAAGACCGATCGATAGCAAATGTACGATTTCTTTTAAATCAATGATGAAATTCTATTTGATGGGGCTTCGATTCATTGGAACCACCCGATCCACGATTGATTTTCCAGAAAATGTACAATAGCACAACATTATCACAACAGAAAGTGACATATACAAGCCTCTCCTAAATAAGGGGTCTATTATGATAGTGTCAGTGTTTCCCAGCTCTCTCACACACTGTGGAATAACAACACTGTGAGGCCCAATCTGACTCACTGCCTCGGACACAGGTTATCTTCCCTTTCCATTCACCACAGGCTCCTCAGGCTGCTAAACCAGAGAGGACCAGACAGGAAATTCTTGAAAAAAAAAAAGAGGAGGTCTCCTCCGTCTCAGAGAGAAAGAGGCCAAATTACTACTTACAATAAACACTAATGTTGAGACTTAAGTCTAAAGCAACGTCTGCTGCTGCAGGCCTATAACATTTCACTCTCAGGTGAAATAGCAGACAGCCCTGCGTGGGCGTGCAGAGGTCTAACAAAGGTCTAACAAAAGGTCTGAGAGGATAAATGTTCTGCTTCAACATCACTTCGCTTCCCCGGCGCTGGAGGAACAGAACGCGTTCAGTTTAAACGGACTTGGCAGCCACTCAAGGTGCCATTGACTTGTTACTGGCAATGACAGCGTGTCTTGTCCGACATCCGAGACAGCTGGCAGAAACATGTCCGAAACAAGTGTCAGCTGCACTGGACTGCTCTTGTTTTCGTCGGTTCAATGTCTAGAGGACAGCTTGGTGAACAGAAGCCGTCTCCGCTGTCTAATTGTAAAGAAACCGCTGCTTTGAATAAGCCAGTTACCGCAGCTGCCGTGGCTAGTTAGCTTAGATATGGTACCTAGCACTTAGCACTAGCATCGAGCTAGCTATTTAGCGTGCTAACGTTACGGCCGTGTGTGATTTGGAGGTTTCCTCGCTAGACAGCGTGTCACCTAGTACACTTTACTGATCGAGTCCGAGTCATCGTGCTTTAACACTGCTGCCAGACAGTCTGCAAACACAGCAAACACCACCGGGGTCTCGGCTGGGTGCCTGACAGGCTGAGAGTAGCATGCATGGGGAGGGGGGGGGACCTGCCACTCAAAGCCCCCGATCAGTCACGACGATTCTCAGCGCCAATTTGACAAGACTATAAAACCCAGAGGAAAGCCGTAGACTCCCCCGGGGGGGCACATACCATTCTCTTCACCGTTGAGACTCAGGAAGAGCTGTATGGTGGCTTTTATCCATCTATCGGCGGTGCTCTCGGTTAGCCTTGGAAGGAAAGCCCGGTGGACGTTGGAGAGATCCGCTTCAGCTGCAGCTCCAACGGAAGGTTGCTTTTTCATAATTGTGCGACTCCAGACTGACGCTGCATGACGAGCCGGCTGACTCAGCCAGCACACGGTCACATGGCTGAGGCGGAGCCAGGGGCCACATGTGCGCTTTGTTTTAGTCCCAAGATCAGTATTATTTTACCTCTGCCCCCCCACACCTTCTCTCATTCAGCCTGGTGCACTGGTATCATGCCGACAGAACCGCCGTGAGACTAAAGACGTCTCCTAAATAACAAAGCACAAATCACACGATAATGCTTTATAAATCAGACAGAAACCATGCATGAAATCATGTTGGTGGTGTTAATCCTCATCCACATTGGGTAACCTGCATACATGTTCAGTTCATCAGCAGCACCCCTACAAAGGCGGCACCAGGACCAAACACTACTTGTATACCTGTACACTATGTGACTTTAAATGCGTTTGAAAGTACCGACTAAGATTTTATAACCTGACAATCAAAACTTAATGATATGTAAATGGTCAACAGAAATTAGAAGGTTTTTCATGAACCATTAATAAAACCACATTAATGGTACCATATGAGGGTTTTCACAGTTTTATTGATATTAAGTCAATTGATAACAGTATATATATTAATATCAGTCTTAAGTGAGTTTATGTTACTAGGATGGTGGATAACTCATACAGAATATTTCATAGATGCCAGTTTAATCTGTCTTTCCTCATACTTATCCTGAAATAAAAATGTCAAATTCTGTTCAGAATGGTAAAAAAAACTGCAAGTTACCTAACTGAGATATGATGGGATTAACTGTGCATGTATTAAAATTACAAGCACAATGATACACACTAATGGGAACCAGATATATCAAAGAATGGGGCTGCACCTCTTCAGGACAATAAAAGCCTTCCACCATTTTACATTGGACAACACACAAATACTCATTGGGCACGCTTCATTTCAGTGCACTTAGATTGATTCTTAACTCTTTCAGAGATGGCATTGTACAAGCTCTATTTTATTCCTCTATTTTCCTTTTTTGCAGATTTCATTTAAGAGCTTATTGATTAATGCTTGGCCCTGTCTGGCTGTCTCACAGAACATAAAATCCCCCATAAGTCCTTTCCTCTGAGTTAATACATTTAATAATAGGTGTATGGATTTTTTTTTCCCCACACAGAAATAAGTCACTACTCTTCTAGATATGCCTGGTTAATCTACAAGAAGATTTTGTTCACTGATGTGTCAACAAGGCAAGAAATACGCATACAAGAACATTAAATAGAACTTGTTCATTTTAATATAAGGCAATGAAAGAAATCACATCATACAAACAGGTTACACAGAAAACCCAAAACAGTTATCAAAAATGTATCATATTGTGGCTACAAGTAATTAAAACCCCACCCCTGATGAAACAACTGTCAAGCTAAATATTATAAAGTGCTTTCTCATTTTGTTTGTATGCAATCATCACCAAGGCAAAGTCATTACAGTTTTCTGAACATGAACTTTACATACCTTTCAGGCACTAAACAAGCCTTTGGATCACTTAAAATATCACTGTTCCACCAACACAATATTGATTAGCCTTCTAACCATCATCTAATCCCCCACTCGTAGCAAACATACCCATACAGTTTCAAGAATCTGGTAATTAATAACATGTGTTCCCTTGCTTTGCCAATGTAATAAAATGTAAAAAAAAAAAAAAAGCATCCAGTAGATGGGTCCATTCTCAACACTGTAAATCAGCATTTATCTCCTTCTACGGAGCAGTCAGTTCTTCCCTCTAAAGAAAAAAGGAAATTAAGGTTAATACCAATGACAGATAAAGAAAGGCACTTGAATGGGATTTTGATTTTTAATGCATACTATATACATACATATATATATATATATTTATACACACAACAGCAGGCGAGTGGTGCGTTGTAAAAAATGGAAAACCACAGGGATAACAAATCCCAAAATCCATGACACAGGTTAACTGCAAGCAACAGCATGCAGAGGGCTGCATAAATATGTTGGTAACTGCATGAAGGATGGAGTGATGCATGTATTAACTTCCATTGGTTGAACAAGACAAATGAGTGGAAGGGAGAATGATAAAACAACTGCAGAAATAAAGAGATAAAATTAATGATATTCCAGGGCCATGGCTTTAACACAAGTCCACATTGGAGTGAGGCTAAGAAACTCCTCTGAGGAATATTTTCAATCAACCAGAGACACCTAGTGGTTACCTAATGCAAAATATTCTACTGTCCAAACATGGGTCCTCCAAGATCTTTGTATTTTAAGAGGATAACATCTGTTGTATGTTTGAATATTACATTGACCCTGGAAGTCAGGCGTTAAAATGCCAAAAGAAAAATAAAAAGGGTACAAAAAGAAGCTGGGAAGAAAAGATAAGGCACCACAATAAGCAATTATAAAATGACAGGAGAGATGCACAGAAGAGGTCTGGAGTTAGAGGGAATCACACCTGGCAGCAAAGGTTCTCTGGATGAGTCCAAGACCTGGTGAAGATGAAGGTAAGAATTTTATCTGCACTTTCTTTGTGACTCGCGCGCACACACATACACGCACACGCACGCACACACACACCTCTCAGGATTTCTCAGTTAATCCAAAACCTCAGGGGGAAAAAAATGTTGCATCCATTAAGATATTTTGCATGTTTTTTGTTTTGTATCAACTACAAACTGTAGAACTCTCTACATTACCGTTTTCCAAAAACATACAACAGATATTAGGTCAATTTCATGCACTCCATGCAGCTGCTCAGTTAATGCCAGTTGGCTATGTAAATCCAAGACTTGAAACTCAACTGAGATAAATCACCAGCATCCGGTGTAGTGTGCTCAAAACATGCAACTGAATGTACAACAGTTACATGGCCTTGAAAAGTCCACTGTGCTGGGCTACCAGTGTCAGACAAGTTTCAAGTCACAGCAAAATATTTTCATACAACATAAAATAAATCTAAAATACATCAACAGATAGATTTACAGTCTTAGCTGTCGTAACACTCCTGTGCTCCAATAATAATTTAATTCAAAAGCAGACTCAAAACCTCTCCTGTTCTCTGTCACAGAGGTGTGAAGTTCTTCAGAAATTCACTGAACCCTGTTTGAAATCATTGAGGAAGTACTCAGCCATCAAGTACCATTACTGTGCCAAAAGCCAACAGTATCCATTTGAACTCACTCTCTCTGGTCCCCTCACCTCATAGGTGGTCCCTGCCCAGAACTGCCTCATCTCTCCTCTGCACCCAGCCACCACGGCGGAGGTTATCAAGGTGAAGGGCACCAGGTAGAGCAGGGCAGGCTGGCCCATCCCCGACAGCAGCATCACAGCAAACGTTGCTATGATTCCCAGCAGATATGCTACAGGGAGCAAAGGTGACAAACAAATACAAACACAAAAGGAAAAAAAGACAAACTCAACCTGAAACTTGCATTTACACGTAGATACAATCAGAACTTGAATCTACTACAGGTTTATCAGTAACCTGCTTAGTTAGGGGAAAAGGAAAGGCCAGAGACACCTAGTGGTCAGCAAAACACAATGAAATTTCATGAAGTAGACCTGTTAAAAAAAGACTATGGCTGAGGAACTTCGATACACATGTCCAACCACATTTTTTTACAGGCGTGTAGAGGGAAATGTTTTGAAATACAGTCTAAAAAATGATATGGGTTTCAGCTATAAGAATGTGTGCATTGGTGCTAATATGGATACAGGAGTCAGGGACTATGTAAAAAACACTGTATTTGAAATGTATAGTATTTTAAAACATGAAAACTTATTCTTACAGTATTAACAGTACTATAAAACATGCTATAATGAGCACTGAAAACCAACAGTTAACTTGATAAAACTTGATATGTGCAGTATATTTAGCCTGTACTTATTTATTTGCAGTTCTTTTCCCCAAGTGAAATTACGCTAAATGAGATATTGTACTTTACATGCAAAGTTCCAACATGTGAATGGCAAAGATATAGTTAGGCTGTGAAATACCTATGCAGCAGCTTATAAAGTAGATCTTCTTGCTGCTGTTGATCCAAACATCAAACCTGCTGCAGTAGGCCACCAGGAGACCTGTTGGACCCATGAGGACACACAGGCTGAAAAATCACACAACAAATGCTTCTCCTTATTTACTCCTTCTCAGCTCAGAAGCTATGCTGCCAGTCTGCATTGCTGTTTTTAAACATAGCTGATTTAGGAACTTATAAAGCAAAACAACGCAACATATAAGTCAAGTAATAAATTGTACGCACCATGTACTTAGTTTTGCCTTGTTTTTCCTGTGGTTAAACTGACTGGGGACCAGCAGCCACAGTTGTCTGGACTCAAAAGATTTACTGGTGACATTTTAACCTCACCTGGAACAATGATATCTCCATAACCCAGAATGGAGAACTGCATCCCACACAGGTTCTGAGCCCATGATGAGAACCGTGGGACACGCATCACCACTGGCAGCTGAGAAAATAAAACATTTTATCATGTCTGAGGTGACAAAGTTGTGGCAGCAGCCAAATACAGTGAACTGTAGTTTGTTTGACAGCGACTTAATCTGACTCTTTGCTTCATATTTGCTTCTCAAAGCTGTAGCAGACATATTGGTGTATATTGCTTTAGAATCTCTTGCTGTATTTTCTAACTCCCATCTCAGCAGGAACCAATTCAGGCAAGAGGCACAACTCTCATGACGTCTTGCTGTTCTTATATTTAATATGATACCAAGAGATTGTTTTCAGTTAGGCAGTCAATAAACAATGTTTAATCTTCAAGTTTGTTTACTGGCAGTCTGACACAGGTGTAACAGTTACTTTTAATGTTACTTGAGATTGTTTGACTTAATTCGGCTGACATGCACTTCTCATTTTACTATAGTAGGCCAAATGTTAGCAAACACATATTACTGCTGTTCTCAGAAACATGTTAAGCAAACTGACACAATAACTTGTTGAACACACTTTTGTAGTGAGTACACAGGTGTGTGCTTCTAGAGTAGAAATTCCCTGAGAAACCTCAAAATCCAAGAGCATAAGCTCTGCTGCAGGAAGAATCCCGGGAAAAACACTCTTTCAGCTATCTTACAATGGCTTAACATTCCATCCTCGGGAAGTCCTCTGGGCACCTCTAACTGCAGAGCATAACAATTTAAAATGTTCATACTAAAGCATGTTTCACTCGAATGGAATATAAATACATAAACCTTTCTACAAACAAACAAAAAATGGAACCCCCTGACAGCCAATACATTAGCAACAGGAAAAATTGAACTCATAAACTAATTCAGCTGGACTGAATGGACTGTTGTGTTCAAAACAAGCTTGAGTAACTTATCTACACACCTCCTGACAAAAAACCACCCTCCAAGTACCTTGTTTTCACAAGCAGGCTAATAGTTAAATGTGGGTATACACAATTGGTCCAGTGCATTATCATATCTATTATTTTAGTTCAAAGAATGCACTTTAATCATCACTGAAGCAAGGCATTTTTTATGACTAATTTGACTGTTTTGTCAGTTTTTTAATGCTTTTTAATAATTATCCTGGATGTATCCATGTGGCCAATGTGTGTCTGCACAGAGGAGCAAATAAAACAAAAGAAAGGCACAATGACACTCTATCTGAGACCAAACATCTACAACCCCAATCCCTTCCTACACACCTCAGAGTGTAGCATTGAAAAAAAAGGAATGGATGGGTAACAAGTCAAGCCTTACTTTCTCAGAGGGAGTCTGGGGTTCAGCGGGGACCTCCACCATGTTACCTTGCGTCTATGACAGAGCCCACCCAACCCCAGCGCACAGTTAGTCAATCAATCCATCATTCCCCTCAACAACCAGCAGTGCAGATCAGCCAGGATGTTAATGAAGCCAGAGTAAACTTGGCGGGGAATTCCATCAAGCTTATCTTAGGATCTAGGTGATCAAAAACTCCTGCATACTGCTCTTCTTGAACAAAGATTTACTCCAATTTATTTATTCACAGAACAACAAAGTTTCAGTTTTTGGTCTCCAAATTAAGTCAACAACTTTTTTTTAATGTCTTCAGAAACAGAACACAACACAGAAATCTTAGAATAAAGTGTCTGAGTTGGTTTAATAAAAAGGTTTTAACAGTGATGTTATTGAAATATAAAGCATTCATTCTAGATATTAAAAGTAATAGAAAAAGTCGCTGTCATTGGGAGCTTTTTCAACCATTCCACGTCTTAGAACTCATGAAAACTATGAAAAAAAATTACCATGGAATCTGATCATTTTATTTTGAAAATGCCTAGGACAACTGTTTATGGAGTTCCCCTTCAACGTGAGAAGGAATGCAGGGGGATTTACCTTCTCTCCAGATGCATCTGGGCCCAGGGCAACCTGCACCATAATGCTAACTCCGTTCTGTTGACAGAGCAAGAGAAACCAAGCATTCATATGTTAAGCGTCCACTTATTTCTCTTTATGTAAAGCGTCTTGAGATAACGCTGTTGTGAATTGGTGCTATATAATTCAATTCAATTTCAATTCAATGTATTTTGTATAGCCCAATATCACAACAGAGTTGTCTCACAGTGCTTTACAAAGTTCACTGAAATAAACAAGAAGTGTAAGCGAACAAACAGAAAAAATAAAGATTGATTGATTGACTTATAAAAACAACATACAACACACTGCAACACCAGAGCTGCAAAAACATCTCTTATTCAATGATATTAGGTATCTGTCTGTCTGTGTTTTACAGTCATACAACTGTCTTCTGCTGCTGTTTATTTATTATACACAACTACCTCTTCAATAATATGTAAATATACAACCCATATACCTGCATTGTTTACACTTATACTGTCCACACTTTATCACTTTACCTCAGTTCACATGTCTCAATTATCACCCTACCTCTGTTTATATGTTTCAGTATTCATAGTAGCCTTTGTATATACCGTGTTCATATGTTCATTTTCCAGTTTTTATTTTTTTTACTTTATTTTATTCTTATTATGCGGCTTTATTTTTACCTACCTTTATTTTTCTTTTTAATAATGTGCCTTGTTTTTACATGCCACTTTGCTGCTCACATGTGCCTTAAATTGCCCCCTAGGAACAAATAAAGTTTTCTTGAATCTTGAATTATCCTTAGTTGTGTCAACGGTTCCCTTTGCAAATTATCATTTGTTCACTTAAATTAAACTTTCAACTGGGTGCAAAAACACTTTAAACTTTGGTTCAACAAAGGGTCAAACATAAAAGCAGGAATACTGAGGGATGGCAGAAAAGGAAATTGAAACTAAAAGCACTTGGAAACTTGTGGGGAAAAAAATAGAACAAATAAATAAATATACTCGTACCTTGGTGAAGAATGGAGTGATGAAAACGAAGAAGACATCATACACAAGCAGGAGGCTCAGCAGAATCACACAGATCTGTGAAAGTAGTACAGAGAATTAACTGATTGATGCCAGAGCTAATAAACTGAGAAAATAGCACCGTTTTAATCAGATTTGCATTAATTGCCAGTAGCACTAAATATACAAACCTGTAGTCTTAATGCAAAGACAACAAGATCTGGGACAAAGAATGGCTTTACTAAATATAACAGTGATGAAGGGAGGGAGTGTGATTCTCAGAGAGACGGGCTGTTAAGAGTCACCTTGAAGTTGGACAGTGAAATGGTCTTCATGAAGTTGAGGCAGAAAGCAATGCCAAGGAGGTCCTGCAAGATCCAGATCCATCTACAATGACACAAAAGCTCCTTTACCTTGTGGTTTAACCTGAGCATGTGATTTCACATTATAAGAGAAGCGGTCCAGCTCTGTAGAAGATAGCACAGAAAGGAAATGCACTCACACATTAGAATTAACACTATGCCAAAGGAAACTCATGACGCAAAGCCTAGGGCATGAATGAATACAGATTGATTTTTAAAAATATTTTACAATGGGAGACTTTCGTCAGTCGGTCAGTGTTTTTAGAGACGTTTAAAGATGTGCTTGTGACATGATCATCGTCTTGCGTTACATTAATGCACATTGCACATTAAACACTCACTACCCTGCCCTACCCTGCACTACCCTAACAGTTTTAAATACACACTCACACACTCACACTCACTCTCACTCTCACTCTCACACACACACACACACACACACACACACACACACACACACACACACACACACACACACACACACACACACACACACACACACACACACACACACACACACACACACACACACACACACACACACACACACACACACACACACACACACACACAGAACTGTGCATACGTTTTAGGCAGGTGTGAAGAAATGCTGTATGGTAAGAATGCTTTCAAAAGTATAAAATGTTGTTTATTTCTATTGATTTACAAAATGCAAAGTAAAACAAAAGAAAAATCTAAATCAGATCAATATTTGGTGTGACCACCTTTTGCCTTCAAAACATCATCAATTCCTCTAGGTACACTTCATAGGATCATAGTCAGGTGTATGATTAACCAATAATACAAAACAGGTGCTAATGATCATTAATTCCATATGTATGTTGAAAAGTCATTGAGTAAAACAGACACAGCTGTGTAGGAGGCTTCAAAAGACCATAGACGTAGTGGTCGGCAAAGGAAGCAGATGAAAGACACATTATGCTTCCTTCCCTGGGTCAAAAACTGAAATATCTGGCTGTAACAGAAGGCAGTTTGTTCACTGAAGGGCTGGAGAGCAGAACAATACTGAGTGTCTGCAGGCAACAGTAAAGCCGGTGGAGGTCCCTTGTAAGTTTGGGGCTGCATTTCTGCAAATGGAGTCGGGGATTTGGTCAGAGTTAATGGTGTCCTCAATGCTGAGAAATACAGGCCGATACTTATCTATCATGTAATACCACCAGGGAGGTGTCTGATTGGCCCCAAATTTATTCTGTAGCAGGACAACAAGCCCAAACATACAGCCAGTGTCATTAGGAACTATGGTCAGCATAAAGAAGAACAAGGAGTCCTGGAAGTGATGGTGTGCCCCCCCCCACAGAGTCCTGATCTCAACATCACCAGTCTGTCTGGGATCCCATGAAGAGACAGAAGGATCTGAGGCAGCCGACATCCACAGAAGATCTGTGGTTCGTTCTCCAAGATGTTTGGAACAACCTTCCTGCTGAGTTCCTTCAAAAACTGTGTGCAAGTGAACCTGAAGAACTGATGCTGTTTGTAGGAAAAGGGAGGTCACAGCAAATATTGATTTGATTTGGGTTTTTCTTCTGTTCACTTGCTTTGCAGTTTGTAAATTGATTTAAAAAAAAACAAGAAAATGTTAGATTTTTGAAAGCATTCTTACTTTACAGCATTTCTTCATACCTGCCTAAGAATTGTATGCACTCCCAACGTCTCGGCATGCTCCTGATGAGACGATGGGTGGTGTCCTGGGGGATCTCCTCCCAGACCTGGATCAGGGCATCAGTGAGCTCCTGGACAGTCTGTAGTGCTACTTGGTGCATCAAATGCACTGATACATAACATCCCAGAGGTTCTCAATTTGATTCAGGTCTGGGGAACATGAGGGCCAGTCATTGGCATCAATGCCTTCCTCATCCAGGAGCTGCCTACACACTCTGGCCGGGCATCGTCCTGCACCAAGAGGAACCCAGGGCCCACTGCACCAACGTAAGGTCTGATAATGGCTCTGAGGATTTCATCCCAGTACCTAACAGCAGTCAGGGTACCATTAGTTAGCAATTGGAGGTCTGTGCCACTCTCCAATGATATGCCTTCCCAGACCATCACTGGCCAGTCATGCTGGATGATGTTGCAGGCAGCATAACATTCACCACAGCATCTCCAAACTCTTTCATGTCTGTCACATGCGTTCACTCTGAACCTGCTCTCATCTGTGAAGACAGCACCAATGGCAGACCTGCCAATTCTGCTGTTCTCTGGCCAATAGCCAATCGAGCTGCACGGTGCTGAGCTGTGAGCACAGGTCCCACTAGAGGACGGTTTGGTCAGAAACATGCACACCAGTATCCACTGGAGGTCATTTTGTAGAGCCCTGGCAGTGCTACTCCTGTTCCTCCTCGCACATGGGGTGCTGGGTTGATGCCCTTCTACGGGAGACACAGCACACATTCTTGCGACAGCACGTATGGATGTGCCATCCTGGGGGAGCTGAACTACCTGTGCAAACTGAATGGGCTGCAGGTACCGTCTCACCCTACCAGTAGTGACAAAGACACTAGCAAAACGCACAACTAGAGAAGATTCAGTCAGGAAGGATAAGGAGAGAGCAATTATCTTTGACTACCACCTGCAAAACAATTGCCCAATTGGTTTGTCTTGCTGTTACCTCCCTACTGCACCTGTTGTCACTTTCATTTGCACCAAAACAGGTGAAACTGATTCACAATTGGACAGATTGAGATCCCTGAAGTTTAATTGACTTGGTGTTATACTGTGATGATTAAGTGTTCCCTTAATTGTTAATGTGCAGTGTAGTTTAGACTTTTTGTTCTGCACCAAAACAAATTCCCTGTATGCGTAAACCTACTTAATAATAAATCTGATTCTGAGCAGACTTGATTGTCACATTGACAAACTCAGACAATAATGTCTGAGTAAAATTATAAAAGTATTGCAAGTACGTCACCATGCTGCCATTAAGAAATAATGTCCTTCATACCTGTTACCATGGTGACTGAATGAAAGACCTGCAATCACTTTTTCATTAATTTCAGATAAACTCCAAAACAGGCAGCTGGTAACACTGACTTAGGTGTTGCAATTTCAAAGGCACTGCTGCTGCAATATGGGTGTGGGATCATTTTAGCCAATAAGCACCTCCTGCTTCACCACTGAAACAAGATGTTGTTGTGATATGGTTGTGTGTAGGTTGTGTGTTCTGTGCGTATGTGTCCCATTTACTGTACCTGTCTTCATTCCTGTTGACTCCCCAGACCACAGCAATGCTTATGCACACAGCAGCCAGAATGAGAGACCTCACGGACAAGTTCCAATTTCGGACAGAAAAGCTAGAAAAAGACACAGACAACTAAATAAACAAAGGCTTTCACAGTTGCGCCTCATCAGCCAGGGCATGATTAAGAGACAGTTAAACATCTGCCTTGTTTAGATGGGAAAATGTGACACTATTTATGGGGGAAAAAAGAAACAGAAGCAGCCTAAAACATCCACACATCTTCACTTATGCTGAGCATGAGCATTGATACACATCTGGTCAGGCTAGTTATTTCTATTGTTATTATTATGTTGTTTCTTTAAGAAAAAAAACACTTATATGACAAGTATCTAATCTATCTTTGTCCAGCACTACTGGAATATATGTGTATATTTGTGTGTATATATATAAAATCTTATTTTGAAAGAGTGATGCACATACCTCCCAGTGCCACAACCAATGAGATCCATCACTGCATCTAGACAGCTGAAAAGTGCAGAGGCAGATGCAAGGCAGAATATAGCAATAATGACGTAAACTGGGGAAAAAAAGACAAAGAGATTACATCCATGAGATGCAACATATTGTTTTGGAGTACACTGTTTTTGTTGACTGTTTTTGTCCCACTCACCGAGGACATTGTAGAAGAAGTACATGAGGACCAGCATCCCACACATCAAGGCAACAAAAACAACCACTTTGAGAGGGGAGTACAGGAAAAGCTCTCCGCTCTCAGCTTTGCTCTCTCCCCTTCCTCCCCCTGCCACACCACTTTTCAAGCGGTCCCTGCCACAAACAGAAAAACATTTGTTCTTCAAGAATCTGCTCTAGTTTGACTCTACTAAAATACAGCTCTCTATAAACAGCTTTATCATAGCATTATCTCACCTCTCACACGCCCCGCTCCAGAAGCCACCCAAGGCAACTGTGACGACTGCAATCAGCAGCATGACTGCAATGCTTGGGTCAAGCTTTGAGTGAGGTGGTGCATAAAGTTTCACTTGCACTCCTTCACCAGACACCTGAGGACACACACAAAGATAAAACTCCAGTTTGAACTTGACCTGACCTTTATAAAAGGGGTGGTATCCAGTCTAAATTCAGTAGCAGCAGAAAAAGTAAAGACAATCAGACCTGTACTTCCAGGAAGTCCCTGTACCTCATGAGAGCCAGAGGAATATGGATCTTTGCATACTCAGAGTCATTGGCTGATGGAGTGATCTGAAGAGCCGAGTAAAACAAAAGAGATTTTTGTAAATGCAGTTGGTTAGACTTGGTAAAATGTCTTAAACTAGCTTTTGGTAAGTCACTTTATGGATGGTATATTGTCAAACAAATACATAAAAGACTGTTGTCAGTGAACCAAACATGATGACAGGAAACAAGAAATACATTTAGATGGAAATCCCCACATCCGTACCACAAGTATCCGTACCATCACTTCCTTATTTTTGAATCACTTCTGCATGTGTCTTACATGTGACATGTGTCTATATCCTGATAAGTTACAGGCAAAAAACACAAATGATAATGGGCCCTTCGTGGGTGTTCATTAACAAGAAAAAAAGATTAATGTGAATGACCTACCAACGTTCTATTGCTGGCAATGAGTAAAGTTGTAGCTCCAAGGCTCTGAGCAACCAGTGCTTTCTGGCTGAAGTCACAGTCACCCCTCATCACCACCAATGCTTTGCCTTTGACCACATCTGGAGTGACCCCTGAGCTGTTACACAGCACAGTGGAGGTCATATTTACCAGTGGATACTGCAACTGGAAAACAGGAGACAATAAATGATTTAACAATTATGATAGGAGGAAATTTTACCATCATAACTCTGGGAAATATAGCTACACAATTAGGGGTATTAAAGTAGACACAACAAAGCAATTTCATATACAGCCATCATCTTTACTTAAAGAGATACTTTTCAACAGGCTTTGTATGGTAACATTGTCGGTTTCATATGCAAACTAACTTTCACATGAAATATGCAAATAACTTTCCTCCATGTTGCCTGCTCATTTCCCGGTTCTATGACTGTTGCTCGACTGAATAGCTGACTTAACAGTAACGCAACTGTAATCATTTATAAATGTTAAGTCATTTATTCAATCAAACAACAGTCACAGAACCCATAAATGTCTGCCAGAGGACACAAGCAACGAGCTTAATGACAAGCAGGGAACTCTGGCTTCAGGCGACACTGAAGAAAGAAACACCTGACACCGTAATTATACAAAGCCTGCTGAAAATCAGCAAAATATCCCTTTAAATGTAAGTGGGATTTAACCACTACCAGCCACCAGGCTGTAAATACAAGGTGGTAGTAACAGATGTTTTGACATTTGGGATTGCTTTAAGTTCATTTCAAGTTCACAAAGTCAATAAAAGTCTGATTTGGAGTTACTTTGCTGTCCTGATAGTCACAATAGATTTGTGAAAAAGGTTATGCCAACTTACAGCAGCATCAAGGGTTTGTGACAGGGGGGTCCAGGAGTGATTGTGGACAATGCAGTACTCCCTTTCTGTATTTCCATGTGAAACGTGCAAAATTGCCTCTTGGCAGTTTATCTGTTGGGAAAGAAATGGTAAACTTTTAATCTAAAAAATCTATGAATTAAACATACAACCCTCACTCCAACCCTCTCTCAATCATTATACAGTGGGGGAAATAATTATTTAATCCCCTGCTGATTTTGTAAGTTTACCCCCTTATAAAGACATGAACAGTACATCATTTTTATAGTAGGTTTATTTTAACAGAGAGAGACAGAATATCAACAAAAAAATCCAGAAAAAAACCATTAAATAAAGGTTATAAATTAATTTGTATTTGATTGAGTGAAATAAGTATTTGACCCTCAAGCAAAACATGACTTAGTACTTGGTGGAGAAACCCTTGTTGGCAAGCACAGAGGTCAGATGTTTCTTGTAGTTGGTCACCAGGTTTGCACACAACTGATGGTCTTGTAGCCCATTCCAGCCTTGTGCAGGTCTACAATCTTGTCCCTGACGTCCTTTGACAGCTCTTTGGTCTTGCCCATGGTGGTGGAGAGGTTTGAATGGAAGAGATTGACTCTGTGACAGGTGTCTTTTATACACATAACGAGTTGAGATTAGGAGTACTTGCCTAAAGGGACAGGACTAATTTTTTGTGCCTCATGGGCTGGATTTCTTTGTTGATATTCTGTCTCTCTCTGTTAAAATAAACCTACCATAAAAATTATGGACTGTTCATGTCTTTATAAGGGGGTAAACTTACAAAATCAGCAGGGGATCAAATAATTATTTCCCCCCCACACACACACTGGGGAAAATAAGTATTTGATACACTGCCGATCTTGCAAGTTTTCCCACTGGTCTGTAATTTTTATCGTAGTTACACTTCAACTGTGAGAGACTGAATCTAAAAAAAAAATCCAGAAAAACACATTGTATTATTTTTAAATAATTAATTTGCATTTTATTGCATGAAATAAGTATTTGATACAATAGAAAAAGAGAACTTAATATTTGGTACAGAAACCTTTGTTTACAATTACAGAGGTCAGACGTTTCCTGTAGTGTGTAACAAAAAGCAAATTTCCCCCTGGGGATTATTAAAGGAATTCTGATTCTGATTCCGATTCTGATTCTTGACCAGGTTTGCACACACTGCAGCAGGAATTTTGGCCCACTCCTCCATATAGATCTTCTCCAGATCTATCAGGTTTTGGGGCTGTTGCTGGGCAACACGGAGTTTCAGCTCCCTCCAAAGATTTTCTATTGGGTTCAGGTCTGGAGACTGGCTAGGCCACTCCAGAACCTTGAAATGGTTCTTACAGAGCCATTCCTTAGTTGCCCTGGCTGTGTGTTTTGGGTCATCGTCATGCTGGAAGACCCAGCCACGACCCATCTTCAATGCCCTTACTGAGGGAAGGAGGTTGTTGCCCAAAATCTCACAATACATGGCCCCATCCATCCTCCCCTTAATACGATGCAGTCGTCTTGTCCCCTTTGCAGAAAAGCACCCCCAAAGTACGATGTTTCCACCCCCATGCTTCACGGTTGGGATGGTGTTCTTGGGGTTGTACTCATCCTTCTTCTTCCTCCAAACACGCTGAGTGGAGTTTAAACCAAAAAGCACTATTTTGGTCTCATCTGACCACATGACCTTCTGCCATGTCTCCTCTGGATCATCCAGATGGTCATTGGCAAACTTCAGACGGGCCTGGATGTGTGCTGGCTTGAGCAGGGTGACCTTGGGTGCGCTGCAGGATTTTAATCCATGGCGGCATAGTGTGTTACTAATGGTAACCTTTGAGACTGTGGTCCCAGCTCTCTTCAGGTCATTGATACCCCACGAGGCGAGATCAGTTGTTGCCTTCTCATCAAGCTGCTTGCCTATTGTCCTGTAGCCCATCCCAGCCTTATGCAGGTCTACAATTTTGTTTCTGGTGTCCTTTGACAGCTCTTTGGTCTTGGCCATAGTGGAGTTTGGAGTGTGACTGTTTGAGGTTGTGGACAGGTGTCTTTTATACTGATAACGAGTTAAAACAGGTGCCATTAATACAGGTAACGAGTGGAGGACAGAGGAGCCTCTTAAAGAAGAAGTTACAGGTCTGTGAGAGCCAGAAATCTTACTTGTTTGTAGGTGACCAAATACTTATTTTACCCAGGAATTTACCAGTTAATTCATTAAAAATCCTACAATGTGATTTCCTGGATTCTTTCCCCGCCATTCTGTCTCTCATAGTTGAAGTGTACCTATGATGAAAATTACAGGCCTCTCTCATCTTGGGAGAACTTGCACAATTGGTGGCTGACTAAATACTTTTTTGCCCCACTGTATACCTTTCAAGATCTCCTAGGGGTCTGTGTCACAGAGAAATTCAATTACCTATTTGACTCCAACTTCACCCCCTTGCTTATCTGCTTAAGGCAAGATTTTCAGGTCTCTCCTCCCTCTTTCACTGGCCTGTTGCATAAACTGTCAAAATGTATATTCTGCATGGGTTCTTTACTTCTTTCAGTGCATTCCCATTCTCATTCCCAAGTATTTTTTCACAAACTAGACTGTATTATCTCCTTGTTTATATGAAACAAAAAGAACCCTAAGATGCATATGGAGATATAAAAGAAACCTAAAAGCTTCGGTGGTATGGCCTTGTCCATTTTCAGTTTTACTATTGCTATAAAACGACATTGGACCAAACTTTAGATAAGATAAGATAATCCTTTATTGATCCCCATGGGGGAAATTCAGACAGCCAGGAACCCCCAATCCTATCCCTGCCTAGCTTCACAGTGAATCATTCTCCTCTGTCCCTTTGTCCCTGTTGTCATGTTTACCATTTAACCCTTATAGGTCAACAATGATGCCCCCGTGATCAAATCACGTGATTTTTTGTCGTGCGTCCTCACGTAAAAACTAAGTCAAAAGTAGGCAAAATCAAAAGTATGCAAAAACGGCCAAAATAGGACAAGACCTCTAAGGGTTAAAGACCCAATATAATAAGAACGTTATTGTTGCTAAGTATTCAAATTTGCATGCAATCATATGAGCACACTGTTGGCCAGTTTTGCATTCCCATATCTCACAGATATTTTCAGGTTTCCCCTCTACCCCTCCCTCTTCACCAATTGGCCCTCTCCTACATTTTGACCCTCATCTTAGAAGGACCATTTCTGCACTATAATCTCCCATTACCTTAAAAACTAATCTGGAGAGTTATTTCTATGCAAAATTGTACGTAGGACTCACTGGGCCAGATTCAGATTGGCTAGATTTGACCCAAACATAGACCCAACATGAATTTGTTGGCAACAAGCTTCTGCCACAGTCTTGCACATGTTCTGGTCCTGTCCTTTTCTTGTATCTTTCAAGAAATATGTATTTGCAACACTCTCAAGTCTCAAGCCCCTCTGTGCCCTCTCTTATTGCTGCTTTATTCTATGTTCTCCCACTTGACACTTCAGTACTACCAGCATGACATTTCTGCCATTGCAACACTTTTGGCCAGGTGACTAGTATTATTTCATTGGAAAAGTGCCCTCCCCTACCTACAAACACCCAAGATGAGTAGCTTGAACAGTTTTGGCATGACTTTAGTGGTCATACTGTATTAAAACCTCCTCTTGCTTCCTGCTCAGTCTAGACCTGTATGACCAGGATGAACCATATATTTATTATTATCATTATTATCATCATCATCATTATTATTAAACATGCCATACAGTGAACCAACTTTGCTAATTCTTTTGCTTTCCTTTTTTTTTTTTTTTAATCTCTCTCATTGTTTGGACGGGAGGTTGATATTTTTTTATATTTTGAAGTGGTGCATATATTGCTATGATGTGCTTTTGGAGAATGTTTGTATCATGTCTCATTGCCCAAAGTTATGGTGTGCATAAAAAGAATCAGAAAAATAAATATTAATTATTATTACAGTATTGTTATTATTATAGTATAGTATAGTATAGTATAAATCACAACCATATGTAATACATGGAGAAATCTGGTTTTAGTTGAACACCTAGCTTATATTTTATGGAGTCTCAAGCCAAACAAGTGAACACGTTCACAGCTACTTATATATAATAAATGAGTCAGCAGACCTTTGCTTTGGTTGGTATTTGACAACCAGTGATCAACAAATCAGCAACTTTCCTCATTCTTGAAATACAAATGAAAATGTACTTCCTTGTCGGATGACTCGGGGAAATTACCCTCTACACAGCCTCAAGTTATGCATCGGTATGAATTCGTTAGTTATTAGCGGTTAATAACTTATAACTTAATAACTGATTGTAATTTAATTTCAGCTTTGGAGATTTATCCACATTAACGTCGCCCCCATCGTGTAACCACACTAGCTGAGGCTAACTACCCAGACACCAGAGCTAACGTTAGCTGTGACTGCAGCCATTTGTCTCGTCGTGAACAGGAGAACATGGTGCTTGTCGCTATAGTTTACTGACCACATACTAACAATATCATTCAGACGGCTAACAACAGTGACAGCTGATATATTTGTCGACGGTACGTTCAGCTATCAGGCCCGTCAGGTGCTAACATCCCGCTTCAGTTTCTCTTTTTATCGCCTCACTATCAACTTACCTCCGACGACAAGAAAACGGCCAACAAAACCACGATTCTGACAGCTCTTTCCATTTTGGAAACATTCGCTTTTCTGCTTTTATGTGGCACGAATACACTTTCCATTAGCTGAGTTAGCTCGTATCTTCATTGCTGTTGTTCAGCTGCCAGGTACTTCCTGTATTGGCTCGTGACACACTGACCCACTGCTTTCTGTTTCACGTCACAGCGTCTCCACAGCAGCCCACAGGAGGAGCACAACCAATAGACGGCTCAAATAAAAAAAAAGTACCATGCCTTCCCTCATCTGAAAATCAAATAGGAATAATTAGTACGTGGACAGGCTGTAAAGCTCACACTGCCACCACCTTGTTTTTAGCCAGTATCGCAACAGTCCCACCTGAGAGACCTGAGAACACACTTAACAGAGGAGGAAAGTTCACAAAGTTCAGCTTATACATCAGCATATCGAGCCATCATTAAAAGATAATGAGAGCTGATGTGTTAGAGAAATTCACTGAAAGAGTAATAATGAATAATGAAGTTATAGTCTAATGATTCTGTTTTAATACTTGAAGACAGGACTCAACAAGCAGGACGAGAAGCACACCTCCCCCAACTGTTGCAACACCTATACTCACTTCTACTTCTACTGTATATACTTCAATCAATCAATCAATCTTTATTTATATAGCGCCAAATCATAACAGCGTTATCTCAAGACACTTTCCATAAAGAGCAGGTCTAGACCAAACTCTTTAATTAGAGAGAGACCCAACGATTCAGGAATTCAACATTAAGGATTCAAGAATCCCCACATGAGCAGCATCAGATATTATATTGAGCAACAGTGGCAGGAAAAACTCCCCTTTAACGGGAAGAAACAGAAATATACTTGAATTTTATATTTATGATACTTAACCTCTTACATTTTGAGCATTATGTACATTTGGCTTTTGCACCTTAATAATGATATTTTACCTTTTATTGTGTTTTTTTTGTTATATTTGCACTTTATATATTAGCACTCTTTCCAGCTTTGTACTGCAAATGCTGCACAATAAAATCTCTCACGATAAATAAAGTACTATCTCATCCATATTATATCCAGTAAAGAAATTATATAAAGAATGTTGTTTTTAAGCACAAGGTTCTACAGTAGCAACACATTTTTAACAACAAACCAGTGATTGTTATTAAGAGAGGAAGGCATAAAAAGGATTCTCTGAATCTCTGAGTTATTTTTGTTGTTGTCACAAAGGCTCTGATAGTATTTTTATATTTGCATGGCTTGTTTGTCATACTGTGCACCCTTGTCACTTACTGAATGCTCATTATTCTGCCCTTTATCTTTTTAGCTTTGCTTGAGTAGCCTTATGTGTGACTCATGCCCTAATTTGCTACCCAGCACCCATTCAGTTTAAGGTGACCAAGGGTGAAGATGTGGTCATGTTTGTATTGTGAGCCATCCTTTGATGCCATCCAGTATACTCCTCAGTACCAATTAGTTAACAGCCAGTGTGCTCCCCTGTCCAACATGTGCTCAGATGTTTGCTGAATCTAGTATTTTCTAGTATTCATCAGTTTCACATGACTGCCATGGATAGCTTAAAAGGAAAAAAAAGAGCAAGTGGACAATTAGCTTCAGTGCAGACAGTTTTGACAATTACTATGCTGCAAGGTTTTGTAAGAGGGGATCATTTGCTTCAGGATACATATGGTGGATTTTAATAGGAAGTAGTCACCACAGTAGCCATGCCAACGAGAATGTATGTGCACCGCACAACAAAATTGCCATCAAAGTGGATTCCCACACTAATGGGCAGCACTATTCTGTTTCCTCTAACACATGCACATTGATTTGAATATCATCTTTCTTCCACATCTTTATGGGGAAAGTTTGATGTATATCTGCTGTGCGTTTTATGTTGTCTATTTGCATAAATTTGCCATTTGTATGCAAATCTATATTCTAGAAATGATGATACAAGAACAAGAGCAAGAATTCATATACTATATACTACTAAAACAAAGAATAGACTGCTGAGCTATGCATGCATGCCCATTTGCCTGTATGCACACGGTCATGCACACAGACATACATGCATATATCCAGCTGAAGGCTTTGGAAGTCATGTGGTGCAGATTATTCCATGCCGATTCCCTCTGGGTACAGCTTCAGAGAATCTAAAAATAAAATTAACTGAAGAAAAACATAATTCGTGTTGCACTGATGAAAACACTATTCACTATGGCTCTGATTACCTAATTATTCACTAAATAATATTAATGGGAGTAACAACAGGTGGGACAAACAGCATTTTTCTGTTGTCTTCAGTATACAGACACATGCTGTATACACATGCATTTCTCATTAATTATGCTCAGCAGAAGCCCATATCGTCTTAGTAATAACATTTATTTGTGTGACTTCTAAGCAGTTAATAGCAATTAACTAAGTTAACACTGGTCAAAATGAAAGCGACTATGTGTACACACAGAAGCAAACAAAACCAAACCTAAGCAGAAAGGAAAGTCTTCTGCTTGAACATGTAATGAACAAAGAACATTTACTTTCACATGAAAGGAATGATTTGACATTTTAACTCTTTCCTTGCAAAGAGTGAACTAGATGAGACAACTGATACTATTCGCATCTGCATTAAGCTACAGCCAGCAGCTGGGTAGATTCATTTATCTTAGCACAAAATCTGGAAACAGATGGGAAACAGCTGGCCTGGCTCCATCCAAAGGTAACAAAATCTGCTGGTCAGCACCTCTTCAGGTCATTAGTTACCACATTATATCGTATTTATTTAATCCTTTAATCCTTTTGCTATTTTATGGGGAATAATTATTTCTTTGGATACACCAAACTGTCAGAGAAAAAAAAATCTAATTTCAAAGTTTTCCTTTGATGATTTATTTGATAATTGTCAACATAATAACACTGGAATCTCCTGAGAGATTTAACAACACTATATTACTGTTATAGCCATCAGGTTTAATTGTTTCAACACTGTTGCTGAGAAATGATGCTTTTTCATTCAGTATGGCATGATGGAGGGCCACTGGTGGTGACAGAAAAAGTAGAAATTACCAGTCCGCTTGTAACAGAACTCTCTGACAGTGATGTCAGCGAATCCATTTTACATGGAAAGAAAATAGGACTAGAAGCAGCCAGTGATGGTTGAGTAACAAAGTCACCTGTCCCTTACATCACATCACAAGCAGGGATCATTATCCTCTTGCTTATCCCCTCTGCATCGACTCTCCGCTGGGAGAAAACCTTTCTCTGTTGTATGCTTTTCACATGATGAAAAAGGGCAGGCATTTCAACCTGAGATGACTGAGATGACTGAGATGACTGTGATGATGGCTTTAGCCCCAGTTCTTCAGCTGGCCTGTTTGTGAGCAGCAGGGAGTTACATTCGGTACTGTCATGCACATATTGGTTTACTGATTGGCCTGTCATTGATCGGGAAATCAGTTCAATCAAGCTGTGTGCATGTGATTTAAAAGGCTCTGTTTCCATTCTCATTTTGCATGAATGAATATGTTACCAAGATGAATTGGTTTCCTGTTAGTTTCCGACAGTTTTGTCAGTACTAAGTTGGATGCTTTAAATGCAAAATAGAATAAAATACTGTAGCTCTGGAATTATTTATGATATTGTTTGAAAATCAACTTAAAGACACCTGATACTTGCTTGGGATTGGTTAATGTGGTGAAACATGCAGTGGATTTTTACATTTTGGAAAATGTAGAACAACAAGTCTGAAGAAAATACCAGAGTAGACAATCAAAAAGGGTCAAATGAATGACTAACAGGAAAGTTAAAAACCAAGAGACCCACAACAGGTAAAGAGAACCTCCTGTTCAGTGAAATTGCACCACAGTGATAATGACTAATGTGGTGGAGCCTCAGGGCCATGAATGCATATATTTGAATATAAAGCAAGTATCAAGTAGTGTGTATCAAGTGTATCAAGTGTCAAACATCTGCCCATCCCAGGCTCAGGGCATTTTGACATGCTGATGATAGAGTTGTGTCCTCCAATTAAAAGAAAGTAAAACACATCTGGCCACATTTAGAATGGGGCAGCATTGTTGACCCATTATATATAGCAGCTAAAATATATATGTATTGTTACCATTAAACAATATTCATGCTCCAAAGGCTTAAGCATTAAACCCAGAAGTACACTGACACGTTGGAGCTGTGTTTAATGGAATTTCATACCTTAAGTCATTTAAGGCCAAAATGCAACTTCTCAAAGAGGAATTTCTTTCAGGAGGAGAATTTATTTTTCAATGTATATATATCATATAATATATATATATATATACACTACTCACAAAAAGTTAGGGATATTCGACAGTCGGAGGACTGTTTAAATACCAATTCTAATTGAAGCAGGAAATGTATTGGTCGATTCATGGATCAAACCTGTTGTGAATTTTGCTGTTAAGCTTCTTGTTAGAGTACAGCAACTTATGCAAAAAGTACTGAAACACTGAACAGTTGGACATGTGCATTCAAACGTTTAGAGAAGGTCACATTAAGTTCACCTGGAACTTTTTGTGAGTAGTGTATATATAAATCAATTTTATTTTATTCATTCAATACTTTTGGACATGAAAATATGTGTATTTCCCTCCATCTGTAGAATTATAGCCTTGTTTTAGGTACCACTGAGAAGATGAAATATGACACACAGTGTTCAGTTTGAATAAAGTTCAGACGTTTGAACGATCATCTAAGAGCGTGGCCCACTGTAAACCCACAGTAGTTTTTAATACTCCAGATTACATTATGAGATGGTAGCACTGACCTAATAACTGTGGCAGAAGTATGGATGGCTTTTGTTCTGGAAAATCAGAGAAAAATTCTGTTCCTTATTTGTATAACTATAAAATGCATGAAAGTTCTTTTGAGGTCTTTTTTAGCACCCAATGATGTCTAGAGGCTGATAGAGTCAAATACATTCAACTTCCAATAGATTCACATCTCTGTCTGGAGCTTTGTGTGTCATGTCTCGTTGTATGTGTTAGTTTGTCAATGTTCACTTGTGTCTAGTCTTGTCTCCCACTTCCTGTTTTATGTTGAAACCCTAAACTCTCCTCTCGTTTCAGGCTGTTGACTTTCTGCCCTTGTGTGTTTCCCGCCTTGGTGATTGTCTGCCCCGCCCTGATCGTTTCCACCTGTTCCCCATTACCTTGTGTATAAATAGTCTGCGTCTCCCTTTGTCTTGTGCCAGATTGTCTTGTCTTGTCTGAGCATCATAGGTCACTTGTGTTTTTGCAAACCAAGCCATAGATTGTCATGCCATGTAATTAGTAAGTATCTTGTCCATGTAAGTATTGTATTGTATTAAAGAGTTTGTCACCAGATTAAATGTGTCTTGCTTCGTGCATTTGGGTCCACCCTGCCTCTGAGCCCTGTGCGTAATATTGTGTGCCTCTCAGCAGACACAAATCAACCATTGCATGAATAATCAACCAACATCAGGGCACTTGAGAGAGTTGTTTCCACTTGAGACTGGATTTCATCAACTCGGAAATGTGTTGCATTGCTACAAAGTGCAATAGAGCGAAATGCAGTGGTCATACAGACTGCCTAAAATTTTAAATGTGTGAAATGGCAAATGTCATGTTGTATTTCAGATGGTGTGGGATCCTTTCTGATCATATTGTCCCTCTCTATATCTGTAAATGTCCATGTCATTCTAGAGTTTGCATCTGAGGTTCCTGTAAATACATTTTTACCACAGGCAAGGATACAGTGCTGAATTTAGGGTGCTGCTATAAAAGCACAACTGCTCATCTGTGAGGGATTTAGTAAAAAGAAAAAAAAGATAGTTGCATGGAGGCCACAGCCAATAAACATGTAAGTATATTTACACACCTCCTCTTGACAATTGGTCCTTTAGTATGATTTTATTGAAGCTTTCCTTAAATCTCATATAAATGAGCAAATAGCTTAAAAACACAATTGAGTGTGAATAGAAAGCACTGAGGTGCGCTGCGACATGACTTCCCTTCAAGGGCTCGTGAATGAAGCCGGAAGACCAGGATGACAAATAACAACATGTTTTAGGTCAGCGTGTTCCCTTCCTTCCTGGCTGTGAGTTGAGCACCACATAACTATTCTAAATTGGAACCAGGGAAATTAATCCATCTCAATAAATCGAAACAGATGCTGCAACAAGCATACAAGGACACCACAAAGGAAGGGGATCATACACTGATTTATCCAGTTCCTTCTAAGTAGATTGTAAGTCTGGAAACATCAGAGACTCTGATCTTAAAAATGTAGTTGTCTTTGCATCTATAAATTTGAATTGTGCATATTTAGCTCTAACCAACAGTTAGATAGATTCAATATAGTTGGGAATACAAGCAGCACAGTATCTCACATGCTTTAACAGTGATTGTAAGTGCATTATTAAGCTGTTAGGGCTGCTTGATAACTGATTCATTTGTCCTCTCTGCTTGAATGATTGTTAATTATTGACATTATCAGATGAAGCTTGTTATGAAAAACCTTCAGTTCACGCTGTTTCAGTTCAGTATTACTACGTGACATCTTTCGTCATTACTACTGTCAACCATTGACTGTAAATAAAGACACCCATGTTCACCATTGTACTGAACAACGGCTAAATATAGCTTAAACAGACAGGATGCAGTTCTCTGAAAGGGCTTTGCCCCAAGACATTGTACTTATGCACAGTACTTGAACAATCCATCCACAGTCACTTTCCACCACAGCACTGTTATTGTGGTTGTTACACACAGACTTGTCCACCAACACTCCATCTCCAGGCGTTGCCTTTCCATTGGGGAAATATCACTAGATTAATCCTCAGACTTTGCAGTTTATATTTTGTACAAGAGACAGATATTTGCACGTAAAAGAATAACCTACAAGTCACACTTTATATAACACATTCCCAAGGAAGTATGATTAGATGTAAGATGTCCACGATATTGAGTAGATATAACAATGTACGAATGACAATACAGAGAAATGAAAAATAAAGCTAGTAAGTATAACCTTAATTTGTTTGCCAGGGTTTGAGACTTCAAAAATCTTTACTTCTTTCCAAATAAAAAATGTTAGTGACTTACTGACGCTGACAGCCTTTATTGTAAATGACTAATGCTGGGATTTCAGCAACCTGTAAACCTCAGGGCAAACACTGACAACTGTGTGAAAGATACAATAACTCAGGCTATATTTACACTTGAGGAAGCGTTGACTGTGTTGAACAAGGAGTCATACTACACATATTAGTCAGGTCCGAACCTAGGGGATAGGGTCAGCTCTCCACCCCCAAGATATACTTTGAGTCATGAGGTGATATGTGGGGTGGGGAAGCAGAAAAATATATTAATTCAACATGAAGGTAGCTTTATTTTCTTCTTAAAACTGTCTTAAAACTGTTATCCAAGTCTTTTGAAGAGGGACCTGCTCTTAGGCGCTGACATTTCTTTGCATGGAAAATGGGGGATACTCAGTGAGGGTATAACAGTCTGAGATCTCACGGATTGTAATTTGAGAATGTTATAATGTTCCATTTCAGCTGTTTAAAGAGCAGCGATGGCTCCTTGAGAGACACTGCCAAATCTATTTCTCAGTTCATTTGGCACTGAACGTTTACTTCAATAAAATGAATATGCGGTGGATGCAGACATAAACATTAGTGTACAGAGGAACCCAGAGGAATACACAGACAACCCAGTCTCAGGCTAAATAACCAATGACTCATCCATCTGAGATCATGATACAGCACTGGCCTTTATATACTAACAAAAAAATGACTGCCTTCATTATGTTTCAATTTCAGGGAATTCATCAAACAATAATATGACAGAAGAGCCAGATTCAGTTCATCACACTAGTGCCCTCACTTTGCTTCAGTTTGACATACAGCGCTACTATGTAATGGACCTTTGATAATGTAGCCTAATTATGACCTGATGGTAGCCCTCGCTCTCTGCCTTTTGTATTTTCTATTTTTTTTGGACTGGAATGGATAAGGAGGAGGAATGTGCTCTGAGTTGAAAGGCTGCTTTAATTAATCTCTGTCCTCTCTCCTCCTCGCCTTAACCTGTGTTCAACTTTCAGTGTGAAATTACCATGGAAACAGACCCCACTAGTTAGATTTGCATAGAATTATTTATTAAAGCTCTGTAATCGTTTTGTTAGAATAGATGGCCCTTGGAGAGACCCCTGTAAAGATATGCCAGATGTACATAGAACTGACATTTAATTCTTTTGTTACTGTTGTCATCTTGTGTCACACGAGGTGTAAACAAGTTAATGATGGTGAAGAGATTAACATTTTCCATTAGCCATCATGGCTGCCCATTCTATAATCCAAGATGAACCTAAGTAAAGCTTTTACAAAGTTAGAGGAGGAGATCAGTGCCACTTTCACTTAAACTAACTGCTTATGCCTCCAGCTGCACATTTAGTCGACGGCTTCAACCAAGTTTGGACAGTTGTGTGAAAAGTTGTCACAGTGCTGATTCAGTCATGATCAGCTTGTCACTCAGGAACGCCATCTGAGTGCTGATGATAAGATGCCTGACCTCGGTACCTTAAAAATGTACCACGTTCTCTCTAATCTTCAAATTCAGGTGACAGACTGGCATCCTCTTGTTGTTTAGACATATTTCTCATGGTCAAAGAGAATGTTGTTTCTCAAGCAGTTCTGGGTCTCAGCTGCCTGTGTCCCATCTCATGATTCATGTCTTATGTAATACTGAGTGAATTCACACACCACAGACACATTCCAAACTGATTTTATAATTCAGAATAATCCTCCCTGGAATTTATTTAGAAATGAGTGATTGTCAGTCATAATTTACTCGCCCTCACGTGTTTCTTATCTTTTCTAAGAAATGTGTCAGTGAATGAGGTTGAGGTCAGACCACACCCCGGGGCTTTATGTCGCATGGCTCTGATTGGTATATGGATAAAAGTGGAGCGGCTGGAGGCGCGCAGGACGCACTGCATGGCAGAAGACCTGGACAGCTGTAGAAGGTGTTGGTGAACATGTTGCCGTGCAAGCAGCCAACCTGTGCAAAACAAAAGGGCACAAACACCGACGAAGCCTCCGACCAGCTGTGACTCTTAAACATTTCGGCTTCCACATGGGCGCAAGAGGCTAAAACCACAGCCCTGTCCAATTCGTAAGAGCGTAAGTTTTGGGTTTTTTTCGCGTATTAATCTGGCAGCCGTTCGAATTCACAGATACACTTGTCTTATGGTTTGGTTTTTAGACCACTTTTGCAACTAGTGCAAAATGTGGGAATTAAAATACTGTGCGCAATATTGGCACATCTTAAATAACATTGATTTATTTGTATTTCTTTTCGCAGACGCGGACAACAGATGTGTTTTTATTGATCTGATCAGGGTGTTTTTCAAATCATTTTAGGTGGGACTGGGTGTCTGCGTGGATGAAACCAGCCATCTGTGGATCAGGTTGACAGTTTTCAGTTGTAGGGATATTCAGTGTGATTTGACTGCAGATGTCTCAAATGTCTTCATTTATAATAATAATATGTCTGACGTCAGATATCAAAATATTCTTGACTTGTCAGTATGTGTGCGGTTACCTTTTTTAAAAGAATCTTTTGAGATTGATTATTGACAGAACATTTCGTCAAAATCTTTTTTTTAGATGTAACACTTAACAGTGCATGCCTGTATGCGTAATTGTGCTTAATTGTGACCAGTGCCTTGAACATCATATATAATACCTACCAATGTGATGCTGTTTCATTTATTTGTATTTTTATTTCATTATTTATTATTGGCTTACAGTGGGAATTACTCCGGAAACGCTTGCAGCAGATAGTCCATGTGGTGTTTGCATGCACAGGATCAGCCTGATCTCAATAATAAAAGCTTTGTTTTTGCTGTGCAGATGTAGGCGATACTGCATCTGTTTCCTGTTTGCATTTAGTCAAACTTATAAAGATATTTTTTTTCTGTTTCTTGTGAAACAACTTGGGCTCTCCCAACAGAGAAAGAATAATGACCCTTGTATTTTTATTTTTCATATTGTTATTGATTATATAGAATATTGTTATTGTGATATTTTAATAACCATTAATTATTACATCTATACACTTTATAGTCATCTCTCCTGTTCCCATGGTGCTTTTGGTTACTAAGTGAGGAACAGCACATCATGTCTGTACATGCACTTTAGGACTTCATTCATGGGAGTTTACGCCATGTACTGTAATATTAGCTAGATATACTGTGTGCCTCCTAATGAGCTTCTGTATTAGTCATTCATGGGATGTTTGTATTTCTTTAGTTATCCAAATGTGTTTGCATGATCTGCGCCCAGTCCCTGGCCCTTGACTCATCTGTACTGTACCTTATTGATTTCCTCTCATTGCCTCCCTCTTGTTACCAGCGCTGATCTTCATGGTGGATGAGCAGGATGTGTCTTCCTCCGCACGTCTCAGAAAATGAACACCACTCTGTGTGACTCTGTACTGACCATGTATCATGCGATGACAGATCACAAACTGAACACCAGCGGCAACTTCTACAAGCCGCCCTCAAACTGGACGGCAGGGGGTGGCGTCCTGCAGCTGCCCACATTCACCACAGCAGCCAAAGTCAGAGTGATCATCACCTGCATTCTCTGTGGCATATCAGCTTTTTGCAACCTGGCCGTGCTGTGGGCAGCACACACTGACGGGAAGCGCAAATCACACGTCAGGGTGCTGATAATCAATCTGACGGTGGCTGATCTGCTGGTGACCTTCATTGTGATGCCTGTAGATGCTGTGTGGAACATTACAGTCCAGTGGCTTGCCGGGGATTTTGCCTGCAGGCTACTGATGTTTCTTAAGCTGCAGGCGATGTACTCCTGTGCCTTTGTCACTGTGGTGATCAGTCTGGATAGACAGTCAGCCATCCTCAACCCTCTGGCTATCAATAAGGCCAGACAGAGGAACAGAGTCATGCTGACTGTGGCGTGGGGCATGAGCATCCTGCTGTCAATCCCTCAGGTAAGGTACATACAGGCCAGAGGTTGAGGCTGATTTTCATGAGATTATGCGTTTTATGTGTTTTAAAATTCATGTCCATAAATAATCCTTTCCACAGAAACTGCTGATGAGAAGTATGAAATGTATGGTTGGCAGTGGCAAGGAGAGTTTCTTACTAATGTTTTGTTTTGTTAACATGAAAATGTATTAATCGCCATGTGAGAGGTTGTGCAGACGAGGACCAATACATTATGAACTATCTGCATGACTTAGTAGCATTTTAGGTAAGTGGGTTACTACATTGCCCTGAGACAGCCTCTATCCCCGGCAGATCAATCAGAGCATGGGAAGTCATCACTGAGGAGTATCCATGTTTGTTATCTAATATGAATATGAATGAAAAAAAGCCCTTCTAATTATTGTTTCTTTTCCATCCTCAGATTTTCCTTTTTCACAATGTGACCATCATCCACCCCAAGGACTTCACTCAGTGTACGACACGTGGAAGTTTTGTCACTCACTGGCATGAAACTGCCTACAACATGTTCACTTTTTCGTGCCTGTTCCTGCTGCCGCTGGTCATCATGATCACCTGTTACACGAGGATCTTCTGTGAGATCTCCAAACGACTGAAAAAGGACAACTGTAAGTTCAAATCAAGTCTTAACCTCTGTTGATGATTTAAGTAAGTGATTAGCTTATATGACTGCTGCGGCATAGTATGTTTTACCCTTTTATATGAAGATGATGAAAAATGTGAAAAATGGTGCTAGGGACACTTTTCAGGGCTGTGAGCAGAGACAGAAACCCAATAAAACTAAATCTGTCTGCATTAAGTGAGAAACTTTGGGTGAACCGACCTTTCAAATGCATTGCAAAGCAACTCTTCTAATCTTGAGGAATGAAGAATGGTTATATTTTCACTAAATTTGAATGCAAAAGGCAATACTAATGCTTCATTTTGCACACTGAATAATGGTTTTATCCTTTGTTTGCATCCAAGCCTTTCCTAATGTGTGCGATGTTTTGTTCTGCTCCTAGTGCCCTTCAATGAAATGCATTTACGGTGTTCGAAGAACAACATCCCCAAAGCCCGGATGAGAACTCTAAAAATGAGTATTGTGATCGTGTCGTCTTTCATTATCTGCTGGACTCCATACTACCTGCTGGGCCTGTGGTACTGGTTCTTCCCTGACGACCTGGAGGGGAAAGTCTCTCATTCACTGACCCACATCCTGTTCATCTTTGGGCTTGTCAATGCCTGCCTGGACCCAGTCATCTATGGCCTGTTCACCATTCATTTCCGAAAGGGGCTCCGCAGGTATTACTGCAATGCTTCAAGAGCATCCGACCTGGATAATAACACAGTTTTAACTGGATCTTTCACTTGTACAGCCAACTCTTTGCCTCTGAAAAGAGAGGTGAGCCCTGCAAACCAGGAGAGGCTCATGTTGTGCAGTGATAATCACAGCAAGGCAGAGTGGATGTTACCAAGAAACAGCTTTTTGACAGTAGACAGTGATGCAGAGAGAGATCTGAATCAGTCTAGCCCCGAGAGCACCATATGAGGAGAGCACCATATGGACAGAATATAACTGCTATTAGTCATTATTTATTCAGATTTAGTCCATGTCTGACTGTCTCAGTGGGATCCTATATTCCTTGAATACTCTGTGTCATTTTGGCTTACTTCACAATTTGTAACATGATAGAACTTATAGAACTTTGCATTTCCTTGAAGAGTTTCATTAAAGAAGTACATTATTTTCACTACAATAACATAAGAAGGAATATTTAGTGCTCTGTGAATTGTAACTTGTGGTCATCTTGAATTAAATGTATTCACTGGGATTTGAGGTGTCCTTTGTGAATCCATTATTGTTGGAAATGATGATGATTTTCAGAGGTAATATCACAAAAAGCACCGTGGAGAGAGAAAAAAAAAAAATCACACAGATAGATGGAAATATATGCTCAAAAATGTTTTGTCATACAGCAGTGCCATGCAATTTCTGTGCATTTTTCTTATGCAAACACATCTATGTCTGTAGAGATGAGTAGCAGTAGGATTGCTGAGGGGACTGCTGCCTATAATCAGTGGTGAGTCATAACGTCTGAATATAAAAGCCATTTCTACCCTTGATTTGTGACAAATTGATATGTCACAAAGATAACAAATAATTGTAACTTTAAAAAAAACAACTTTAAAAATCACCTTCAGCTCTTCAGAAAAAAGATGCATTTTCTTCTTTTGTTCAGAACAAAGAATGATAGAAACAGATCAGGCTCAGTTACAGTGCCTATATCATCTCATCCAGTCTTGATGTTTAGAGGAATGTCAGATGCAGGCAAGTGGCATAACATAACTTTAAGTAGTCCAACACTGAAAATCACAGCAACTTGCACTTACAAAATAAATACTTTAATCTACAGCAGTAAAACCATTAATCACAAGATCGGGGGTACATGTCAAAGACACTGAACCACAACTTGGTCCTGAAGCAGCTTCAGTGTGTGTGAAAGAATAATCCCCTCCAACACAGATTCCTCCTGAATGAATGATGTGTGAATTGTGAATGTGAGGATGTGATGTAAAAGCGCTTTGAGTAGTTGAAATGACCAGAAAGGTGCTATACAAATACAAATACAAATACAGACCGTTTACCATTTACCTTTTCTCAATGTGAAATCATGTACACTAAATAATTCATAGAGATACAGTGTGTAGCTTGCTATGCACTGTACAGAGTGGTGTACTGTGGATCACTGTCATATCTAACTCGATAAGTGACAAGGCATAATTCACAAAATGTCAGTCTACTCCTTTTTCCAACTTCAATTAATTTGTTTCAGCGTTCTGTTAATATGTGGTTCAGAGTTCCACTAACAAGTGTCTTGAAGCTTTCAACCATGCAACAGGTCATCCTTTAGCTTAGCAAGGCATACAATTTTCAAATTGTCCCTGGCACTGTCACTTATGCTGATTGCTTGTACCTTAGTGATGGCCTGATTATACCAGGGAGGAAATAAATGTATAAAAAGGTAAATATTACATTTAATTTAACGTCTTTGTGGAAAGGGATAACATAGCTTAAGTGGTTTAATGCATTTTTTTGCATGCTGTTGTTAAATACAATGTTGCTGAGGCAGAATGTCACATGCAACTTACTAAACACGAATGTATTAGAATATATGTATGAAAAGTCAAATCAGAACAATGACAAACCAAAAAGTTGACAGAGAAAAGGATTAAAGTCTCTGCTTCACTGTAGGTGCTTAGCTCAATTTAAGAGGCCATGGCTGCATTGTTTTTACTGCCAGCACGGATTGGAAATTAACAGCAAAACATGCCAATCTCTTTGAACAGAGCACCTGTCCTTTCAATGACATGCGGACCTTTGGAATTAACCTTCAGAAAAGCTTTTTAGAAATTCAAATGAGGCTTTCAAGCACATATTAAAACCAGTATCAGTTTCAGTTTGCTTTCACAGAGACTGTGAGACTGTATGATGTGATACATCTGGTGAAGATGGAATACAAATGACGCAACAATGTAGATAAATGTGTCTGCGTCAAAAATATCAGAGATGCCACACAAACCATTCAAAAAGTGCTCAGTGAAATGAATACCAGGTGTTCATTCCCATTATTGCTCTGCCAACAGTCTAAACTCAAACAGAGACTAAATCTACAGCTGCTGATTGGTAATAGATAAGCAATATGCCCTCTCATAGATTAAGATCTTGTGTTTCTATGAACCCATCTCAACTCCTTTCAGCCTGGGACTCAATAAATATGAACAACATTTAGGAACTGATTATGTTCCCTTGAATTTTAATGTGTCAGTTTGCCGGACAAAAAACTAAAGCATTTGGTTATTAATGTTGCCCACCAGTCTCCATTTTTCTTATGTACACATGAACCTAAAGAACATGGTTCTACCCTTAGTTTATTGCAAATGTCTTTGAAGCTGAAACTTCAAGTGACTGTTTTCAGTTTTGATTTTTCTACCTACTGGGATCATTTCAGTAAGGTCAATGGGTCAAAGAATTGCCTTTAACCTAATAACTGTATAAGTATCATGAGCATGTCCACATGTATAAGAATACATCTCTTTTTTTGTTATAGCTAAACTTTCACAGGGGGGCTAGAGCCAATTACAACTGACAAACTGCTGTGTTGTACCATCACTGAACTCTGTTTCCTCTAGCTGCTTCTATGTCTGCCTTATAGCTTTGTTCCTTGCAGCGTTCTTTACATGAAAACACAGCAAACACATGACAAAGACACTACTTTGATATTTCAATATGAACTGTTTGTCCTTTGTCTTTGGGACAGGAGTCAATGTATCATCTGATTCATCTTGGGAGTTTTCAAGAATAACTGGACACCCCATAGTCAGATTACAGTGGACTAAAGACACAAAGCATGCAACCTTTGCATGGAGGCCCTTAGAGAAAGTCATGAAAATGAAAGACAATGAAACAAGCCATGACTTTATTTATATTACAAACCTCTCACAAGAAAAAAATCTGCTAGCCTGTCAGTCACCTACACACAGTGATGCTACATCTTTTAAAAAAAACAAATTGAATCAGCCTCATTATCACTTTCCAGTTAAGTCTTTTTATTGTCATTTTTTTTTACTTTTATTTTTTACCCGTGTTGTTTTTGACCTAGACAAGAGAATATTTGACAACCAACAGACACGTTCAGAATAAAAAAAAAGTATCTGGAGAAGATTATTGCTCACTATGACTTTTTTTTTAATAACTAATCAGCAATAATAAAGGTTTGAAGACATCGTTAGACATTCAATTTAATAAACCAATTACAATAAATGTAATTAAATATATTGCTATAGCTTAACCACTCTGGGGTAAGATTTGAACCTTCACCAGAATGCCTGTCCAAGACACACACCAAACCATCATCAAGCCCAAGGTGCATCAACTAACAGCAGAGAAGAGGATTTCCTTCGCATTTGGCCACAGCACATCTGACATGGGTTCCACATGCGCTTCAAAGAGAGAAGTACTCTGTAGTAAAAAAAAAACAAAAAACACAGCAGACATGAGCTACTTACAGCAGCTAAAACATTTTGAAGATATTTTTGTGAGCATCCAGCAGATTAATCTTTGAAGAAATAAACTTCCTACCTGGATTGTTCTTTGGTGCTTTTTGCAGCAAATACTGAAGAAGATTATGGCTGCCACTCCACTACAAACAGACAGCAACAGGTAATACTGCTGTGAAAAGATCAGAGATTAAAGATGTCACTAATAGGAGCGGTACAGACCTCAAAATGCCTTTATGAGCAATTGAATAAATACAAGAGATAAAATCCATAGGAATTAGCAGGAGTACACCTATGTGCCTGTCAATCTGATATTCACTCAAGGCTATTTACACTCCCCTCCAAAAGTATTGGAACAGTGAGGCCAATTCCTTTATTTTTGCTGTAGACTGAAAATATTTGGGTTTGACATCAAAAGATGAATATGAGACAAGAGATCAACATTTCAGCTTTTATTTCCAGGTATTTACATCTGGATCTGATACACAACTTAGAAGTTAGCACCTTTTGTTTGAACCCACCCATTTTTCATGTGAGCAAAAGTATTGGAACATGTAACTGACAGGTGTGTTTTGTTGGCCTGGTGTGTCCTGTTACATTGATTATTCAAACAATAAATAGTGCTGAATGTCTACGTTCAGTTTCAGATTTAGGTTTTGCCTGTGCAGACTGCATTTATAGTTAGAGGCATAACCAACAAGAAAACCAGAGAGCTGTCCATGGGTGAAAAACAAGCAATTGTGAAGCTGAGAGAAGATGGAAAATCAATCAGTCACTGCACAAACATTGGCCATAGCCAGAACAACCATTTGGAATGTCCTGAAGAAGAAAGAAACCACTGGTGTACTAAGTAACAGACGTCGAACAGGTAGACCAAGAAAAATAGCAGCAGCTGACAACAGAAACATTGTGAGAGCGGTAAAGAAAGACCCTAAAACAACTGTTGACATCAGCATCAACCTCCAGAGGGCAGGAGAGAAGGTGTCACAGTCTACTGTTCGCAGAAGACTTCATGAACAAAAGTACAGAGGCTACACCAGAAGATGCAAACCACTCATTAGCAAGAAGAATAGGAAGGCCAGGCTGGAATTTGCCAAAAAGTCCAGAGACAAGCCTAAAAATTCTGGGACAAAGTTTTATGGACCGATGAGACAAAGATGAACCTTTACCAAAGTGATGGAAAGGCTAAAGTTTGGAGAAAGAGAGGATCTGCTCATGATCCCAAACATACAAGCTCATCTGTGAAACACAGTGGAGGTAATGTCATGGCTTGGGCTTGCATGGCTTCTTCTGGGATGGGCTCATTCATCTTCATTGATGATGTAACACATGATGGCAGCAGCAAAATGAGCTCAGAAGTCTACAGAAACATTTTGTCTGCCAATTTAAAGAAAGACCAAACTGATTGGGAGATCCTTCATGGTGCAGCAAGATAATGATTCAAAACACACTGCCAAAACAACAAAGGAGTTCATCAGGGGCAAGAAGTGGGAGGTTTTAGACTGGCCAAGTCAGTCTCCAGACTTCAACCCTGTAGAGCATGCATTTTACCTGCTAAAGAGCAGACTGAAGGGAGAAACCTACCAAAACAAACCACAACTGAAAGAGGCTGCAGTGAAAGCCTGGAAAAGCATCACAAAAGCAGAATGCAAAAGTTTGGTGATGTCAATGGGTCACAGGCTTGATGCAGTTATTACAAGCAAAGGATTTGCAACTAAATATTAAGTCTTTTCACGTTAATGTATTTTAAGTCTATCTGTTCCAATACTTTTGCTCGCCTAAAAATTTGGTGTTCCGTTACAAATAATGCTATCTTCTAAGTTGTGTATCAGATCCAGATGTAAATACCTGGAAATAAAAGCTGAAATGTTGCTCTCTTGTCTCATATTCATCTTTTCATGTCAAACCCAAATGTTTTCAGTCTACAGCAAAAATAAAGGAACTGGCCTCACTGTTCCAATACTTTTGGAGGGGAGTGTATTTAAACACAACAATCCTATTTAGGATTCTGGAAACTACCAAATGTGAATATTAAGTATTGTCATGTTTTTCACTGTTACCATATTGGTCATTATTAGTCATATTCCTATTGTCAGTACAATACTTGCCACCAGACCTGCTCTTTATGGAAAGATTGATTCATTGATTGATTGACAGTACTGTAACAGTACTGTAACAGTACTGGCCAATAGTTTAACATTGTTCTTTATCCCAAAAGATTCACATTTTCACCAGTAAATTTCAAATACCAGAGAAACTAGCACCTTCTCTTCTCCATCACAAACCTGGCTGAGAGCTCGCTTTACTGTCACCAGGAAACTGACTACAAGGCAGAAGAAAGTGGTGGGTGCAGTGTCTGAAAAAGATTCAATGTACTAATATGAGACGAAAGGATGGCTGACCATTTGCATTTACATTTTACAGTTTAACCACAGTTTTTGGTTTCAGGGATAAGGACAGAGTCAGGGGGGTCCTCAGCCCAAACACAAAATACTTCAAAGACTCAAAAATATTTCATGCAAAGACTTTCATCAAAGACCATGGATTATGGAAACTCTGACGACTGATGCTGATTTTACCTTGGCCTTTCAATTGTTTCCTTTGCTTTTCCTGTATCTTTATTGAGTGTTCCTGGTTTCTATGTCTAAAGCTAAACAGTGTTTCAAAACACCTGTCATTTACAAGATCTCAAGTGGACCATGCACTGCAAAACAGCAGGGATGGCACAGAAGCATGCTGGGATATTGACTCTGCATGCACACATAAATTCCACTTCCACACACCCATAAATGCACATATACTTCTATCAAAGTATACCTCTCAATGGTTGTTGTGCATTTTTGATTAATATATAATTATATTTGCTGAGATTTTGGGTGGCTTGATTTTAATCACCACTGCAACTGTAGACCATTTCACATCCACATCCCAACAGCCTTTGTATATGTGCATATATAAATATGTATATATATAAATAACTTTTGACTCGCCATCTGTACCTTTGTGCCTCTGGACAGTTTGAAAGTAGGTGTTTTCTTTCTGGATGTGTCTGTTTCGCAAGCTGTTTACAATTCTGAGCCTGGGGTACCTTTTCTGGCGTACATGGTCAAAAAAAAAAAATTATTTCATACAAAGGGTTTTGTTTTGTGTTAGGAAATAGAAAATGTGCAGACACGCTTATGCTAATACATTTTTATGTTAGTACATTTATGCTTTATTATCATGAAGTTTTAGCATGATGCTGGACTGTGTGATAGTTGCTGTGACCTTTACACAGACCAAAGAGATGTGTGTTGGCGTAGGATGTATCAGACTGTGCTTGCATTCTTGAGATAAAGAAGAGTTCGAGAAGGCCTTGAACGGTGAGAAGTCAGCGTACCTGCATTCCTCACCAACCGCCCCTGCAAGGAGGAGAGGGAGCAGGGTGCGGCGGAGGACTGCTGAGAGGAGGAACTTTGCTTATACATGTTGCATATATGCTTGAAAGACACTGAGACTGCTCAGTGCAGATGTAGATCTTTGCCTGTACTCTTTGCTTGTTGCAAGTAAAACTTTGAAATGAGATCTCTGTCTCTGAGAGTTTATCTTGTGTGTTGGGAAATTAATGGTACGAACTAACAGCGAAAATACAGTTCTTGTCTTATAGAAATAATTTTGACATTTTGTTTGACATTTTGTCTGTAACCTGCTGAATTTGATGCAATGCTACAATAGCTGAGCAAATGAACGTGGATCGTCAAGCAAGAAGTTAGTGTTAATACTGTCTTTATTGTCATGTTGCTGGAAAAGCACACATAGTGCACATATTCCCCCTTGTCCAAAGTTGTGTCTAACCTGGCAGACATATATGCAGCAGTGGAGGAAGGACTGAGACCTTTTAGTTAAGTAGTGGATCAGTTGAACTTTGTAAAAAAAAAAAAACCCCATCACAAGTAACAGTCCAGCTTTAATTAATCTTACTTGTATAAAAGAACATAAGGAATGCTAGCTTTAAGAGTGTTAAATTACATATTGGACAAATAGTCAAAGCGACTGGACGGCTCCTTCATACCATCAGCCATCAGACTGCACAACACCGCAGCACCCAGCACCTCCTGACCACAGAGACTTTATCATGGCTCGTTAAACCACCAATAGCTTTGCCATTTTGCACATAATGGTACATTTGCACTACCTGTGGACACTTTGTAAATTTCTTTCAGATTGCATATTGCACTATATTTTATTTTGTACATTTCTATATTTGTATTTTTTGCACATTTGCATTGTATTTTTTGTATATTTGTATTTTAATTCTTCTCAGTTTTTTATCTCCTTTTTCTTCGATTCTGATGTAGCTGTTGTGTAATGAGAATTTCCACCTTGGGAGATAAATAAAGGTGCATCTTATCCTATCTTATCTTAACTGGTGCACTGGTATATAGGAGGCTAACAACATTGCAAATCTGTACAGTCAACGAATATCTTTCAAAAATGTCATTTCAATTCCCATAAATGGCCAGCGGTCTTACCCCAATTTGGTCAGCCATACCGGCAGCCGGAGGTGCCAATTGTGTCACAGTCGTCATGACAACAGTGCGTCCGTGACAACAACAGTGTCTCCATAGACGCGCTGTTGCCATGTCGCATGCACCTAGTAAACACTCGGCTAGCCATACATGTCAGTAACTCAGTGTCACTACGATCAGTTCTGTATTTGATGGTTCTTTTTTTCAGAGCAGGAACCCGCTATTTTTTTGTACATAATCGTTAAAGTCTTATTCGCCACAGTTAGAACGATGTCACGGACAAACGGCTTCCGATATCTGTCAACCCCCCAGCTGCTTAGGGATCGTCGCGCAAGATCAATATGCACAATCCGAGGCATTGATTCTCAGCTCACAACCCTCAAAATTCAGCAGAATCAAAAATGAGAGATGGCACGAGGTACGACTTTCTGGTATAGTGAGATATGGTTATTTGAAAAGGGTTTCTAAGTTGTAAATAATAGCTTTTAATTGTTAATATTTTATTGTTCTTATTTTAACATTTACTAATGCTGCATTAAACCATTAAAAAAAACAATAAGAACATCTTCTAGGTTGCCAGGTTGTGAAAAATCCCTGTGGCCCTTACTTATGTAAAAAATGATGAAAGTTAATTTTGTAATGAGAATGTAATTGGTAACTTTCTGGAAAGTACTATTTTATTCACAATGTTAAGTTTTATTCATGATGACCGTGGAATGGGTTAGGGTTAGAAAATTCAAAGAGCACAGATGTGACATAATAAAATCACAAGGTGAAAGTCACTTTAAAGTTTTTATTCTTTTTAACTAGTGTACATTCGTAAAATGTAGTTAATAATGCATGTGACCCTTCTGTGACTCAGACCTCTGCAGGCACGTAGAACATGAAAACACCTGCTGTGCAGTACACACTGGTGCCTTCTACATATTTAACACCAGTCCAAAAACCAAAACATCTGATGAACTTTTTATTGTAGCCTGTAATTAAGACTTGTCCCGATGAGTTAAATTCATTTAGTGATCTTTGGAGAAACAGTCTTCTGTCTCCCTCTTCCCATAGATAATTATGGTCTTCAATCAACCACTTGACATCGTTATAACTTTCACCCCCAGAAACGTCTCATAATTACCATCCATTACTTCAAAGTGATTGAGGGTTGTTATTTTAAGAGTGGACTTTTTGTGCTTGAAATAAATCAGAGCTCGCTGATGTCTTCCAATCAAACTGCTTAGTGTGGTCAGAATCAAGTCAGATGAAATCTTAATAGGAATATCAGCTGCAATATAAACTGAGGGCTCTTCTCAATGATAAATACATGACCATATATCTCAAAGATGATTATGAAACAGAGTACAGATTACAAATGCAACTGAAGAGTAAGCTACTCCATCATAGACAGTCACACTGTGCACTAAACAACTTTTAAATTATGACACAGAAACTAATATTGTGTGAGAAAGCTACTGTTGGCATTCATTTGAATAGTGAGATGGCTAAGACAGGTTCAAATGTTAACAGCAAACCGTAATCCAAGGCAGGGTAACAGATGTGTGTGGCTAATGACTCCGATATTGGCAGTTCGAAGACTTTGTCCTGTAAAACTGTAATTTTAAGGCTTCTACATCATTGACTCACAGGATAACATTCAGCTTAAAAACTGCAATCATGGTGAATAGTTACTAAAAGAGTGGAAATTTTACTAGGTGGCCATCCCCTCATTTCAGACTGGTTTTAGTGCAAATAAATAAATAAATAAATAAATATATGGGCACTATTATTAACTGAAAAATCAAAGGATATAAAACTCTCCAGGGTAGTATTTAAAATACACAAGTACCTCAAGTTGTGATGTACACTTTTAAGCAATATGGCTTGTTGAGGCAGCTTTAACCCAGTTACTCTCCACAACTGTATCAGGCAAGACAAAGACAAATCATACAACACATTATGTCAGACAATTCTTTGACCTACCCGCAGCCTCTCCCACTTGATAAAAAACACTTTGATCTACTCTTAACTTGACATATCAGGCTGATGAGACCAACAACAGCAGAGGAAGATGGCTTAAAATAAATACATCAATAGAAAAAATAAAGAGAGAAAGTTTTTCAGAGGGTTAAAATACTTTCAACTAGACTTGGTGCCTGATGAATGTCAGTAATTGTCTTATTGCCACAGCCTTGCCTTGCCCAGCTAAGCAGTTTGGTCTCTTTACCTGTCACTCAAAAGAAATGGGTGTGGTAAATAAATACTTTAAAATGTGTGAACCATTGGGATGTTTTCCAGTATTTCCTCTGTGGATTCAACTGCTTTCAAAATGTTAACAAGAATTTGAAGAGTTTGAATTTAGTGAGTAATATGTCAGGTTCCCTTCCTGGCTGTATGGCAAACTACCTTTGAATGCATCACTTTGTCTATTATTGAGTACCAACAACATTATTTTTTGCCAAGGGATAAGATTATTTCACTTGTTTCATCAACTTCTTCTTTTAAGACTTTCAACAAGACTTTCAAGTTTTAAAAAAAAAGTAGGTTTCAGAGACTGCTTTAAAGTAGTCTGTAATGCCTGAGACATTAAGTGAAACCACACTGGGAACAAGTGGAATCATCTCACCCTATTAGTATAATAGAACATGAGGGCTGAATCTGTGATGAAATGACTTCAAACATTTCTTTTTGTTTTTGCAGAGGGCTGTTTCAGTTTTGTATCACCAATGAGACAACTTTGATATGGAATTGAAAAGTACACTCTTTTTCACCCTGAATATTGAACTCTTTAAATTTATAAAGAGCCTGGAGCTATGTTTAACTTAACAAGTATCAAAGACAAAAAAAGTTAGTCATATTTGCAACCCTTTTCATTGTTTCTGACCAAGTGGTGTACATTGGTTTTCAAAAGATTGAAAAAACTATTAGGGGAATTGTTTATCATGGCAATTTGATGGGCACAGTTGCTTTCTAATTACCCTTGGACTTCACACATCAACAAGACTTCTGTTACAAAATCAAAATTTCAAAAACAAATGCACATACAAATACCAGAGGGAAATCTGCTTTTGATTTAGTCCTCACAGCATTGCCCGTGCATTTTCATTCAAATCCTTTCATATCATTCAAGTAAAAACACTGTGTTGCTTATGCAAAGAAGGGAGTTCCATACAAAAAAAGATGGAGAGAGCCAGTGCTATGAAGAGGCCTGAGAGACCTCATAGTCCATGATGAGCTGTTTGATGTAGGACAGTTTCTCATGGAGATATTCGCAGCGTTTCTTCTCTTCCCGGTAGCCTGGGAACTTCTGTGGAGAAAGAGGGAAAGCAAAACAACAGGGGTGGAAATTGTAGATTTCTTAGTAGATATCTCCAAAGCTTTCTGCTTCTTAGTACTTTGTACTGATTCAGCACTGTTATCATGAACACACGATAGTTCTAAATATTCTGACTTCACAGACTTCTAGAGTGTCAGTAATTCTGTGATTATCTTAAATTGAACATGACTGTTTACCTTATTTTTGATTAGTTTGATATGATTGTCCACCTTCCATTTGATTATTTTTAATAAAGAGATCAAAGCAACTGAAAGCCTTAAAGTTTTAATGTTCATTTTGTGCAAAAGTAGGATTTTTATTTTTGTTATTTTATTTTTGACCACTGACAAAAATGGTAAAAGGTCTGTATTTGTCCAGCACCTTACTGGTCATTTCAACTACTCAAAGTAGTTTACATAACACCCTCATTCACCCGTTCACACATCATTCATTCAGGAGGAATCTAAGTTGGAGGAGACTATTCTTTCTTGGGGGATGGAACCAGCAACCTTCAGATTGAGGGACGACCCACTCTACCTCTGAGACACAACCTGCCATACTCCAAATGACTTGTAAGTGGCTCTGAAGCAATGTGTCTGGCATTTCAAGCAGCGGATGGGCACTAATCAAAAAGGAGTTGTGTTTGCAGAGTACTGAGGCTAAGCAGATGACTGGTGCTGTATGCAAACATGCTTTGGCTTGTGTGAAATTGAAACCCATACAAACTATGATAGATAGGATGTTGTCTCTACTTAAAGACACTGTGTAATACCTTCAACTAAAAACAGGAATCTCAATTAAATTCATTGTTGTAATTATTTGTATTGTAATGTAATTATTTTTTCATACATCATAAGCGCCATCAATATAAAACTAATGGTGTGGATTTTTCAAAAGTATCATTCAAGGTTTCTGCTCAAATCACATGTAGGGTCTCTTAACATGATACGTATGTGATATGAAGCTACTGAATAATACAAGATTCATGTCTAATTTATTTAAAGAGATTAATTATTTACACAAAAAAAACTTCAACCTTTTCAATTTTTGACCTACCTTTCGACACTTGTTGTACTTTCCTAGTATTTGGTCTTCCATGATCTGAATGGTAAAAAACATAAATCATTACATTATAAATACAATAAGACATCATCAACTAAGCACTGTGTGCCACATATGAGGTAAAATCTAGTTGTACGTGCTATATGTACCTTATACTCTTGCGTGCCAGGGGACAGGTTTTTGATCTTAGATCCTAGCTGAATAAACATGTGAGTTATAGCGGCGATCCGAGAGTGAAGGTCTTTGTATTCGTCATACTCTGCACAGAAATCCTCCTGATACCTCTGACATTGCTCCAAGCTCATGATGGTGTTGTATGCGCTGCAAGGATACATGCAGACAGATGCACTGAGTTACTGATCATGTACCTGTGATGTTCTACATCACAGACAACATTCATCCTGGCCAGTCTTAACTGGTCCCAGAAAACACATTAAGGCATAAAAAAAAAAAACAGGTTTCATCCTACAGACAGATTTCAGTTTCACCCACAACTACCCTTTAATATTTTTCAGGGAGAGGCCACTTCCTCAAATCCTAATTTTATTTCTGTGTATTACCTCGTTTTGACACAAGATGGCAGCCTGATGCCACAGTCATATGCTGCTACAATACGTGGGATAATCCACTTCATCACTACTGCTGACAATTCTTTCTTGTGTGTTTCAGTGAACCAGTTATATATTTAAATAATAACAATAAACACAAAGGAAAATATATTTAAAATATTATTTTTGTCAACTTCTGTCTGTAACAAAACCATCACCATCATTGTTTTCAGCAATATTTGAACAGTGGCTGTAAGGGTAACAATACCAAGTGATTGGAACAATGACAACAAAATGAATTCAAAACATGTTCACACTCACAGCACATAATCTGGCTTCTCCTCAGAGGCCACAGCATTTGTGATGTCAGGATCTGGAATAAAAGCACCACATACAGAAAATTGCATTACCTAGAGCTGAGTCAATGCAGTCATCATGACACTTTGTCAACGTCTGAATGTTAAGCAACCTGATTTTAGTTTGTGTGTGTGTGTGCCTGCCCGCCTCTGTGCCGACTAGGTAATATCTTGTGGGTATCAGGAGACGTGTCAGCTTAGAGACCCTAAGCACTGCTTGAGCTGTTGTCGAGTCAATCAGCTACATAACACACTGAGGACTCATAAGAGTGAGCTTAAGGGAGCAAACACAGTCATGCTTATGAGATGATACTGTATAAATGCACCAGTGGGCTGTTGGACAAACAGTTTCTCAGACAGACCTCAGACACACATTACCACTGGTCATTAGCTCACAGTATGTGTAGTTAATCTGATATTTTGGTGGCAATTGTAGAAAAGGCACAACAGTGTTTTGGAGAAGGGGCTATTGCCATACAATATGCTATAAAGTGGCTAACTTTATCCAAGTCAGACTGCCACATGGAAGTCAAAATGACTCCCAAAAGGAGGAAAGAGTTTGTCCTGAAATAATTAATGTGGTAAAAGTCTACAGAGACTGGAGGTTATTATTAGTCACAAGAAAAATCTACACAAAAAGGGCCTTACTGTCAAGTTCGTCTGGATTCTGCTTGAAATCAGGACTCGTCTCTATCCACTCACTGCCCTTGCTGTCCTTTACCCTCTCCCACTCCTTGTCTTTGTGTTTCTTTGATTTCTTCTTCTTGCGCTGGCAGTTGGCAAGCTGCTGGTGAGCACAGTCAGAGTCATCCTGCGGTGGCTGGTGGCTGCTTACTTTGGGTTTTTGCTCTCTCCCCTCTGAAACAGATGTGTCAGAGGTGCTACACAGTTTGAGCATAAAAGGAAAGCCATTGTGGTCCCCTGGTAAGTCATTTTGGTTGCCAGTTTGGTTACTTGTCCGTTGAAACTCAGTCTTTGTATGGAAACTGGGCTTGAGTGTGCTGTGTGTTGTGATGTTGTGTCTTTTATTGTTTAAGAGTCCATTAACTGTAGGCTGCCCAGGCAACCTCTGGTCTGCAGGTCTTAGTCTCTTAACAGCTAGCCTTTCCGGTGAGTCAAAAGACACGAGACGTTTCTGGGAAAGAAGGAAGAAAATAGAGAGAAATCAACCTTTATCACTGCAATCATGCATTAATATTTCATTACAAAATCACAGAAACAACACGCGACTGGTCAAACTACATACAGAGTACCATTCACAACCTTGGCATTAACTGACTTACATTTACATATATGGAAAGCTGATTACACACATGTTCAAAGTAAAAGAATGGGAAAAAAATGGCCTTTTACCACTGCAGCATTATTCGCTGTGCTGTGATGAAGTGTATCATCTGAGATCTTTGGTATGGACACATTTGTTTGGACATTCCTTGATTGGTGGCTGTTGTGCAGTTGTAACTTCCTGTTAAACAGAGGGAAAGAACAAGGCAATTCACAAATGAGGGAATGAAAATGGATACCAATTTAGAACATTGACTGCAAAGTTCTGTGGATGTACAAGAAAACTAATAAAGTTGAGCATGAAAATGAAACAGATTGTTCGTGTGGCAGATACAGGCAAGTTCTGTTTCTGAGAGCTGATCTGCACTTGCTCAGAGATGTTAGGAAAGAGAGAAGATGATGTGGAGGAGAGAGGACAAATAACGATCAGTGTAAATAAGTGCACCTGTAAGAAAAAGTTTTCATGTCTAATTTGTATTTTGTAATCAACAAAAAATGCCAGGCAATCACTCGTACAAACACCCTATGCCACACAGAAATGGGCAGTATAATGACAGAGGTGGATTTAATTTTCAGTTTGCTGTAGAGATGGAATCCCCATTTGTGAAGCTTATGTCTTAGAACCACCTGGCCAACAGCCTGCAGATTAAGTGCCTTTCCTCCTCGCTGTAGCCTGGCCAGTCCCTCTGCACGTGTTTGTAGAAGTCATCCTTCAGCAGGTAGCTGCTGTCTTTGGGATTCACTTTTGCCACCTAAAACGCAACGTATCACATTATGTTACTTTAAAATCCCAGTGAAGTATGTAATGTCTGACTTTCACATCTAAGCACACATCTTAACCATATTTGATTCTACTGTGAAACAAAACAATCCATTTGTGTGATAAAACATTTAAAATCTGTTTCTTTGATGTTATCTTAGATGCAGTCCCAGAACATAAATTCACACAATCTTTCAGAATTAAAGACTTGCATAACCCCAGTGGCATGAGTAGCATTAGTGAATGTCTCACATTGGAAGACGCCTATGGCGTGACCTCATCAGAAGCTCCTATGGCATTCAGCAAGCCAGGGTTGGCTGAAACAAAGTGGATCAAGTTGGCAAGCGGCACCAAGGGGGACTATCAGGCCAGCTGCTTCCTCCTCCAGTAGAGGAGGTATGGTGGGGTGGTTGGTCAGACCGTGTCCCTTCCTGAGGGAAAGACTTTTTTTCTGCCACAGGCCCTTTGGAGCCGATACCCCTGGTGGGGCTTGAGGGACTGTTTGAGGTTTGGGCTGTGTAGGGATTTTGAGACAGGTGCTATGTGTTTTGGCTAGATGCTGAAAGTATTGATACTCCCACAGTTGGCAACTCAGACTGCTGTCTGGTGACAGGCTAAGGCTCACTCGAAAAAAGCTGACCCAAGAGAAAGAGAAAGTTTGGAAATTCTGCTCATGGTGAGAGGAGGAGGCAGTGTAGTGTCAAGTCATTTTATAGGGGAAAGTTTCTCCCCCCTTCCTGACACTAACACGCTTGGTTCCAGCCAATTCTGGCTTACAGAATGCAATAGATGCTTCTGATAAGGTCAAGCCATGATGTCTCCCAGTGTGAGAAACAAATACTATGAAAGACAACTAATTTTCCTATCAGGGAATGCATTGTGCAACAACACCACTATTGTCACACATATAGAATTTATACATCCAACAGTTATTGAAAAATCTTTCATTCGAAGTTGAGCTGTCTACCTGGAGAATGGAACTCCAATATTGACTCTCCTTTAGCCCTGTTTTTGGTCTCTACTCTTGAGGGAAATACCTTGCTCTTTAGTTGTTAAAAGTGTTCCTTTATGTTCATCAGCTAATTGCTAACTGTGTTTGGTGCTTTTGCCAAAAACAGCAGCTGCTTGGCCAAAAAAAAGCACCATGACAGCGGTGATCATCATCTTCGTCATTTTACAATGTGTTAAAGGCTCTGTGCAACATTTTGGAGCTTATATCAATACTTTATTGTGTTTTCACCCAAAGGCACCCACCGGATAAAAATGTGTGTGTATGATTTCTAGGCAGTGTGCAAATGTATAGATCAAATATGCACACAATCTGACAAAGGGTGTGTGTATATGCATGCAAGTGTTTATATACGTTTCAATATGTGTGCATTGATACATACACATATAAACACATAATTTTTGCATACCTCGTCCAGTACGATACTCAGCTCGGCCTTGTCCCTGGGACAAGCTTTTTCTCTTTCTAGCCACAGCAGCACTTCTGGTTTCCTACAGGGTTTGAGAGCTAGCAGGTGAATGATGCGCTCCCTCAAGGGCTTCTGGGTTGGTGTGGCCATACTGCCATTCCTCCGGTTGTTGGGAGACTGCTTATAGAAGCTGCTGCCTAACACATACAAGGGAGCTTGCCTCTTATGAAATTTGACGCATTTACCTGGATGAACAAATGGAAAAAAAGATTTCAGAATAAGTTGTATTTGTATTGCATTGCCCTCAAACTGATAAGGAAAAGGTAGCTTGTCCACATACAAATTCTCTAAAATATTTGCTGCTATTCATTTTACATCCAAAACACTTTCTTCTTTAAATATATATTAGCAAGTCAGAGAATCCTGATCATTTGAGACACCAAGGAAACATCTACAGAATCTCAGAGAAATGTGTCAGGGAAGCATTTAAGAAATAAAACCATTTCACATTTGTATACAGAAGATTAAACTAAAGCAGAGATGTAAGAGACAAGAGTTAAAGGCAGCTGTATTTCAAAACTTCCATCACTGCTTTGACCAGTTCAACATGTGTGCATACTCTTTCTTGACAATTTAAAATATCTTATATTAACCTTTACCTTTAGATCACATGCGCATGCTGGATTCAGATATAAATACCCTATTGATTACTGCTTACATCTCTGCTGCAGACAGATGGGGCATGTTAGAGCAGCGAAAGCTATCTCTCTGTGCTAATCCCATTACAGGTTAATCTGTGCTTTGAAGGTCAAAGTGGGGCAGATGTACAGGAAAAGAAGGCTTTCCTCTCAACCATAAAAATATGTCCTGCTATGTGATAATAACTCTAAGCATTATCATTACTCTATTACTAGCCATTAATTATGTGTGTAATAATAATGGTGTAAGGAGTATAGAGCAACAGAGGCAGGCTCTATAGGTTTTGGCATGCCTGATAATATGCACTGTGTTCATGAGCACCTCCTGAGGCTACCCATAGGGAAAGATTTAATAACTGTACTCTACATTCCTCTTTCAGATATGGTGACAAGTCATCTCCACCTTAACACCTGGTGTTACCCAATCCACTCAGTCTAAATTTGATCTAAACCCCCCAGAGTTTCAGCTTCCCTGGAGCTCAAGCACTGACAAAGGGGTCTGGAGTCACGCCAAGAAACAATATTGCGTAACCATAACAAAGGTTGGCAAAGAGAAAAAAGAAAAAAAAAGCAGTTCATGTCTCTTCTCATATGATTTATATGCTGTAAGGTATCCTTGATGATCTCAGAAGACATACACAAAAAATAATTACAAAAATCAATTATTTTCTGACAGAGGACTGGCAACCAAAAGCCAAAAATTGTCCAAAATAATAAATATGAGAGAGTTAACTATTAGTCTTGTTTGTATAACCCAAAATATGGCCTGCACATCTGGTTTCATTACACATCAAAAAAAAGAAAATATCTGGTTTTCAGCTTGAAGCAATGAATACAGCAATATTTTCTTATGTGAGGCAAATATTCCTTTATATATTACTTTTATAGGTCCCATTACATTTCTATATTTGTTTTCATGTGCCATCACTGTATCCACATTCAAATTGCTGATTCCACTCAAAGCTCAAAGCTGTTTGGCCCTTCCCCATGATAATCTGCACATGCATCATCCACTGATCCTCTGTTATTCCTCCATAAAGAGTCTATTCTTACTTGGATGCGAGGCTCCAGGTTTGATCTCTATGGCAGATCGGCTCCAGCTGTCCTTCTCCACCTGAGACATCCTCTCACGGGTCATCTGGTAGGAGTCGTCAGTGGCACACACTGTGATCTTGTCCTGTATGATGCCTTGACCTTCCAGCTGCTCGCGACCGTTACTGCACAACAAAAGCACAGAGTTGGATTGGACTGTGGGGCTTTCTGCTGGCACTGTAAAAACATTGTCCTACATGTATTTTAGAGCTGCATACCAACATGGACATCATGTTGCGTATAGTGGCTTTGTGGTGGGAGCTAGCGAAGACAGGTCGATGGTTACTGTAGGTTGTGTCACAGGCTAGATATAACTCTGGTATTCTGGTTCAAAGGAGGGTAGAGCCTTTGGAAAACCACCAGGATTAGCTTGGCTCCAGCCAGCACAGTTACAAAACAGGGATCATCTTGAATAAAAGTAAAAAGTTTTAATACTAAAACCTGAGCTGCATTAATGCTGTGAATAAATCAATCCCCATGTCCCATTTTCATTTTCACAACACAACAATTATATATCTCTAACCACTGAACATTTCTCCTCTTATCCTCTAAATGTGGGGGCAGAAAGGGCAGGATCTTGCCCTCACAATGTTATGCTGTTTCTCTGGGCTTCAGCAGCTGAATGGAACCAGAATGAGCTTCAGTTCAGACCACAGGGTAACCCTTAGTCTCTCAGCATATCTACTCCATAAACCAGGCATTACAGGTCTCAGTACTTAATGGGTCTGCCAGAATATACAGGAAATTACAATTGCCCTTTCCTGTGTACAGCAAGCAGTGACTTAACTGTCTCACATGATGCCATCAGAGATATGGGCACACAGAGAGCTGAGAGCAAAAACACTGATGAGCTATGAAGATGACAAAAAATGTATCTTTTGGAGTCAACCAGCAGATCAGATTAAACACTCACATCTAAACTTGTAGTGACTGACAGCTTTCAGTGATATATAATTAAGCTTCCCTTTATTCATTTTCAGTGCAGTTAATATTTACCAAAATCCTTTGCTGATCATGTGGGGGGGGTAAAGATTTCTTCCCTCAAGCTTTGAAACAGGATCTTGAATCCCTTTAATTTTAAATGTTTTTAAGAAATATATCAAGAAGCACTTGATTTGTTCTTTAATGCATGAGATTACAATAAGGGAAAATAACAAGTTTCTACTGATTAACTCCATACCTGGAAACATACTGATGGATGCAGTTGAAGCTGGCTTGTGGTTGGTCTTTGCTGTCACTGGATAAGTAGAAGGAGAAGCCGCGGAGAGCAGATGATGACTCTGGTGTGGGAGCTGGGATCTTGATGTACTATGCAGAGAAATAGAAGTCAGATCTTATTGAAAACATACAGGTCAACATACATATAGGCAGTACAATCATTATGCCAGGTTTATGATGCTTTGTGAATATAAACAGGGTATGCATATGCAGTGTGCGTGCCCATAACATATGATTTACCATGATGATATATAGTTGGTACCAGTAAGTTGTTGTGACGTCAATCTTTTCCTAACACCTCTTGAGGTAATTTTTTGTTATCTTTCTGCCATCTTGCTGAAGGGAAATGCAGAAATTCTACTCAGCAAATATTCAGAGACTAATTCTGATGCCAAATACATTGTAGCCAAGAGCACAGGGCCATCCAAAGTCAAGGTTTTTTCCATCAATCAATGAAACTTCTTTTTCACAACTACCTCCTACAAAGACCAGACTCTGACAAATGTAGATTAGTTCACTTGAAAAGTACCACTAGTTAATTCAGCAAATATACAGGCCCATCCACTGGCCCAGTAGATTACATTTTGGCCTGACAACGGCACAGTTTTCAAAACCCTTGGTTTTCCAAAAAACTGAGGGTTCATCCTGCATGACTATGCTCTTTAAATTTTATAGCAATCTGGGGATCAGATTTGGAGATTTTTGGGGTGGAAAGTTTAAGAAAAGGTCAACAACATTTGCCATTCTTGACTACTCACTGCCAATTGTGCTAACAGGAAATGCCATTAAAAATCTACAGGACCAGCAGAGATAAAGGAAATTGACCTGTCACCCTATCAAATACCATGCGCCACACTATCAAATGCCTGTTCAACTCACTTACGTTCACGTTACGCTGTTTTCTATTAAACTCTGAGCATTCAGGTTTGAGTCTGCATTGTTCTATTCACAACACAGCTAAACAAAAAACACTGCATTACACAGAATGTTGAATACAGGTTATTTAAACATAAAAATTATCCACCACTTGTTTGCTCATCAAAGATGAGTACTGTCTGATTAACACTCCTCAGAGGTTGGGCAAAGTGTAATGAATCCAGATGACGTCCATGTATGTGTTTGTCAGACTACAGGATGAATGTACACACATGACCTGATCATTGGCACTGGGGAAAATCTCGGAGATAATGAGAACTTGAATGTAGCCATTTCACTACAGATTAACAGATTAATTGTGGTGAAATATTCTAATGAAATCTAATTTTGACATCAGGTCTAAGGGCAATCCATCATGCTTGTTTTTAAGAGCATCTCCATGCAGACGCGCAAGTGTAAATACCATGAGTAATACACAACCCACCCTACCCCACCCCACCCCCACACGCACACATTAGGGATCTGGAGTTCATGCTGCTCTGCAAATTTAAATAGATCTCCTTGGGTAAACAGTGTTTAAGAGTCCGCTCCACTGAGGCGTCCATGAGATATTCTGGCAGACTAAGTGGAGCACAGAAGAGCCAAGGCTGCAACCTCCAGGGCAGACAAATACACACAGGATCACACACAGAGACATATAATAACAGATCATGATAAATGAGGACCAGAAAAAAGTCAGAATCTATGCCGATTTGACCACAAAAAAAAATGAAATTGCATGTTTATGACAGCAAAATTCTGAAATACTTCACTGGTATTCTCATTCAGGCAGGAAATTTGCAATACTAAGGCACGAGCAGGAGTTTTAGGGGGCACATGTGTGAGAGTGAGAAATGAAAAGTCCCAGTACAAAAGAGACCATTGCCTACTAACTGTGGTGAGGAGGTTGGCAGTTTCACTGCAATCCCATTCTTCATCCTACAGGCAGCCTTACTGCTCTCTTAAGCCATAAGTGATCATGGGGCATATCCTCCACTCTGCTTTTTTGTCCCACATGGTTCTGGTCTCTTTGTTTTTGAAACCCACTGAAACCCACCTACCTGTATGTCTGCATGCAACACTAGCATCCAAAGAAGCTACAGCAGCTGTATAGTATGTTTGTATATCTAACATTGAACAGTAAAATATATATCACAGAATGTATTTCTTCCCTAGTAATTTAAATACAATGCTGTTTAAATTAAGAACTAGATTCTAAACTAGTAGGAGTTCATTTATGCCATGCACAGTAGCCTCTAACATCCTTACACTGTTGGCTTTGCTTAAAGCTGCTATAATCAATAATTCTGTATTTACAATTGCTACATGTTACTGTACATGTTAAGTGGTTGCTCATATTGACAAATCCATAGATTATTATCACCCGACAATGCAGTTCCCCCAAGCCCTGGGGAGCCTTTTAGCATTTTTAGGTCATTGTTTTGGTGAACATAGCAGAACATTTGGCAGTAATGAGACAGAGAGGAGTTGGAGAAATTTTATTCCAACAATAATTTGCAGTCAAATTGGATTGGATTCTGACACCTTTCTCTCTATATAATCCATATATTAAAAAAACATTACTTTAATAACCACAAACTGGATATTTGCCAATACTGCACATGCTGCAATGTTTCACACAAAGTTTGCTTTAAGCTATTGTTGCACTGTGTGCAGAACACTGAACGCCCTTCACCAACTGGTAATTAAGTTTTCTTTTTGAACAGATTTTGATCTTTTGTTTTTGTTTCTGACAGTTTAGTCAGAAACATGCACACCAGTAGCCCACTGGAGGTCATTTTGTAGAGCCCTGGCAGTGCTACTCCTGTTCCTCCTCGCACAAAGGAGCAGAGTGCTGCTGGGTTGATGCCCTTCTCCGACCCTGTCCAGCTCTCCTCATGTAATGGCCCATCTCCTGTAATCTCCTCCATGCTCTTGAGACTCAGCAAACCTTCTTGCGACGGCACATATGGATGTGCCATCCTGGAGGAGCTGGACAACCTGTGCAAACTGAATGGGCTGCAGGTACCGCCTCATATTACCAGTAGTGACAAGGACACTAGCAAAACGCAAAACTAAGAATCAGAGAAGAATCAGTCAGGAAGGATAAGGAGAGAGCAATTGTCTGTGGCCACCACATGCAAAACCATTCCCTTTTTGGGGTTTGTCTTGCTGTTGCCTCTCCAATGCATTTCATTTGCAGCAAAACAGGTGAAATGGATTCACAATCGCTTATACTTCCTAACTGGACAGATTGATACCACTGAAGTTCAATTGACTTGGTGTTATACTGTGAAGATCAAGTATTCCCTTTTTTTTTTTGAGCAGTGTAGTTTAGACAATGCTGTGCAGCCCAAATTCAGCACGGTGCCCATTACCTGCTGTGCTGTCATTTCAGATGTTTTGATTCACAAAGGCAACAAACCGACACAGAAATTGGCTCTAGTTTCTTAACAGCCCACAGCACGTCTATACACATAGGCTTTCATCACAGGAATTTAAACAAACTATATACACCTGAACACTGATAGCACTGAAAAATACAGGCTAGCTTGCATGTAACACTTTTGACAATAACTGTAGTGTTTTAATGTGTCCAGTTCGGGACTACATATTTGCCTGTGTTTAGCCGTACAATGATACACACTTTAAGCTAATTCTGGATGTCTCATTGTGTATAAGAGACAGAGAAATCATGTTGTGATCACACTGGTGTGCTCACCAGAGGGATTTTATAAAGTGTGAACATTTCATAAGATGATGCATGTACTTAATGTCCACCTAGCCATGCCCATTAACTAAATAGCCATTAAGTTTAAAGCCTTGTTATTTCATCAGTCAATGAGGCAATACAAATAGTGAAGGTGAGTTATATACAAATGTCAGTGTATCGTCTTGCACATCTTTGTCAGTTAATGCTTGCTAACAAGTTTGCCATATGTCAGAGTTTGTTTATAGCTACATGCATTAGCTGCATTAGTTACATAAACTGGAATTAGCCGCAACCTTTGGCTACATTCGGCAGAAAGCGAAACTGTGAGCAACATTTAACACAGTCACTCATTGCCTGCCTTCATGGTAAATCTTTCAACAACCTAACAAACCACTGCAACACATTTAGACCATTACCTGATAACATTTGATTTCTTCCTACTGGACTATGGTCTATATGACCGAGAGGTCCTCACTAGATCCTTATCTGATAGTGCTGTTGCCAAATTTAAGGAGGTGATTCCTTCAGTATTTCAGCCAGTGTGTCCCTGTGCTGTGGATGGCTCCCATGCTAATCTTAGCCCCTTCCAAATTGATTATCTGGTCGATAGTGCTGCAGGTTCACTGCAAATGACACTAGACTCTATCGCCCCTCTAAAAAAGAAGAGAATTAAAGAAAAGAGACAAGCTCCCTGGTATAACTCCCAGACACGCAAGCTTAAGCAACATTCACGAAAGCTAGAAAGGATATGGCGTGCCACCAAATTGGAAGACTCCCGTTTAATCTGGCAAGATAGTCTTAAAACCTATAGAAAGGCCCTCTGTAATGCCAGAGCAGCCTACTACTCCTCATTAATAGAAGAAAATAAAAGCAACCCTAGATTTCTTTTTAGCACAATAGCCAGGCTGACAAAGAGCCAGAACTCTATTGATCCTTGTGTTCCCTTAGAGCTCAGCAGTAACGACTTCATGAGCTTCTTTAATGATAAAATTCTAACTATTAGAGACAAAATTCAGCACCTTCTGCCCTCAACAGGGTCTGGTCCAACTTCAAACCTAGGAACAATAGAAACAGCTGTTACACCTGATGTGTATTTGGACTGTTTTTCTCCAATTGATCTTGCTGAATTGGCCTCAATAATCTCCTCATCTAGACAGTCAACATCTCTCCTAGACCCCATTCCTACTGGACTACTTAAGGAGGTCCTGCCCCTAATTAACACGTCCTTACTGGATATGACAAATCAGTCTTTACTAACAGGCTATGTACCACAGTCCGTTAAAGTAGCAGTAATTAAACCTCTCCTGAAAAAGCCTACTCTTGTTTCAGGTGTATTAGCTAACTATAGACCTATATCCAACCTTCCCTTTCTCTCCAAGATCCTGGAGAAAGTCGTAGCTAATCAGCTGTGTAATTTTCTAAATTCTAATAGTCTATTTGAGGATTTTCAGTCAGGTTTTAGAGCGAACCATAGCACAGAGACAGCTCTGGTGAAGGTTAAAAACGACCTCCTTATGGCATCAGACAGAGGACTTCACTCTGTCCTGGTCTTGTTAGACCTGAGTGCTGCTTTCGACACCACTGACCATCACATCCTGTTACAGAGACTGGAACAGTTCATTGGTATAAAAGGAACTGCATTAAGCTGGTTTAAGTCCTATTTATTAGATCGATTTCAGTTTGTACACGTTAACAACGAATCCTATGTCCATACTAAAGTTAGACATGGAGTTCCACAAGGTTCAGTGCTTGGACCAATACTCTTTATCTTATATATGCTGCCTCTGGGTAATATTATCAGGAAGCACTCCATTAATTCCACTGTTATGCAGATGATACACAATTATATTTATCAATAAAGCCAGATGAATCCAATCAGTTGGCTAAATTTCAAATCTGCCTTAACGACTTAAAGTCCTGGATGACCAGCAACTTTCTGCTGCTAAATTCAGATAAAACTGAAGTTATTCTGCTTGGGCCCAGACACCTCAGAGACAGCTTTTCTACCAACATAACTGCTCTGGATGACATTACTCTGGCCTCCAGCTCCACTGTGAGGAATCTGGGAGTCTTATTTGATCAAGATTTGTCCTTTAACTCCCACATTAAACAGATTTCTAGAACTGCCTTTTTCCATCTACGTAATATTGCTAAAATCAGGCCCATCATATCCACAGATGATGCAGAAAAATTAGTACACGCATTTGTCACTTCTAGGTTGGACTATTGTAACTCATTATCAGGCTGCCCCAATAAGTCGTTAAAGACTCTCCAGCAGGTCCAGAACGCTGCTGCTCGTGTTCTGACGAGAACTAAAAGAAGAGACCACATTTCTCCTGTACTTGCTTCTCTTCATTGGCTTCCAGTAAAATTTAGAATAGAGTTTAAAATCCTTCTCCTCACTTACAAGGCTCTTAAGGGTCAGGCCCCATCATATCTTAAAGAGCTCATAGTACCGTACTACCCCACTAGAGCACTGCGCTCCCAGAATGCAGGCCTACTGGTGGTTCCCAAAGTCTCCAAAAGTAATGCAGGAGGCAGAGCCTTCAGCTATCAGGCTCCTCTCCTGTGGAATCTCCTTCCAGTTTGGGTTCGGGGGGCAGACACCCTCTCTACATTTAAGAGTAGACTAAAAACCTTCCTTTTTGACAAGGCATAAAGTGGTGTGAAAAAGTATTTGCCCCCTTACAGATTTCTTCTGTTTTTGCTTTATTGTCACACTTACATGTTTCAGATCATCAAACCAATTTTAATATCAGACATAGATGACCTGAGTAAACACAAAAAGCAGTTTTTAAAATGATGATTTCATTTATTAAGGGAAAGAAGCTATCCAAACCAACCTGGCCCTATGTGAAAAAGTAATTGCCCCCTCCTTGTTAAATCATGAATTAACTGTGATTAACCACATTTTTGAAAGCTGAGTTCAATTTCACTTGCCACACCCAGGCCTGATTACTGCCAGAGCTGTAGAATCAAGAAATCACTTAAATAGACAACATGAAGTAGGCTGAAAGATCTCAAAATGCAACACATCATGCCCCGATCTAAAGCAATTCAAGAACAGACAAGAAACAAAGTTATTGACATCTATCAGTCTGGAAAGGGTTACAAAGCCATTTCTAAGGCTTTGGGACTCCAGCGAACAACAGTGAGAGCCATTATCCCAGAATGGAGAAAACATGGAGCAGTGGTGAACCTTCCCAGGACTACCGGCCAACCAAAATTACTCCAAGAGTGCATCAACGTCTCATGCAGGAGGTCACAAAAGAACCCCAAACAACATCTAAAGCACTGCAGGCCTCACTTGCCTCAGTTAAGGTCAGTGTCCATGATTCAACAATAAGAAAGAGACTGAGACAAAAATGGCCTCCATGGGAGAGTTCCAAGGTGAAAACCACTGCTGACCAAAAAGAACACAAAGGCACATCTCACACTTGCTAAAAAACATCTTGATGATCCCCCAGACTTTTGGGAAAATATTCTGTGGACTGACGAGACAAAAGTGGAACTTTTTGGAAGGTGTGTGTCCCGTTACATCTGGCGTAAAACTAACACAGCATTTCGGAGAAAGAACATCATACCGACAGTCAAACATGGTGGTGGTAGTGTGATGGTCTGGGGCTGCTTTGCTGCATCAGGACATCCTGGACAACTTGCCGTAATTGATGGAACCATGAATTCTGCTCTCTACCAGAAAATCCTGAAGGAGAATGTCCGGCCATCAGTTCGTGACCTTAAGCACAAGCGCACTTGGGTTATGCAGCAGGACAATGATCCAAAGCACACCAGCAAGTCCACCTCTGAATAGCTCAAAAAAAACAAAGTGAAGGTTTTGGAGTGACCTAGTCCAAGTCCGGACTTAAATCCAATTGAGATGCTGTGGCATGACCTTAAACGAGCCATTCATGCTCGAAAACCCTCCAATGTGGCTGAATTAAGACAATTCTGCAAAGAAGAGTTGGCCAAAATTCCCCCACAGCGATGTGAAAGACTCATCGCCTGTTATTGCAAACGCTTGGTTGCAGTTGTTGCCGCCAAGGGTGGCACAATCAGTTATTAGGTTCAGGGGGCAATTACTTTTTCACATAGGGCCAGGTTGGTTTGGATAGCTTCTTTCCCTTAATAAATGAAATCATCATTTAAAAACTGCTTTTTGTGTTTACTCAGGTCATCTTTGTCTGATATTAAAATTGGTTTGATGATCTGAAACATGTAAGTGTGACAAAAAAGCAAAAGCAGAAGAAATCTGTAAGGGGGCAAATACTTTTTCACACCACTGTATAGTTAAGGGCTGGCTCAGGCCTTAGACCAGCCCCTAGTTATGCTGCTATAGGCTCAGACTGCCGGGGGACTCCTATGGTGCACTGAGCTCCTCTATTCTCTATCCTCCTCTTCCTCTTCCCCGGAGCCTTTGTGTGCTTTCTCATCTCTCAGGTTCCTGTGGATCCTGATCCTGGTCCTGCTGATGTGGTTCTCTGCTTCATGAATCACTGCTGCGGATCGTCGGCCACTCGTCATGTTTTTCAATAATATCATATTGCTAATCTGTTAGTCACACTCCTATTGCTAGTGCTATAGTCACTGCTAGTACGTTGGTTGCTGTTTGTGTTGTCTCTCTCTCTCTCTGTCTCTCTGTCTCACCTCCACCCAACTCGGATCCCTACAGAAGCCGCCCACATTGAGCCTGGGTCTGTTCGAGGTTTCTTCCTGTTAAAGGGGAGTTTATCCTTGCCACTGTTGCTCAATATAATATAATAGCTGATGCTTGCTCATGTGGGAATTCTTGAATCCTTAATTTTGAATTCATGAATCGTTGGGTCTCTCTCTAATTAAAGAGTTTGGTCTAGACCTGCTCTTCATGTAAAGTGTCTTGAGATAATGCTGTTGTGAATTGGCGCTATATAAATAAAGATTGATTGATTGATTGATTTAGGTATTACAGGAAGATGAAGTTAGCAACCTCATTACAAAGTTCTCCCCATCTCCGAAACGGACTCATGTTTTATTGCATTTATTGTCAGTCTCTCTTTTAGAGTCTCTTTTGGAGAAGTTTGTCTTCCTTTTTTGTGTTGCTTTACATTGTTGGCAGTTATTGATAATGCTGGAATAGTAACTTTTTCTGCAGAATTTTCTGCCATTGAATTAGGTTTTCATCGGCATCTGGAGAGAGGTGTACATGCATCTGTGTTTGCAGAACAGTTAAAAGGAACGCCCTCTCTCTGAAAAGAGCCTGTGATTGGCTAAAGTCTCCCATCTCAGGCTAGATCTTCTAAAGCCTGAAAACAGAGCCAAGAGGAGGTGAAGAAGTCTAGTTTTCTATTAGACCACTTGAAATTACAATAAGCTGAAAGGTTATCATTGCCCATTGCCCATTAAAAAGCAATCCATGAAGACGAACATTGCTAAGGATAAGGTCTGTGTCTACTTGGCTGTTAATAATTTATGGACTGTGTTCATTGACTTGTGCTGTGTGCGGTCACAGGATACCAGCTGTTGCAAATACCGAGTCACGCTGTGCACCCAGAAGCACTCCCTGCCATTTATCCAGTGATGGCTGCTTATATGACCTCAATGGGCAGACCCCTGCAGACCCCCCCCCTTCTAGACCCTTGCTGTGCAAACTACCACAAGCACTCTCGTTCTCAGCCAGTGGGGCCTGTACCAAAGCCCAGCACAATCTCCCGTGAGGCACACATGGCAATTCAAACCCAGAGAGGCGTTCTTACAAAGGACTTGGCACTTAAAGAATTCAACTAACCATGAATGATGAAATATTCAAAAACTTGAGGCAATCTGTGGGTTGCCTCTGACCTTTGTGATTCTAGAATGAAGCAAAATGAAAACTGGTGCAAAAATAAGTATAAATAAAGTTACCAAGATTGTTAAGTGTAAAAGCACTTGCTATCAATTGTGTGTGTTTAAGAAATCAATGTAATAGAAACTTCCCTGCACTTGGGAATGACTTGTGACCACAGTAATGCTCAGTGACCCTCAACGGCCAAAAGGTATAGAGGCAAATGTAGAGGACCCTGAATCTGACAAGTGTTTCAACATATAATTCATTATTTTAACCCAAACCATGGTCCTGATATCTCCCCACTTCAAACATTCACTCCCAGATGAGCCAGTATTATCCCATAACCTGTCACTCTCCACTTTTCCCATTTTCATGTAGCAAGAACAGTCTCATCCTGGTTGTCTTTTCAATGAATCCGTTTATATCTCCAGAAATATCAGTCCTTTTCCATTTTCCCCAGCACTATCAGTCTGTCTGTATGTCTTTATCCTCAGTCTCCATAAATCTCTCAAAAGGTGTTACTTTTGGTATATGCCTGTGTGTACAGTTTTAGCTGATTTAACTAGTTTCTGTTTGTGTGACAGACAACTTTAGAGTTATATCATTTCCATTAACATCAGCTTTAAGAGCAAAGGGAAAGTATTGTTTGGTTGGTAATGCACATACACTGAACAAAAATATAAACGCAACACTTGTTTTTGGTCCCATTTTTCATGAGCTGAACTGAAAGATCTAAAACATTTTCTATATAAAAAAAAAAACAAAAAACATTTCTCTCAAATATTGTTCACAAATCTGTGTTAGTGAGCACTTCTCCTTTGCCGAGATAATCCATCCCACCTCACAGGTGTGGCATATCAAGATACTGATTAGACAGCATGATTATTGCACAGGTGTGCCTTAGGCTGGCCACAATAAAAGGCCACTCTAAAATGTTCAGTTTTATCACACAGCACAATGCCACAGATGTCGCAAGTTTTGAGGGAGCGTGCAATTGGCATGCTGACTGCAGGAATGTCCACCAGAGCTGTTGCCCGTGAATTGAATGTTCATTTCTCTACCATAAGCCATCTCCAAAGGCGTTTCAGACAATTTGGCAGTACATCCAACCGGCCTCACAACCGCAGACCACGTGTAACCACACCAGCCCAGGACCTCCACATCCAGCATGTTCACCTCCAAGATCGTCTGAGACCAGCCACCTGGACAGCTGCTGCAACAATCAGTTTGCATAACCAAAGAATTTCTGCACAAACGTCTCAGGGAAGCTCATCTGCATGCTCGTCGTCCTCATCAGGGGCTCGACCTGACTGCAGTTCGTCGTCGTAACCGACTTGAGTGGGCAAATGCTCACATTCGATGGTGTCTGCCACGTTGGAGAGGTGTTCTCTTCATGGATGAATCCCAGTTTTCACTGTTCAGGGCAGATCCAGTTCCTGCCAATATCCAGCAACTTGGCACAGCCATTGAAGAGGAGTGGACCAACATTCCACAGGCCACAATCAACAACCTGATCAACTCTATGCGAAGGAGATGTGTTGCACTGCGTGGGGCAAATGGTGGTCACACCAGATACTGACTGAATGCCAAACTGAACATTTCAGAGTGGCCTTTTATTGTAGCCAGCCTAAGGCACACCTGTGCAATAATCATGCTGTCTAATCAGCATCTTGATATGCCACACCTGTGAGGTGCGATGGATTATCTTGGCAAAGGAGAAGTGCTCACTAACACAGATTTAGACAGATTTCTGAACAACAATCTTTTTTTTTTGTATATAGAAAACATTTTAGATCTTTGAGTTCAGCTCATGAAAAATGGGATCAAAAACAAAAGTGTTGCATTTATATTTTTGTTCAGTGTAGTAATTATAATCAGACAGCAATCTCTCTCTCTACTTTCTGTTATGGATAAGAATCAACATTTCTGGTCAGTATTAGACAACCAATGCAAATTTTATTATATCCTGACACATGAGAGCAAACTTAAAATGTAGTGATATGAACACATTGTTAGCTATAGCCCATAAGTATAGTGTTATTGCTCTATAAGATAATACTGATCACTCACACAGACACCTGCCCAGAGAACTCAGTCTGGTCTGTTCCTGATCTCTTGGATGCCTAACGTTCATAATTATAGGGCTGTGGTCTGTCATAGTTTTATGAATAAATATTTACAACCTCCTCAGTATCAAAATTAGCTTCAGATTCATTTCTATGCTTTAAATCTACCACTATCCCTTATGTTAAGTCACTTCTGGTTTGGCTTTTTCAGATGCAGAAGTAAAATTCTCTCTCAAAAATTCCCTGTATGAAATATGAGTATATTTTTATGAAAATCTAGTTCCTTGATACACATTGATTAAAGGGGGTCTCTAACCTGTAAGTTGCTTGCTAAGGTTTGATAAGGTAAGGTAAGGTTACGGTTTAAAACTAGAAATACAAGTACAGTACAGTGTTATGTGGGATTGCATGTTTACACTTAATCCTACAACTGCTTGCTTGCATGTAGGTGTGTCGCTCATATTTCAATCAACCCAATAAATGTAGTGTCATCCAGTACTGTGGGAGAAACCGTCATGCCAAGTCTTGACTTTGTGATATTCATGTTCATTCATGCACGTGTACACTATGCATGAATCAAATCTGTTCAAAGACAAAACAATTTGACAGTGAAACAACAAATGGTATGTTCTTATGTACGATTACTCTGCTGACAAGCTGATTTGTAATTTCCACTTGACAAACGCCAGATAACACAGAAAACCCCACTGCCATTTCTAAAAGATATCAGCTTTTTGGCTGGTTTTACACAATAAAAGTCATGACTGTCGGTAGGTGAGGTAACACTATCTTAATGAGCCACGGTTCACTGTCAACTGTCATAAATTTCTCCACACGTTGACGACGCAGGACAGAAGGGGCTAATTTTTCTGGCTTTATCAAACTGTAAAGTCAATTGAACAAAAACTGTGAGAGACTGCCGTCGGTGCACAGGGCTTAAGTTTCCTGCTTGCTTTTGGTTGAATGTGGGGTTTGGGTGTAGATCTCATGCAGGCTATTGTTTTCACATCCTCTGCAGCCTGAGTAATGGCCTTCTGAAAACAGGCCGTCTTTTGTTCTGGCCTTCTTGGCTCCTGAGTGGGATGCCATGGCACGGCTTCCCCTTTCTGGTTGATAAGAGGAGAGGGAGGAGGTGCAGGAGGAGAAGGAGGAGGGAGTGAAACCTATCGCCACCGCCACTGTCTGCTATTAGCAGCATGTAAGTCACTCTGGCCTGGTGCTAATGCAAATGTGTATGTGTATGAGTGTGTGTGTGTGTGTGTTAATCCAGCATGAGCAAAGCCTCATCTCCAACTCCTATCACTACTGCCACTCATAAAGGCTGAGGAGGGAAAGTGGCCAAAGTCTAACAATCAGCCAAACATGTCCACTACTGGCTTAAGGATACACACACATTCAGACAGACAGCCAACACCACCCTCATCCTCACCGCATTTCAGTCAACACTACTTCTCATCATCTTATTGCAAACACAAGAGCTGAATCATTCCCAGGCCCATAAGTTGACACGTGCCATTTAAGATGAGTTCCCTCCACAATGGAGCACAGCGATACAAAACGCAATGTGCGTCTGTATCTCTGGCCAAGTGGTAGAACAAGAGATGGGAGCAGGGGGACATACAAAGAAAGAAACTAGAGACTTAACATGTTTTTATGATCCCACAGTCGATCAGTCAATGCTTGGAGCTATGTGGTGTCTCCTCTCTAGCTGAGTTTCACATGCTGGCACTAGGTGATTAATGTGACTGCCTTGAGTAGGAGACAGTGCATGTAATCAAGTCCCAGCCTGTAATCACCATTCATTCCTTTTCATTTGCAATTTCGCAGAGGGACAGAGCTGCTGCCAGAGCTGTGAGCTCCAGTGTTGGGGGAGAGAAAACTGGGTATGAAGCTGGGGGAGGTAGGATAGGATGGGTGCTTTGCCACAAGCATTCCCTGAGGATTTTCCCTCCAATGCCAAGAACGATTCGTCTCTGGCAGGTGCTCGAGGGCCAAGTTGTCAACTTCAACAAATTGTGGGTCACATTTAAATCAAGTGACATACGCAACATATACAGTATACTGAACAGATTACCAAAATGCAGTGAAAGCAATGTGAAAGTATGATTACACTATTAATTGGCCAACATTTTTCAGCCATTCTTTATACTTAGATTTTGATGTTGCTTACATTGTAACAAAAGCTGATCAGTCTTTCCCACAGCAGTCAGATACAAGTCTAGACCTCACACTTCGCAAACATCTTCCTTCACACAAATAGCAGTTGGTTATTTAACCATGAGCAGTGCTTCTGTTTCAGATCTCTTTCCTTTAGATCCACAGCAGGGAGGTTACGATCATGCTGAGCACAAACAAACCTCCAGGGCAGGCGACAACACATCTGGACCGACTGTACTCGACTCATTTTGGGTGATCCAAAGAGAGTGACAACACACAACACTGCATACCCCCACTCATTGTGATTCAAATCAAATGAAATAACACACAAACAGGAACTCTGGGGATCTTAGCATAGGCAGCCTAAACACACATGCACAGATAAAAAAAGAAGAAAAACCCCTACACTCAAACACACAGATACTCACAGGCAAACCAAACACACACACTACACATAAGGGGATCCACTCTGGTCTTGCCAGGCTAAAGACTTCTTCACAATGGGCAAAGGGGGCAGGATAGGAAAAAAGGAGGTGGGACATGAATAAATCATGGCTTTAAGCCACACAGGACACAGCATAAATACACACATGAACAAAAAAAAAAAAACCCAAAAAACATCCCTCCCCATGTGACAGCAAACAAGAGCAAACATTTAACACATAAAAATGGATGCATACATGCACAGTAGACTCATACACACCACTTCAGCATACAATGTGATCTCTCACATCTCAGTATACACACATAGAGGAAAAGTGGGACTCCAACCTTGGAAAGGGGACAGGAAAATTAGCAGGCTAGAGTTCAAGACATCTGCCTAGCTATTACTGCAGCAAAAGTGTGACAGCGGCATACACATTCACTCACAAATATGAAAGTACATATTCATGAATGTCTGAGTAAGGCAGGCAGTGAGAGCAAATGCAAACTGAAGTCATGATGTCTCACACTGTAATCAAGCGCATTATGGCTCCTGTAATTACCTCTAAACATTCATTTGGCTAATAACTTTAGCTCTGAATGCCTCATATGGGAGGGGCATAGCAAACACCAAAGATAGCCTGTTATGGTGTAAAAGCTCAGATAAAGGCCCAGCTCAAATTATGTTACAAGTATACAGCACTCTACACTTAATGTATAATGAATACACTTCATGAATGTCAAACAAAATCTGATTTTCCCCTACCCTGAGTAAAATAGATAACTACTACAGCACAAACTCAGCCCCACAGCTTAATTTGTGAGCCATCAAGTGGATTGGATTTGTGGCTTTTCTTCTAATTTAATGCCAGACACATTCCTATCAATACCCCGTGCCTTGTCGGAGTTGCAGTTGAGGTCAACAGAGCTAGAGGGAAAAAAAACAAATAAAAAAACAGCAACTGACCCCTAACCTCCAACACCTGCTTCCTGCTGGGAACTGTGATAGTTTACACAACAATTCACAACAGAAAGTACTAGTGATAATGGACAGAAAATAAAAATTAATTTACAGAATATAAAAAGTCATTTGTCTCTCCACAAGACTGAAAATTTATGAAAAAAGCCAATTTCAGTTAAATACATTTTAAAATGTGCCTCAAATTCAAACTAAGTAAGAGCAAAACACATTCCCAGACCAGGCACACTTAACACACCTACCAGGGTTACTCCAGTCTGTCAACCACACAAGCCCCCCTTGCAAAACCACTAATCAGATCATCTTGTCATGGCAGGAAGGGGGTTGAAACTCTTTCCAACCAGCCCATGCAATTAGAATTAACTGAAAAACAAAGTATCCCCCAAGGACACAGCTACTCCTGACTTTAGTCATAGTTCAGGCTACATCCTGCAGATGATGGTTCAGTTTCAAAAGCACATGAGTATTAATATCTATGTGCATGACATACAGTGAATACACACTTACATATATTAAGTGATAAAGTGTATTTTCTCAGATGAGAACTAGGTGCACAAAGCTAATCTCAGTCAAGTCACTGAAGGCTCCTCATTTGACTTATGATAACTCTTCTCCCTCCTGCTGGCTCTGTCAGTGTGGGTGCACACTTCTCCCTTTCCCAGCGCTACTCACTGACCTGACAAAGCCTCTCCACAGTCACCAGCCTGACCTAGTAACCTGCATGCCTTTTATCTGCTGGAGACAACCAGCTATAAGCTCCCATCTGAGCTACAGTACAGTGGGATGTGTGAGTCAACAGCAATTCATGATGAACAAAAGCTTCTCTGTGGTTGCAGAATTTAAGAAGTTACTTGGCAAACATTCTTGTTTTTAAAAAAAAAAAGACTGAAGTGATATGTTGCCCTCTTAACAAAACCACTGTATTTGTCATCACATTATGCTGCTCCATCCATTTAAACAACACACTCAGTGCCTTGTGGTATGCAGTTGAATATCGCTTGATTATGTAACAAATAAAAGGTTAAAAAAGCAGTTGATCTGTAACTGTATCTGCTTGCTCTTTACTGTTCGATTGGATCTATAACAAGATTACACTTACCCCTTGGTTTCCTTTGAAACATATCGATGGTTCACTTGTTAGAGATCCCTGAGGTGAGAGAAATACAGAAAAACAGGCATTGACTGTGACACATATATGCATATTTAAGGAGCTTTCTAAATTGTTGTTGTGTCATGTGTTTACATGCAGGTTTAAGTTGTGCAACCAATAAAGGCTGTGTGCTGCTAATGGTCTCCACTGGAGCTAATTGTAAGACAAACTAGCACACTAGTCTATAGATAACTAGGCGTGCTGCTACTCTGCTTTGGAACACAAGGACGGCTTCTCAGCAAACAGCTGACCGGCTCGTCCTGCCCAACAACCACAGGGTTCACTACTGGTATGCTGTGCAGCCATGTAGCCAACTCATTCACAGGTAACGCAGTTAGAAGTACAGTAACTGAGAACTACTTTGAGCGTGTCATTTATTTATTTAGGCTACGATACAAAGACAGGTTACACAGTAATTAAAAAAAAGAATAGCCTGAAAGACTGAACAAAAACAGTAATTTAACAATATGCAGCAGTGAAACATCTTTTTAAAAAAAAAAAAAAAAAAGCCCAGGCGACAACTCTTGATAATGCATCTCAAAACGCACGCGCACACACACAAACAAATAATGAAAAAGTACCTTGAGGTTTTGGTAAGCCTCCAGCGCTCTCATAGCCGTGTCCGTGAGCTTGACGTGGTACAGCGTTCCATTGGAACTGTTTTTGTTGTTTTTTCCACAGGAGAGCCCGTAGTGGCGCTCCTGCCCGAGCGAAGCCATCGCTGTCTTTTCTCTCTCCCCTGCTATTAAAGCCGCTTTCCCCTCTCCGCTCTACACGCTCCGTGCGACGTCACGTTGTGGGTGGGGCCACGGTGACAACACAACAACACGGCAGTGCTCTGCTATGTACTTCAACATGACTTATTATAAGAGCCCGAGCACCGAGTGCATAACACTCGGCAAGGACCCTATTGTAATTCAAAGAATTCTTCTTCTTATTATTATTTTTCTCTGAAATAAATTGCAATTTTGAGGTCCTAAACATACTCGAAAACTCTGAAACTCTGCACACACATCAGTCATGGTGAAAGCTTAAGTATTTTATGGGTCTTGCAAATGGGTGTGGCAAAATGGCTCCATAGCGCCCCCAAATTTCAAGCCCCAGAATAGCGCTTTATGTACATGTACAACATTTGGTAGGTCCATGTACAAAAAAAAGTCTCTTGAAGCAATGACCTAAACTCAACAGGAAGTCGGCCATTAATGGTGGGCAACCATTGTACACTACCTGAAAATATTCACCGGAAACCAGCGAGGGACTGCTCCTGAAGAATCCAGCTGGAAGCAGTGAGGGTTGGTGGGTTCACTGGGCCTCAAGGGATTGTCAGTCCATCTTCCTGTCCGGTCATTGATTACTATGTGTATTATTGTGTTTTTATGTTAACCCCTAACCCCCTTGTGTCTTCTTTCTCTTTTCTTAGACCATTTTATTGCTTTTAAACTGGGAACTTGCTTGATGCCCTTCTGTCCTCTGAGCTTAGTCAAGTTAACAGTTTTTGTCCCGTCTCTCATGTTGTCCTGTCATTTCCGGTTTTTATTTTGAAGTAACCCTGTCTCCCTCTCGTTTCAGATGTGTGTACTTCCTGCCCTCATGTTTCGCTCCATTTTTAGGAGTCGCTTTATGTTTAGTGTAGCCTTAGCTTTTCTTCAGTGTAAGTGCTTTCTTGTTTTGTTAAATACATTTTATTTTTTGAAACTTTTGAGTCGTGCACGTGGGCTCTTTGTCTTGTTGGCCCCAGGGCGTTACACCCTTCATTGTAACTGCCAGTATTGTTACAACTACAATATTTTAACCACCCCAGATGTCACAATGCCCATCCCACTCCATAACCGGTATGGGATCCTGGCCCAGAATATGAACCTGGGTGAGTGCAATTTAACCCCTAACCACAACAACAAAAAGCCTATGGCCCCTGTAGAGTTGGCACTCTCCAAGAAATACTTCAAGTTGTTACAAGCGGTGCACCACTCTGAAATCCTCAATTCGGCCAGCATGGGGTCTCTCCCTTCTGGGATGCAGAGACAAGCCAATAAATTGACAGCTTTTATCAAACCCTCCTCACCTACGACAGACACCCTGGAGAAAGTCAAACACAACACTGCACTATGGTTTAACAATAATTTACAGATCCTAAGGGAACACTATGATATCATACCTGGAAGAATTACAGAAGTTCCACCTGGCGGACTTTAGTAAGGCTTTAACCTGGGGGAGAGCAAGATATAAATGTAAACTCACCACTACCTCAGTAAATACCCTGAAATCTCTTTTACAGTTCTCTCAGGATCCTCCCCCACTCATAACCTCTCTCTAGTACTGTGCCCAGTGGATTTTCCCATTCTCCTCTTGTCATGTCCCTCCACGTTGGTCTGTCTTTTCCCCTATGGTTCTTGTCCTGTGTCTTTGTCTGTCTCCTTTTAATTTGTTTTAAACCCCCTCCCTTTTATTTTGTTATTCTAGGCCTTTATTAGGACATGAGCGACAGGAGAAGACACCCAACACTAAGAGTGTTGGGAAATTCCTCTAACCTAACCCTAAACCCTTTTTGATTGTTTGTATATGATGCACTTTTACATAGCACTTATTTCATTCTTGCATGCACTTTTTTACCCCAATTTGCACTTACCCTGACAGGATCCTTTGATTGCCCCCTGATGGCACTCTGACCCTCTCCCTGGCTCTCCTCCCCTCTGGCGGTCGAGATGCCTGACCTGTAGCCCATCTTTCCTTTCCACAACTCAACATATTCCGGCACGCTCCAGCCCTGTCTCTGGGACCCAACCACTCTCTCACCCCCTCCCTCAGACCCAACTCTAACCCTTCCTAACCCCCTCCCCCCACCCCCCACCCCTGTGAGGCAGGCCCTTCTGAGGTAGCCTGCCCCCCCCTACCCCCCCTCTCTCCCTCTCTCCCATCCCTACCACCTATCCTGCCCTATCCTCACCCTAACCATCCTTCCCCTCAACACGTAATGATTTTTACACACAAGGCCGGGGCTGGGCCTAGGAGCAGGGCTGAGAATGGCCCTGCACCTCACCAGACACCACAACCACTGATGGCCACTCGCATACACGCACCCAACAGACATCACACCACCAGACAACACTACCACACACAGACACACACACTCACCCAGCCACCAGATCCAGAAACCAGACACACCAGCAAATTACACTTCAAGCTCATTCAGGCCATACATCACAAACGCATAATGGACACAGCACTCACTTCAGGCACTTTTCCACCAGGCATGTTACGCCAAATAACCCGGCTAACAGATTTCATCAAACCATCCACACCCACTACAGAAACACGCAACAAAATTCATACTAACACTACACAATGGATGCTCAATACAATCACTATTCTCCAGGAACATTACACCACTGCCATAGCCATGCTAGCCACCACTCCCCATAACCCAATAGCTTTACAGATAGCCACCGGCTGGGCCCACAAACGATATGGCCCCAGGCTGACGGCAGAGACCTTAAAGGAAACTCAACACATTCTACAACAGCAGACCGGATCCATCACCAACATCACCACCGCCACCACCACCAATCGTGGACTACACCCGGACCCAAACAACAGAAGCAGACCGGACAATCCACTACCCACCATCCCAGAAGCCCCAGAACCGGACTTTCCAGCATTACCCAAACCACAGGCTCCACATAATCTCCCCTTACCCCATGCTACACCAGCACCAGTCTCCACTCCAGCTCACCAACGGACACAACAGACCCCATCAGACGAAGGTAAATTACTCTCAGTAACCCACCCCATCTACAGGACCTGGACACCCATCCCCCACCAGCAGACCAAACCTGGTACTACACCTCCAAGGACCGGCCCCGCCAAATCTCGACAACAGACTCTCTCATTCATCCAATCCACATCAGCCCAACAACAGCCACCGCATCCCACAGAACCAGCCACCTCCACTCCGCAACCCCAGAGGACGAGGAAGGTGACCTGGGGACCCCTGCCCACTAAGGACGACACTCACACCATAACCTCTACCTCTATAATTTCACCCATTCTACCTCCAACTCCCCCTTTTTCCATCCACTCCACAGCAACTACACATACTACAGCCCAAATACATCTCCCACCACACAGCAAACCCATTACCTCACAGGTTCTGGACACAATTACACTAAACACCCGATCCAATACTTCTGTTTTCATTCCTGACACTATTCTCCCTCTATCTCAACAGACCGATGCTGCTGGCGCGCGGGGCGACCGGGACGGGCCGGTGACCCCAACAGAATCCCTGAATGGGGCATACATGATGAAAGGGTCAACAGAGGTTAACCATAACCCAACCACAACCCAATCTGAATCCCCTACTCTACCACCGGGGGGGGTCAGTCGGTCCGCTCCCCTCGCCCTGGATGCCAGCACACTGGAATGTCCAGATCCTGACCATCCTCCACGTTCACCCTCTCTCTCCCCCTCCCACGTCTCAAAACTCACTCCATCCTCTCTTCCACCTCCAATCTACCCACCCTCCTCCTCAGCTCATCTACCCCACCCCAGTTTCCCTCCTCCCCCCCACAAATCCACTCTCTCTTGTTTTCCCTCTAACACACAACCTCCTCCTGCTGACTCTTCACCTCCTCCACAGACTATCTCCCCTGCTCCTCTTTCTCTTAACTACAGCCATGACTCCACACTATACCTTCCTTCCCCACCCCCTCTCTCCACCTTCATTCGAGAACAGCCGGACCGCTACGAGGACCTCCCCTTCCAAAACACCTATCCACCCAAGATTCATCTGACACGCCCACACCGCAATATCCAGGACTGGAACTTCATCGCCAAACAACCCCTACTCATACTCGGAGACACCAACATCGGTCGCATCACGGACAATTGCTTACCCGAAACACAATTGGACAGTTACCCCGGAGCCACTGCCTATCACTTCCTGAAGGTATGTGAAAAAGCTACTCCCAATCCCTTTACCATGACCGTCCTCATCTCCATAGGCATCTACAACAGGGACCAGGACCCTAGGCAGACCACCATTAAACAGCTCAAGGCCCTCTTCCGCCAGGCCAGGTTGACCTTCCCCAACGCCGACCTCTTTTTTCCTCTCATACATTACTCACCTCACCTCACACCCAGACAACAAAACAACATTAGAATAATAAACAACGCAATGACCAAACACGTCCACACACTCAGCACAATCCCCCCCACCGAATTCACTACAGATGTAGACCACATCCACTGGACTTCCACTACAGCTAACCGGATCTTACAGCACTGGCGCACAACACTGGATGACACCGAAGCAGGTACCTGTGGCTCCATTTCCTCGTTTTCCTACACAGACTGACCATCCCCCTCTTTTCCTTACCCTAACTTCCACTTATCTTCCATCCTTAAGCCTTAATCCCGCCCCCTTCCCCTCTTCCCTAACCTTAACCCCGCCCCCTTCCCCTTTTCCCTTAACCCTGCTTCCTCATCTTCTCTCCTCACCTAAATCCCGCCCACTCTCCCTTTCCCCCACCCGAACCAGGACCTGTCCCCCCACCCCTCTTTATACCCTTTCCTCCTTCTCCTCCCTCCATCCACCTGATCCTCCCTCCAAACCCTTCCCCTAACCTTAACCTTTCCCCTCCCCAAAACTCCACCTTTTTTCCATCCTCAAGCCTTAACCCTGCCCCCTCCCCTTTTCCCTAACCTTAACCCCATTTCCCCCCCCTCCCCTCTTCCCTAACCTTAACCCTGCCCCTTTCCCCTCTTCCCTAACCTTAACCCCGCCCCCTTCCCCCCTTTCCCTAACCTTAACCCCGCCCCTTCCCCTTATCCCAAACCTTAACCCTGGTTCCTTTTCCTCTTCCCAAACTTTAACCCTGCCCCCCTCCCCTGTTCCCTAACCTTAACCCCGCCCCTTTCCCCTTTCCCTAACCTTAACCCTGCTTCCTAACCTTCTTCCCTCACTTAAATCCTGCCCGCCTTCCCATTCCCCTCACCTGAACTAGGACCTGCCCCCCCACCCCTCTCTATATTCTATCCTCTTTGCCCTCCCTCCTTTCACCTGAACCCCCCTCCAAGCCCTTCCCCTAACCTTAACCTTCTCCTCCCCCAAGCCTAACTCCTCCCACCCTTCCGTTCCCCTAACCAACCAGGACCAACCCTTGACCTCCCTCTATCTTCCTTCCTTTCCACCTCCCACCACACTCACACAAATACATAGGCTCATACACTTCATCAACCCCTAAACATGGGGAAGGTCGGCCTGCCCAACACCCTCCACCAAACACTCCCAAATCATTGGTCCCTTGACCTTTGACCTGGAGAACAGGGACCATTGCTTCCGAGGAGGGAGGGGGAGACCAGAGTGAATTTGGATTCACAGACTTGAGACCGCCATCCCAGGGGGGCCTTAATGATCTTGGATTTGAAGGGCCACCGCGGGACGGGCGGTCCCAACTCTAAGCCCACATTTATTTCATTACCAAAATTATTTTGGCATTAGAAATTTTTGTTAAGAGTTGTCTCGGTGGGCCGCTCTCCCTCTTCCTCCTACTGTGCTCTGCCTGGGGATTGATCCCAGGTCCCTGGTGTGGATAGCCGCCACCTCCACCACTACACCATCCAGCTGATCAGTAGGCCTGTGCACCCTACCCTACTTGGACTCCCTAAACCCCAACCCCTCCTAACCCCTCCCCCCACCCCTGTGAGGCAGGCCCCTCTGAGGCAGCCTGCCCCCCCCACCCCCCCTCCTTTCCTTTCTCCTATCCCTACATCTAACCCCGCCCTATCCTTACCTTAACCAATCCTCCCTCTACGTCTAACCTCAACCCTTCCTAACCCCTCCCCCCACCCCCCACCCCTGTGAGGCAGGCCCCTCTGAGGTAGCCTACCCCCCCTCTTTCCTTTCTCCCATCCCTACAACTAACCCTGCCCTATCCTTACCTTAACCAATCCCCCCGCTATGCCTAACCTCAACCCCTCCTAACCCCTCCCCCCACCCCTGTGAGGCAGGCCACTCTGAGGCAGCCTGCCCCCCCTACCCCCCCTCTTTCTTCTTCCCCCTCCTCCCCCTCTTCCATTCCTACAACTAACCCCGCCCTACCCTAACCCTAACCACTCCTCCCTTACGCCTTACCTTAACCCCTCCTAACCCCTCCCCCCACCCCCCACCCCTGTGAGGCAGGCCCCTCTGAGGTAGCCTGCCCCCCCCTTCCCCCCTCCCTCCTCCCCCCCTCCCCATGTCTGTTTGTCTGTCTTTTAATTAATTTCCTTTTTTTTCCCCCCCCTTCTTTTTCTGATTTTATTTCAAAAACCCAGGCCTCCGGGGAGCAGCCAAGGACTGGGCCAGCCCTGTGGCCAGTGCACACCCAGCACCCCTTCGGGGGCGCTGGGAAGACCCAGAACCTAACACTAATCCCTAACCCCTAAATCCTAACCATAAACCCTAATCCTAACCTTAACCTTAACCAGTTAGAGTGAACATAACTAAACACTGACCTGTGCCTGTACAATTATCATTTGTTTTATTAGAAATTGATAAAGAATCCCCAACCTAACCCTTTGTTTCCTAACCCTAACCTCAAACCCACCCCTAACCCTAGTTTGACTGGTTCATCCATCTCAACAGACGGGCCCTGCGACAATATCGGCCCCCGGCAGATGTCCCAGACAATCTGTCGCGGGCCGAACGCGGGGCCCTGACCGGACTCATCCATAACCCCACTATCATCATCACACTGGCAGACAAAGGCTCAAAAATAGTAATCCTGGACCGCCAACAGTACCTCTTTGAAGCCAACCGCCAACTCAACAATACCACTTACTACAGACGACTGGACGACCAAATTCAACCCCAAACCCAGACCAAACTCAGGACTATCATACACACACTGTACAACAATAAATATATCACAGCCAAACAACGGAACTTCTTACTCGGACCAGATAACCCACAACCCCGGTACTTCTACCTATTACCCAAAATCCACAAAGAACCACAAACTTGGACCATTCCCTTTGAAGTTCCCCCCGGTCGACCAATAGTCTCCGATTGTAACAGCACCACATACCATATTTCACAATACATCGATCACTTCCTGGGCCCCCTCTCCTCCAAACATCCTAGCTACATAAAGGACACATACCACTTCATTGACACCATCAGACCCATGGCTGTCCCCAACCAATCATATCTCTTTACAATAGACATCGACAATCTATACACCAACATCAACACCACCCTAGGCCTACAAATACTCCGGAAAATATTCAACAGAAACCCGGACTGGAACAGACCAGATCAGGAACTCTTACAACTCATAGAACTCTGTCTCAATAACAATGACTTTCTTTTCAATAACCAGTATTTCCTCCAGATCCACGGGACAGCCATGGGCCAAAGATTTGCCCCCTCCTACGCGAACCTCTATATGAGTGAATGGGAGCGAGAAGCCCTAGCCAAATGCCCACTTCAACCATCCCTATACCTCAGATTCCTGGACGACATCGGTATTTGGCCACACAACATTTCCCACTTCACAGAATTCATCCACATCCTCAATAACCATCATCCATCCATTAAGATCAAACACACCATAGACGCAGAACAAATCAACTTCCTCGACACGACAGTTTTTTTCAGGCCATTCAACACCACACATAAGAAGTTAAAAACCAAAGTTTACTTCAAACCTACAGACACACATGCCCTTCTACACAAGTCTAGCTACCACCCAAAACCAGAGCCATCTCCACCTTCCTTCCCTTCCTCTCACTTACCTGACCCCCACCTTCTTTCCTCCCCCATACCTCACCTTAACCGCCTCCCTTCCTCCCCCAATCCCAACTCCCCTCTCCACCCCACACCTAACCTTAACTCCTCTCCTCCCCACACCCCTCCTTTTGACCCCGCCCCTTTCCTTATACCTCACCTTAACCCCTTTCCTACCCCTAACCCCCTCCCTCCCCTCTCCCTAATCATAACCCTCTTCCTCCCCCCTCTAACCTTAACCTTTCACCTCCCCCCACCCCCTCTTCCTCCCTCATGCCTGACCCTAACCGTAACCCTTCCCCCTACCCGAACAAGGGTCTGCATCCCAACCCCCACCCCCCTTCTCTCTACCCAACTCAGGGTCTACACCCCAACCATCCTCCCCCTCTTCCCCTGGACTCTGGAGACGGCTCGACCCAAACACACACCCCGCCTCCTCCTTGCCATCACACCTCATACCTTTCATCTCCACGTACTCACACCAAACCATAGCTTTCCACCAATCAATTAAACAACAATTTTCTGTCTTACAATCCCAACATCCGGCCTTCCAGAACCACAAAATCATCTCGGCCTACAGGAAAAACAAAAACCTCCAGTCACTACTCACCAGATCGCTATTTTCCGACCACAGACCCACATCCACACAACCATCACTACAAAACCAGAAAATTCATTCATAATCCACACACCAGAAAAGAGTATCCAACCCTAGGCCTCCTATCCATCACCTCCACAAACGTCATTTACATCATCACATGCACACTCTGTAACAAACACTACATAGGCGAAACATGACACTCCATACATACCCGTGTTTCACAACACCTCCGCAACATTAGGCTAGGTCGACTTGGCACCCCCTTAATCACACACTTTCAATTACACCCCCCCAATCATCTCATAATCTCTGGTCTGGAAAGTAATGACCACTGGACCACGGGCCAGAGAAGGAGAGCGGAAAGGATTTGGATCCACAGACTTGGGACCACCACTCCAGGAGGCCTTAATGATTTTTAAATGAAAGGCCTAAACAGATTCATCTATTCCTGGATTGGTTGTCCCAACCCTGAACCTACATTTACATGGCACTAAATACCACTAAAGCAGCACAAAATCCTGCATTTTTGTTAAAAGATTACCCAGTAGGCCGCTCCCCTTCTCTCCCTTGCCGTGCTCTGCCTGGGGATTGAACCCAGGTCCCTGGTGTCGGCCACCACTGCCCTCCAGTAGTAGTAGATCAGTAGGCCAGTGCTACTCACCCTATTTGGAACCCAGAACCCCAACCCTAACACTAATCCCTAACCCCTAAATCCTAACCATAAACCCTAATCCTAACCTTAACCAGTTAGAGCAAACATAACTAAACACTGACCTGTGCCTGTACAATTATCATTTGTTTTATTAGAAATTGATAAAGAATCCCCAACCTAACCCTTTGTTTCCTAACCCTAACCTCAAACCCACCCCTAACCCTAGTTTGACTGGTCCATCCACATTCAAAAACCTATAGTAATGATGGGAGACTCAAACCTGGCCCGTATACCTACCTTCCAAGACGATTAGGTCCAGATAGACAGCTTCCCAGGAGCCACCTTTTACCATCTGAAGGGGGTCCTGGAAAAACTGGACCCCAACCCTCACACTCAGAAAGTGGTCCTGGCGGCAGGCTTAAACAACTGCCTGTCCAAACAGACAGCCATGACCACCTGGAAACAATTACAGCAACTGCTGAGAATGGCAGAGAGCAGGTTACTGAATGCATCTGTGTATGTTCCTGTGATCAATTTTTCTCCTAGATTGGAAGCCAGACAACAGGCACTCCTGCAGGCATTAAACACTACTTAACCTAACCCGTCCCCCATGGAGAATGGGGGCAATTCAACTCACACACCCCAACCACAACACACCGCTACCGAACCTCATACGTTTTGTCTCCACATTCTCACACAGAATAACAGGACATTAATAACAGGATTTTCACTGGCCCTATCTGGCCCCTACTTCTTCTGGCCTACTACTTACTTCTGGGGGCGCCCCTGAACCAGGTTAACCCACAATCAACAAGACACATCCAGCAATCCCAGCAACCACGGATCACCCACACCAACTGCCATCTGACCACCCCACTGCCTAAACAGGCCCCCGAAGAACCCACAACCTCCACCCCACTACCACAGAAGATGAAGAGGGTCTTCTGGGGACCTCCACAAACCCACCAAGGAACCCAGAGTGATTACCCCAACCCCCAGATATCACATCTATCCCACCCAAAACAACTCCCCTAAATTCACCACTCCCAAACAAACCCTAACGGTGGAGAAGACCCCACGAAGTCTCAAACCTTCACACCATAACCCTCAGTAGCCACTCAAATGTTTCTGTGTGCACAAATGACAACATCTCCTCTCTTCATCCACCCCACACAGGTGTTGCCGTTGTCCGGGCTAGCCAGGCATACAGTCCTTAAGGTCCACGCAGTCCAGGGGAAAAGGAAAATAGGAGCTCCACTCCTACCCAAAAAGCCACTCCTGTTGCAGGCCTCAATTGAGGTTGAGACTCCTAGGAACATTTCCCTTGCTCTACAAAAGGATATACCATCAGGGGAGAAAAGCATAAACTCTAGCCCCCCCCCCCCAAACAGACAGAACATCAATCCATAACTCTCATCAATAACAGCAGTCCAGAGAAAATTAATAATACAAATAGAACATTTCTTACCCCATACTCCAACGTTGTAGTGGCAGAGAATAACTCCATCTCTTCTGCCTCCCTCCCAGACCCAGAACCACAAGAGCTCTAGGCCGCAGCTGAGCAGACACCATTAATGGCAACAGTGACACCGGGTGGATGTAAAATGATGATGGGTCACACTGCAAATGATAGTTCTTATAAGTGAATCCCAATCTGAGTCCCCTACTAACACTAGTAAAATAAACCCACCATTGGTGCCTGCTCCAGCTGCACGCCAGGAGCACTACACACACCCTAGGACAGTAAGTAAAATCCATGACTGGACCATTCCAATACAAAAACCCATAGTTGTGATGGGGGATTCAAATCTGGCATATATCCCTACCTTCTATGGTGAAAAAGTTCAAGCAGATAGCTTCCCAGGAGCCACCTTCTATCACTTAAAAGGAGTTCTGAAGAAACTCAGACCAATTCCAACCACTGAGAAAGTGATCCTGGCTGCAGGTCTGAACAACTGCCTCTCCAAACAAACAGCAACCACCACCTGGAAGCAATCACAGCAATTAATTAAAGTGGCTGAAAGCAAGTTTCCAAATGCAACCTTGTATGTCCCTGTGATAAACTTTTCTCCTAGGTTGGAACAGAATCAACAATCAACCAGCAGATAATGGATCACAAAGATTGCATCGAAATAAATCCATATTGTTGTGGAAAGATGAGAGGTTGTTGAAGGATTGTGGAGGCAGACACAGAGAGACACACTCAGATGGCTTACGTTGTAGTAATGTTTACCAATGATCAGGAGAAGTGACACCAGCAGAGCAGCAGTTCATGCAAGCAGTGCCAACATCAATTCTGAGGATCCTCTCTTCCCATTAGGTATTTATTGTCCAGATTACAGACCAATACAGAGACAGCTAGTCTCTTTATGTAAAGCGTCTTTAGATAACGCTGTTATGAATTGGCGCTCTATAAATAAAGATTGAGATTGAGAGTTCTAGCATATCTTGCGGTGTCTGTCTGTCGGAAAGCCATATTGGGCAAAGATAAGGCCTTAACATGGAGACAGGACTCAGACCTGTGGAGGTTAAAGTGACCTACTCTAACCTATAGCATAATTTAGGGTGCCGTCAGCTAACAGCTGAAAGGAGAGGCATCTTGTACTTTGATACTTTACTTTATTGTTATTATAGACGCACGCGTGTACAACGAAGTTAAGGTACACAGTCAGGATACGGACTCATAAAAGAGAATAATTACAATAAATAACTAAGACAATGTACATTACTCACAAAACAGCATCCAATCACTGATTCACACAACATTCTAAAACAACACGCTCACATCAGTACCAAATATACCCAGGCCAGTAAGGGGAAAGGGTCATTTTTCCCTCACAAATCCCTCCTTTTTGATCGTAAGATCAACACGGCCTATAACTTCAAAGGGAAAATTACCTTAACTCATGGAGAGCTATCTCGAGAGATCCAGAGAATTGAATTCAGCAATACCAAATACATCCCTCATTACAGTTCTCATAATCATCACAAACTTCTTAAAAATATGTATAAAATTCCAAAACAATTAAATCACTCAATCAATAAATCAACTGACCGACAGCCACAAAAGTTTATGCAAGTAGGAACGAAAACCCAGTGGGAAAAACTTTCCAACCACCCCCCTCTAAGTCTGGAGACATATGTTAGAGTCCACATTACGGGGCGGTGATCCTATCGATCTGCATAACAGCTTAACAGCCTGTTGTAGACAGATGTTAAACATAAGGAGAGGTTACAAGCACATCACTTCCACCAGACGTCTTTACCACATCTGTCCCTATCGCTCTTCGGCACGACATTTAATCAACTTCAAATCATAAAATCGTAGCAAGAAAATCAATTATCCAGTGATTAAAGAAACTAATTGTAAAAAGAAATAAACCAATACATAGCTATCAAACTCTGGTTACAAAGGATTAACAATGATCATCAACATCATTTAAGAATCAATTAGACTCAAAGCCAATCATAATCAATAATCAACCATTAATGATTTCACATCATTATAACACTAACATTAATTTACATCATTGTAAACTTAGTTTCTTCAAAGAAAACCATACTTATGTGGCCAGGTGTTGTTCCCCCTTTTTGCCACTGCTGGGCACTGTGACGGCTGGGCACTGTGCCAGCGGTGCAGGTGCTGATGGCGGGGCGGTGCCAGGTGTGGCGCAGGTATTGATTGCGGCGCAGGTATTGATTGCGGGGCGGTGCCAGGGGAACTTTTAAGTTCAGGGCTGTGGCGGCAGTACAGGTCTCTTCTGCTCTTTGCTGACTCCCGTGGTGACTGGTGCGGCGTGGCGGCCCCTTTGTTTGGTGCGTGCACCGTGTGTTGGTGTTTCCCATTTGGGCACCCTGAGTTTCCTCCCAGGTGAGTACCCTGCCGTCTTTCTTTCTTTCGGTTGCACGTTAGCGTGTGTGGGAATCACAAGATCTCCGCTCCTTTCAGCGCGGCTGACGGCCGGGGCAGGAGAGAGAGAGAGAGAGCGAGAGATTCACTGGCGCACCACTGTGTACGGTCACTTGCTCGCTCCGGTACGTAAATTCCACGTTGTCTGCCTGCCCTTTTGTCTGCCGTTTACCTTGCTAACACAGAGCGTAACTTTTAGGCTGTGCGGTTGGGCCAGCCATCGAGGCCCATATCCTCCGGGGGCTTGGGGGTTTGCTGCGCTGCTTGGAGCGGCTGCCTGCCCGCTGCAATCATCACTCCCTGGACTACACTGCTGTTTTGGTTCTTGTTATTTTTGTATTCTTCTGGTTTCTCTTTGTTTTGTTTTTGGTTCCGTTGCGGCGTGGGGTCAGCGCAGAGAGGACTCTGCTTTGGTTCAGCGGCTGACCGTCCCGTTTTGTAAGATAAGGCTAATGGTGTCACGCACCGTCTGGAAATGCGTGGCTGTCCACGCCTCGTGACACGGGCCTTATGAAGAAGACCTTCACAAATTAAGTTCTTTTTTCGTTTGATTGTCTAATGATAGATTTAGTAATTTGTTTGGTATTTTGGTTTCATTTGTATTGTGTTTATCTGATTTGTTGGTATATTTACATAACTTTATTTTGCTTCATTTATTGTTTTTTTTAGTTATTAAATCATTGTTTCTTTGGGATTTCTTTGTTTAGTCCACACCAGTTTTTGTTATGTTTATGGGCACGTTGTATTAATCTGTGTTTTTCTGCTGCTTTCAGGTGCTGTGGGCTGACTGCGGCAGTTACTTCCTGGTGGTGGTGCGTTCTTCACGGTCCCCTCCCTCCTTTTTTTGATTTTGTGTGCGTGTGTATTTGCAGTGTCACGGGTGATTCATTTCAGGGACTCCTTCTTCCTTCTTGGTTATCCTGCCGCATGGTAAGCCCCCAGCCCTGTGGTTTTATATTTTTCTGCCCATTTTATCGAGTGTTTGATCTGGTATGTGATTTTGTTTATTTTCTTATGATTAAGTTTATTAATAAAATTGATTTTTGAAAACACGTCCTGCCCAGTGGTATCTGACCTGCGTGGCTAAGTTCATGGTGACGTTAGATTAAGGTTGCCTGAGCTCCTCATGCCACACTTAGAAAACAATTAAAATCAAAAGAATGAATCTCTGCGGATTAATCATATTAAACCACCATCTCACTTTCTTGATTTCCATCTGTCACATGAGCCTCTTTCCCCCGTGAGTTCCCCAGCACTAACGACGCTGACAGTTAAATCCAAAATGCTCTTTTATTTTAATTATAACAAAAGGTGTCTGTTGCAGTGAGGTCCGGTCACTCAGCTCCTCTCCCTCCTGGGTCCTGGCGTGCTAGTGCCGTGAACGCACCGTCACCCCTGGGTGAGACTCAATGTGGTGCTGTATGAGATCGGTACGTCCTGGCAGGGGGAGAACACATCAGCAAAACGCTGTTGCAACTGGGCTACATCTGCTCTCTGGGACGGCGAGAGATGGTCATCACAATGGAGCGGAGCGGATTTGGTGGAATTTGGTACCTCCGGCCCCAACTCATCTCTCTCTCCAATTACCGTCAGAGACACAGGCTCTGCCTCTCTCCATATTTTGAGGAGGTTGAGGTGGTAGATCTGTGTGGCTCCTCCCCTGTCAGTACGCTCCACCTCATAGTCCACGTCGCCCACTCACCGTGTGACCACAAAGGGTCCTTGCCACTTGGCGAGTAATTTGGAGCTAGAAGATGGGAGTAATACAAGCACTTTATCTCCCGGTGCAAATTGTCTCAGCCGTGACCCTCTGTTGTACAGGCGCTGCTGACGTTCCTGGGCCTGGAGCAAATTCTCACGTGACAACCTTCCCAAAGTGTGGAGTTTTGCTCTCAGGTCCAGGACGTACTGAATCTCATTTTTGCTGGGGCTTGGACCATCCTCCCAGTTTTCCTTAATTAGGTCCAGCACCCCTCTTGGTTTCCTGCCAAACAGCAGTTCAAAGGGAGAAAATCCCATGGAGGCCTGGGGCACCTCCCGCACTGCAAACAATGGAGGGTCTAGCCATTTGTCCCAATTGCGTTCATCTTCGTGAATAAACTTACGGATCATGGACTTTAAGGTCTTGTTCATCCGCTCTACCAGCCCATCGGTCTGAGGGTGGTAGACGCTGGTACGAACAGACTTAATGCCCAATAATCCGTAAAGCTCTCTCAGTGTACGTGACATGAACGAGGTGCCCTGGTCAGTGAGGATCTCTTTCGGGATCCCCACTCGGGAGATTATTTGAAACAGTGCCTGCGCCACACTCTTTGCAGAGATGGTGCGCAGCGGCACTGCTTCCGGGTATCGCGTTGCGTAGTCCATCAGGACCAACACAAAGCGATAGCCGCGTGCACTCCGGTTAAATGGCCCGATGAGGTCCATGCCAATGCGCTCAAATGGGATCTCCATCAGTGGTAATGGGCGCAACGGCGCTCTTGGTATGGCCGGTTGGTTAACCAACTGGCATTCAGGGCAGGATGCACACCAGCGGCGTACGTCCCCCCGAATGCCAGGCCAATAGAATCGGGCCATTATCCGGTCTAGTGTTTTGTCATACCCCATGTGACCAGCCATCGGGTTATAATGAGCCGCCTGGAAAACAGTTTCCCGGCGGCTTTTTGGCACCAGCAATTGGGTGTTTATCAGTCCTGTCTGAGTGTCACGACTCACTCTGTACAGTCTGTACCTCCGCAAGGAAAAGTGCGAGTAGGTCTGCGCTGCGTCAGGGCGCATCAAGTGACCATCAATACATATCACTTGGTCAAAGGCTGAGCGTAAGGTGTCGTCACGAGACTGCTCGAGTGGAAAATCTTCCATGGGGTGGATTTCGGCCTCCGCCGGAGACGCCGAGGGTGCCCGCTCCCCCTCGGCAGCGTCGGACGACCCTGTGTCACCGCTGAGCACAGCACAGACACTACATGTCCCTACCGGTCGTGAGCGCACCCCCGCACACTGCCCCACTAAACCATGAAAACCCGGCCAATCCGTCCCCAGGATCAGGGGGTGCGCCAGGTTATGCTTTTTTCCCCGGTATCTAATTTCAACGGGCACAATGGGATAGCGGTGAATATCCCCATGCACACACCTGATATCCACCCACCTTGCCTCCACCAAAGCCCCGGGCCGAACCAGGTTTTGGTGAATCATGGACTGCGTGCAGCCTGAATCCACCATAGCCTGGTGTATACCCCCCTGGATCCTTACCGGAACGCGGTACGTCTCGCCCGGACCGGGGGAAGGTGCTGGCGGGCCGGCGACCCGGATCGTTTGGCCCACTTCCATCAGTGGACACTCCGAACGGAAGTGCCCGGGCCGCCCGCACCGCCAGCACTACTGCCCTGGCGTTTGAGGGACTCTCGGTGGGCGGGAGAGGGCGCTTGTGGCAGCCGGGGCCCGCGGAGGGGAGAGCTGCGGGGTGGTGCTGTTGACTGGCGGCGGAGCGGGGCTGGCTGAGTCTCCCCGCTGTGCCGGTGGGGCGAAGCTCCTCCTGCGGGGGGCTGGGGTGGGACGTTCCGTCCCCGGTGTTCGGCCGTCCCCCTGGCTCTTGGGATGCACGGCCAGGTGATCCTCAGCCAATGTGACGCGGACTCCAGATCGGAGGGACGGTGGCAGCGGACCCATGCCGATGTCCTTGCTGGGAGCCCCTCGATAAATTGCTCCAGCGTGACGGTCAGCACTTCCTCGGCGGTCCCTCCCGGCTGCAGCCATCTGGTGGCCGCGTCCCGGAGTTGCAGCGCATACCCGAAAGGGCGATCCCCGTCGCCGAGCCGAGCCCCCCGGAAACGTCGCTGGTGGTCCTCCGGCGAGCAGCCAGCCCTGTCCAGCACCGCCCTCTTCACGGTCGTGTAGTGTCCTCGATCTCCCGCCGGTAAACCGAGCGCCGCCGTCTGCGCGCCCCCGGAGAGTAGCGGTAGCAGGCGCACCGCCCATTCCGCCTCTGGCCATCCACATGCCTCAGCCGTGGCTTCGAACATCCCCAAGAACGTTTGGGGGTCCTCTTCCGCAGACATCCTGTGCAGGGTGAGGCCCGAGAGTGGGGAGGGGGAAGATCCCCGCGGCAATGCTGCGCGTGACCAGTCCAGCAGGTTCTCCAGGACCCCGGTCTGACGCCCTGCCTGGTCCTGGTCCTGGTCCTGGCCCCATCTCCAGGTGCCGCCGCTGCACCGCCGCCTGGTCCTGGCTCATCTGAGCCATCTGCCCCAACATTTGGGCCAGCATGGCCAGGGGCTGTGCCGGATGGTCCTCCTGTCGTTGGTCCGACATTGTCCTTTTTTTTTTTTTTCTTTTTTGTTTGTCCTTAGGCTGGGAACTTAGGCGCCAGTGTCACATGAGCCTCTTTCCCCCGTGAGTTCCCCAGCACTAACGACGCTGACAGTTAAATCCAAAATGCTCTTTTATGTTAATTATAACAAAAGGTGTCCGTTGCAGTGAGGTCCGGTCACTCAGCTCCTCTCCCTCCTGGGTCCCGGCGTGCTACTGCGTAAATAGGGAGAGAGGCAATTTACTGCAGGTGTTCTCAAGTGCTAATTACCTCTCTCCCGCGCCGTCTCCGGGGCCAGCCCTGCACCTCTCTCCGTTGCAGCTGAGCTCGAAACCAGCCACCCCTCCACACCATCTTTCAAAACTCTGTGTCTATCATCCAAGAATCACACTCGTTTGCTTCATCATCTGACTCAGGAGGGGGAATCCACTCTTCCTTCACTGTTGGAGGAGGGGTCCACTCTACCTCAGACACAGATACAGCACTTTCTTCACTCTCATCTCGTCGGAATGCATTATCCACCACAACCTGAGGTGCTTGATGCACAACAGCATTTATTGCACGTTTTACCACACACTTTAGTACTGGCATTATACATGTAATCAAGAAAAGTACTGATAGGAGCACTACCAGCAATGATGTAAGAAATTTAACCAAACTTGCTCCCCAGGACTCGCACAGTCCTGAGAAGTCACCCAAATCAATCCCATGTTTATCATGGAGTTCCTTGATTCCCTGAGGTGTGTCATGGACCATATCCATTACATCAGAGGTAGCATCAGAGATATAGGAGCAACATTCAGTACCTATCACCTTACAGGTTCCTCCCTGCGCAGCAAGAAGGAGGTCCAGGTCCAGCTCTGATATTCTGACTTCTCTTATCACGGGGACAAGATAAGCTAAATAACAAACACCCTGCAAAATGGAATAAGGCATGCAGCTATAGGCCTTATTCCCACAGATCAAATACACTCTTTCCGGGAGCGAGGTCTGTCTGAAGACAACAGGGACCACAGATACAGATACTGTACCCTAATTCTTCATTAATTCCGGGTCCTACACCTTGGAAGCATAGAGACACATTTTTCAATGCATGTACCTGTACCGGAGGGACATATCGAGAGCAATCCCTCAATGGTGTCTGTTCTGTTGAGATAGCAACAGTTATGAAGATTAACCTTAATTGTTAGGCCGAACGGAACTGGCTGAACCCACAATCCAGACAAGGACGTAGGTTGGGAAACAAGTAGGTTTATTCACAGCAATGAACCAAAGCAGGGCCGGGGAAGAGACCAGGGGAAGCAGGCTGGTGGAGCGGGGAACGGGACCGGAGTGGAGACCAGAGTAGCAGACTGGAGAGGGAGACAGGACCGGAGCAGAGACAAGGAACAAACACGAGCAAACACGACAAGGAGTCTAGTAACAGGGAGCCTGAAGTATACCATGTGGAAACGGACAATCTGGCAATGAGTGCTGAACTGAGCTGGTCTTATAAAGGCAGGGGAGGAGTAGGTGGCTTGATTAGTAATCCCGGCGACAGACGGAGAGACAAACACACATGAGGGAGAGAGACAGGGGAAACAGGGAAAAGACACCAGGATCCTAACATTAATACTCTCAACCTCCATTGTACCAAACCAAGGCTGCACCCTCATCACCACATCTGCTAGCACAGAGGAAGTGTAGAGCTGTGGAACACACTGTAGGCTCAGAGGAGATTCAGAGCAGTTAGTTTGAACCAATGTTAGAGACATTTTGTATTTTACTTCAAAATCAGTGTACATGTGAACTGAGTTAATGTGCACGATTTGGCGCACATTAACTCTGGCTGGTAACATTTTTTATTGATTTCAACAACCGCAGCCTCTGCCATCCCCCGATACCCGGAAAAGTCAGTATTGCCAATCAGATAAGCAGGGGAGTAGCAGTCTTCCGCGCCTTCCTCCATCCGTGGGGCTAGGTTGTTCCAGTTCGTGACCCGGTAATCAGCCAGGGAGAAGGGAATAGGGGTGAACATGGGGGAGTACAATGACTTATGCATGTTCTGACACAGCCAACATTTTGTAAGAATACGCTCCCGTGCGTAATCTAACATTAGCTCCATGGCAGAGTTAAGATTGTTTTTAGGCTGTGAATGTAACAAATTAGAAGACACAGATCGCCCTCCCTCATACAAAATGGGCAACCTAAGTCTCCCTCTGGCCATCCCTCCTCAGTCTGAGGGGGTGCATCTTGGTTCCAGGCCAGGTAATACCTGAAAGTTTGCTCTCAGGATCTCTCGCCAGCTGCTGTGTGAAACACCACAGATCCTGAGTGTCTGACACCCGATGTTGAATAGTCAGCGTAATTAACAGTTTTCCAGATAACGTTTGTGTCACTGTTACCTGTTTGGGATCATAAGTTTTCCATACCAAATTACCTTCAGAATCATAACCTCTGTATGAAACACGACAATCCTCGATCCTACAACGAGCACTTGAGCAGAAAAAGGAAACTTCTTTCGCCTGTCTTCTGTTTCTGTTGACAGAAATAAAGGCAGAAATCACAGTCTCAATGTCCTCCCTTTCGTCTGGGCAAATGATATCAGTATCAATGTTCAGTATCAACGGCACAGAGTCGCATGGACCCATTCTGGTCTGCCCTTGACCTTCACCGCTGTTCTGGTGACCAACAGCACCTGGTAGGGGCCTGTCCACCTGAGAGAAAGAGATTATTTTTTCCAAAGATTCGATTAGTACATAATCACCACACTGAAACAGATGAATGGGCTCCTCTGAGGGTTTCAGGAGCCTGTCTGTAAATTAAATTTTCGTGAGATTTCAGTCAGACGTTTCACATACTCAGTCATGTAATCGTCAGTCCACAAGAGAGTGACTTTGTGTGGGGTCAAAGGTGCACTAGCCCCTGTGGGCATAGGCCAACCCATCAATATCTCATGAGGACTTAGCCCTGTCGTGGTGTTTGGTGCACTGCGAATTGAATACAGCACAATCGGGAGACCGACAGGCCATTTTAGCCCTGTCGTCATCATTGTTTTTGTCAGTTTCTCCTTGATGGTGGAGTTCATTCTTTTCACCTGCCTTGAGCTCTGTGGATGATATGGAACATGAAGCTTCCACTGAAACCCAAACACTGCTGCAAGGCTCTGAGTTATCTTAGCAACAAAAGCTGGACCTATGTCACTGTTTATTCCCATCGGTATCCCAAATAAATTCTTTCACGAGACACTTCACAACAGTTTTTGCATTTTCTTTTTTTGTTGGATAGGCTTCTACCCATTTAGAAAACATGTCAGTAACAACCAACAAGTGTTTATAACCTTGACAAGTAGGCATATGCACAAAGTCAATTTGCATATTTTGGCATTTTCCTGCCCGCCTGGTTTGCTGACATATCATACATGTACTCACCAATGTTTGTGAAACATGCATAATACCCGGTACAAACCACTGAGATCTAATTATTTAATTTATCCCCCCTTTCCCAACATGAGATGGGCCGTGTGCCACACCAGCCAAAACATGGAGAGAACGAGGACAAACTAGTCGACCATCGGGGTGGAGCCACAAGCCAGACTCCTGCTGAGTGCAACCTTTGTTAACCCAAAGCTGTACCTCCCTACCATCAGCATGGTTTTGTAACGCAACATCCCATATACTCCCAATCTACTAAAAAGCTCTGGAAATTAATTCAGCCAAACGACATCAGCACATTGACGGATAACTTGCTTCCATTCATCAGTTATACACTCACACCGCTTCTCAATCTTTGTCAAACCACCTTTCTCTTATGCATACGCGACCCAAGCAGCCACACACTCAATCATGTAGGGGTAATCCCATTTACGATTTCCTACACGCGGGTTCAACTTATCAGCAGCAAGATCAAGCTTCTCCGCATCAAATGAACGAAAACAAGGCCATTCTTCCTTTGTCCATTTATTCATCAAAGAAGTAAAAGGATGTACATAGTACCATCCCTTAGCTCGACCCACTTCCCCTGCTGGTGTGTCCGGATCGAAGAATGAATGGAACTGATTAGAATCAGGATTGTTTGCATTTGTGCATGTGTGTATGTGTAGATGTATCAGGCTTCACTTCACTCGTGGATGCATCTGTGTGATGTGTGGAGGAAACCTTATCTTTTACTTGAGTTTGTTTCTCCTTTAATTTTGGACTCTGAGGATGCTTTTCCTCGAATTTGTGGACTGATAATTACCCATTGTGGCCGGGGGTTGTTCCCCTTTTTGCTGCTGCTGGGTGCTGTGCCAGCTGGGCGCTGATTGCGGGGCGGTGCCAGGTGAACCTTTAAGTTCAGGGCTGTGGCAGCAGTACGGGTCTTTTCCGCTTCTCGCCGACTCCCGTGGGGACTGGTTCGGCGTGGCAGCCCCTTTGTTTGGTGCGTCCACCGTGTGTCGGTGATTCCCATTGGGGCACCCTGAGTCTTCCTCCCATCGCGGCTGACGGTCGGGGCAGGGGAGAGAGAGAGAGTGATTCATCGGAGCACCACCGTGTATGGTCACTTGCTTGCTCCGGCTGTGGGTTTGAGCCAACCATCAAGGCCCACATCCTCCAGTGGCTTGGGGGTTTGCTGCGCCGCTTGGAGCAACTGCCTGCCCACTGCTATCGCCACTCCCTGGACTACACTGCTGTTTTGGTTTTGGTTATTTTTGCATTTTTCTGGTTTCGTTTTTGGTTCCGTTGCGACGTGGGGTCAGCGCAGAGAGGATTCTGCCTTGGTTCAGGGCGGCTGACCATCGCCTGGACCCGTTTGCAAGATAAGGCTAATAGTGTCACGCACCGTTTGGAAATGTGTGGCTGCCCATGCCTCATGACACGGGCCTTATGATGAAGGCCTTCACAATTTAAGTTCTCTTTTTTTTCATTTGATTGCTTCACGATAGATGTAGTAATTTTCGTTTGATATTTTGGTTTCTTTTGTATCGTGTTAATCTGGTTTGTTTGTGTCTTTGCATAAATGTATTATGCTTCATTTATTGTTTTTTTAGTTTATTAAATCATTGTTTTGGGGATTTCTTTGTTTAGTCCACACCAATTTTTGTTACGTTTATGGGCATGTTGTATTGATCTGTGTTTTCTGCTGCTTTCAGGTGCTGTGGGCAGACTGCAGCAGTTACTCCCTGGTGGTGGTTCATTCTTCACGGTCCCCTCCCTCCTTTTTTGATTTTGTGTGTGTGTGCATTTGCAGTGTCACGGGTGATTCATTTGAGGGCCTCCTTCCTCCTTTTTGGTTATCCTGCCGCATGGTAAGCCCCCAGACCTGCGTGGCCAAGTTCATATCCACCTTTAGATAAAGATTTCCTGGGGTGCAATTCCCCAGGTGGCGTTGTCACAGGTTCCCCAACTAGACCGAGCTCCTCATGCCACACCATGATCACTTTATTCACTCAACAGCACACGCTTGTCATGCAAACACAGGAAAAACCGCATTGCAGTACTGCAGTACTCAAAAGAAACCTTAAAATCGTGTACATAGCGTCTTACTCGTGTCACTCTCTCCAAAAGTTTAGCAATTTGAGAATCTTTCAATCTTTTAATAAGCCAGGTCTAATAACAGGTTCATTTGCAACCTCAAAAACTGATCTGGGCATTCTATACCAATCACCATTTATTGATTAATTGTTCTGCACGCACACAATTGCTCAGAATACTTTTATCAGAGACTTACTCCCCGCCGAACCGAGGTCAGACAGCTGGTCTTGCAATGCCACAGACAAATACATTAAAATTCATCTAGAACGTCTTCCCAAAGGGTGGAAAGCTCACACACTGTCCCCTTCGGTCGAGTCCGAACCACACCCTTTTAAGGGGTCAGACCCAGGACACATACCCAAATCCTTGCTTTTCACTGCAACTGCCTTTAAGCAGCCAGCTAGCATTCCTTCCACATCTTTAAATTTTCATTTTACCAGAATCTCCTCAAACTCTGACATGGCAGTGGCAAAAGAAAGAAATTTTGCACTTACCAGTCGTTCTATTGAGATCCTGTTCGTGATACCAATTTCTTGTGGAAATCTTGTAAGGGGAAAGGGTAATTTTTCCCTCAAAAATATCATCCAAACAAATGCAGTACTTACTTGGTCCAGATAAGCCTCAACCAAGGCTATTTTACCTACTGCCTAAAGGGGAGGACTGTCCCGTACGAAGTTCCATGCGGCCGTCCCATTGTGAGTGACTGTGGCTCAGAGTCGTACCGTATAGCAGAGTACATTGATTTCCATTTGAACCCTCTTTCACAAAAACATACCAGCTACGTGAAAGATATGTACGATTTTGTCAAAGGCTTACAAGTACCACAAAATGCATTTTTATTTTCCATAGACATCAACTCCCTGTACACTAATATCAATATAATATAATATAATGTAATATAATAATATAATATACCTTCACAAAACGGAAAAACCTACTATTAACATACTACCGATATCTTGATGATATCTTTGGAATTTGTGAGAATTCCACATCAGAATTTGAGGATTTCCTCATAGCTTTAATCACACATCACCCATCCATAACCATCACACATAACCTACAAACAGAAAAAATAGAGTTTTTGGATACCCAGGTCTTCTTCATCCCTCACGATGGAGGAAGCAAAACACTTGCAACAAGAGTCAACAAGACACAGACAGACACGCACTCCTACACAAGTACAGTTTCCACCCTAAACACACATACAAGGGTCTAATCAAGTCACAACTCATACGTTTCCATAGAATCTGTAGCTTCCCAGAGGACATAGAAAAGGCCACAACCATACTCTTCGGAGCGTTGAGACTCCGGGTCTACTCCAAACGTTTCCTGAGGAAAATCAAATCGGAGGTTAAACAGGCATTTCAAAGAGGAGAGGGGGTACAGTAGGGGAAACTGACAACTGGACAACTGTACCCTTTGTTACCACGTATTCTCAGGACCTGGTGAGACTCAGCTCAAAGATTAGGTCCCACTTTCAAGAGGCCCAAGGAGCCAATAGGAATCTGGAAGACTTTAAAATCATCTCAACATACAGAAGGAATAAAAATCTCAAAGACATACTGGTTCGTTCTAGCCTAACACAGAATAAGGAGAAGTCACAGGGTTTTAATAAATATCTTTTAAAACTCAAAATCCTTTACAATAACCTCTCAGGATTAGGAGCTCCAATATGGCATGACATAGACTTGAACACAACGAATGTGGTCTATGGAATCAGGTGCAAATTATGCCAAAGGATCTATGTGGGGGAAACCCAAAACACCCTCATTGCCAGACTCAAACAACACATATACCATATACGCAAAATGAACAGAATCACAGTACTATACACTCACCTTCAAGAACACACCATAGATAATATCACAATAGTTGGTCTGGACAACAAACAGAATCTGGTCAAAACAACAAAGATAGAGGATAGAAAGACGCTGGATAGGCAAGCTTAACACCTGCTATCCACCAGGTGGGGACCAAATCGGGGAACTGCAACTGAAATCCCCCATGGACTCCATTATCTGCAAATAGAGAGAGATACAGAAGGATGGCACCAATAAACCAAGATTTTAATTTTTTTTAAATTTTATTCATTAATGGTTAGCCATATGGCTATGGTTTTTATTATCCTTTTTAAATTTATTTTATTCAGTTATTTTTTTTATCCTGAGCCACCGGTATGTCCCTTTAAAAGAGGGCTCCTTAGGAATGAGGTCATGGAACAGGCTGTACCAATCAGAGACACTCTGCTGTTGGTCCAGCCCCAAACATTTTATTCAAATAGCCATACAAACAGTTGGCTCAGGTGCATTCATCCTCCTGACGAAACCTATATGGCAAAACGTTGAGGATCCCTACAACTCTTCCCTCACTTTAAAAAAAATATATTTTAATGTTTTTTAGCAAACCTTTTTAAGTTGTTTTTAACTAAAGTTGATTGTTTTAGACGGTTTTACCTCACAGCACTCCTTTTAACAGCCATGGGCAGATTTTAAACAGGACAAACAACACCACAGCAGAGGAGGCCATCCACCACTGAAGATTCTGGATCACCACCATCAAGATGGTAACTCCATAGAGACTGCTTTTACCTGTTTTTATCTGCTTTTATTTGGCAATTGAGGGGATACCCCCCTCGGGGGACTCAACCGGTTCCCCCCTCCATCTTAGCCGAACAAAACCCAGCCTTGGAACCACCACCAGGCCCCCAACCTGTGAGTTTTTACAGATTACCGCAACTAACAATGACTTTTTAGCCCTTTCTAACTTCACTCCTTTATTGTTTTTTGTTTTTTTTTATCTCTCTTATTCTTTTATCTCTCTTTTAACTTTTTTAACTACCAACTTCCTCCACAGCTCCACCTGATTTTAAGGCCCTACCACCAACCACCACCTTGCTTTTACCTTTCCATAACCGTCCATTTTCTCAGGTCCTCCCTCACGGCTCCTCCGTGGGGGGGTCACGTTCTTCGGCTGGGATTCCCCTTCCACATCTTGTCCAGCTCTGCAGCGAGATGACAATAACACTCACCAACCATTTTGCACCACTCGGTGCTCCCCCCTGGAAGGAGCACGCACCCTCCTAAACCACATAGACTTCCACCAGAACTCCATCTACAAACCAAGAAATATTTCAAATATTATTACAGGCAATCCACCACTCACTCCACTCACACACACCACCCATCCATCACTATAACTCACAACATACACACTGAAAAAATAGAATTTCTGGACAAACAAGTTTTCTTCATTCCTCATAACGAGACACACAATAAACTAGCAACCAGGGTACACTTTAAGGACACTGACAGACACGCACTCTTACATAAATCCAGTTTTCATCCTAAACATACATACAAAGGACTTATAAAATCACAGCTTATCCGTTTTCACAGGATCTGTAGCTTCCCAGAGGACATAGAACGAGCCACGACCACATTATTTGCAGCATTAAGACCCCGGGGTTATTCTAAAAGGTTTCTAAGAACCATAAAAGGGGAGGTAAAACAAATATTTCAAAGGGGAGGGCAATATATCAGGGAACCGGATCAGAAAATCATAATACCATTTGTAGCTACATATTCTCAGGATCTGGTGAGGCTCAGCTCCAAACTAAAGTCCCATTTCCAGGAGGCCCAGGCTCAGAATGGGGACCTGGAGGGATTCAGGATAATCTCAGCCTTCAGGAGGAACAAAAACCTAAAAGACATTCTGGTGCGTTCCAGCCTCACAAAGGAGGAAGAGCGGTTGCAGGCTCATCATAGGTGCCTTTTAAAACCCAAGTTTGTTTTTAATAACAGGTCAGGTTCAGGTGCTCCCATTTGGCAAAAAATAGACCTAAACACGATCAATGTGGTCTATGTGTCTGGCTGACACGATGCCGTCCCAGCTATTCCTCTTCCTCTCTACCTCTCCAACCCAGCACTACTCACCTACTCACTTCACCCACCCTCAATGAACCCTGACCTATGACCTTAACTCCTATCCCCTTACCTTAACCACTACCCCTCACCCTAACTTTCTTTCCTAACCTTAACCTCTACCCTCACCCCCTCCCTAATCCTAACCTCAACCTCTGTCTCCCTCACTTTTAACCCCTGACCTCAACCTATCCCCCTATCCCCCACCTAACCCTAAACTTAACCTCAATTCCCACACCCTACTCCTAACCACCCAACACCCCCCCTGGACACCAAACATTGGACTCTTCATACATTCCATCCTCACCCACCTTCACACACACCCTCCCAATTAGCCAACCCAAAGCTTTCCCTCCATAAATTCGAATTCACATCCAATCAGATTCCTTTACACCCACTTCCCTCCAAAACACACAGCTCACATCCCCTCTTCACCCAATCACTCCACACCACCCACACTCCCATTGGTCGAATGACTCTTGGGGAGGGATTCACCTCCCTCACCCCAACAGTCATATACAGACACTCAGGCCATTCTCAGCTATCCCCTGAAGAGGCAGCAAGCAGCTGCGAGACTCTTTTTATTGCCTTTTAACACCAACTACTGGCGACCACAACGGGGACTACAACCTCCACCCGGCCGAGATCCAAATCCTCTCCATGACCACAACGCGGCCGGGCCTCGACCACCACCCCCCCAAGAGAGGAGACCACTGTCTGTGGCACCAGGGTAAGAGCCCTCCACACAAAATGGTTTTTACACACAGGGCCAGGGCTGGGCCTAGGAGCAGGGCAGAGAATGGCCCTGCACCCCACCAGACACCACAACCACTGATGGCTATCCGCCTACACGCACCCAACAGACATCACATTATCACACAACATCAACATCAGACACACACCTGTACACTCACCCAGCCACCGGATCCAGAAACCAGACAAACATGCAAACAACACTTCAAGCTCATACAGGCCATACACTACAAACAGATCATGAACATAGCACTGACAACAGGTACATTTCCACCAGGCATGTTACGCCAAATAACCCGGCTAACAGACTTCATTAAACCGTCCACACTCACCACAGACACACGCAATAAGATCCATACAAACACCACACAATGGATGCTTAACACCATCACCATACTCCAGGAACACTACTGCCATAACCACATTAGCCACCACCCCCCATAACCCCTTAGCCTTACAGATAGCCACTGGTTGGGCCTACAAACGCTATGGCCCCAGGCTGACGGCGGAGACCTTGAGGGAAACTCAACATCTACTACAGCAACAGGCCGGCCCTACCTCCACCACCGCAACCTCCACCACCAGCACCACCATTGAACCACACCCGGACAGAACCAACAAGAACAGACCAGACAATCCTCTACCCACCATCCTAGAAGCCCCGGAACCAGATTTTCCACCACCATCTGAACCACAGACCCTCCACAACTCCCCCCGGCTTCACACCACACCATCCATAACCCCCAGCCCAACTCAACACCCAGCAAAACAGACCCCTCAGGAAACCGGTAAGACACTTTCACTAACCCACCCCATCTACAGGACCTGGAAACCCACCCCTCATCAGCAGACGAAACCAGGCATTACACCTCCCAGAACCAGCTTCACCAAACCCAGACAGCAAAAACTCTCCTTCACCCAGCCTTCTACAGCCTCACAGCAGTCACTGGATCAGACAGGACCAACCACCTCCACCCCACAGCCTCAAAGGACAACTAAAGTCACCTGGGGACCCCTGCCCACCAAGGACGACATCCATACCATAACTCACAGGTTACCACTCCTACTTCTCCCTCCCATAACTACAGCTATGATTCTACACTACACCTTCCTTCCCCACCCCCTCTCTCCACTTTCATTTGGGAACACACGGGCTGCTACGAGGACTTACCCTTCCAAATGACCTACTCACCCAACCTTCATCCGACACGTCCACACCGCAATATCCAGGACTGGAATTTCATAGCCAAACAACCCATGCTCATTCTAGGAGACACCAACATCAGCCGAATCACCAGGTTGACCTTTCCCAACGCCGACCTCTATTTTCCCCCCATACACTATTCACCTCATCTTACATCCAGACAACAAAACAACATTAGAATAATAAACAACGCCATGACCAAACACGTTCACACACTCAGCACAACCCCCCCCCCACCGATTTCACAACAGATGCAGACCACATCCATTGGACGTCCACTACAGCCAACCGGATCCTACAGCACTGGCGCACATTACTGGACGACACCCAAGCAGGTACCTGTGGCTCCATTTCCTCCTTTTCATACACGGACTGACCATCCCCCTCTCCTCCCTACCCTAACCTCCACCTATATTCCTTCCCTAACCTTAACCCTGCCCCCTTTCCCTTTTCCCTAACCTTAACCCCATCTCCTTTCCCTCTTCCCTTACCTTAACCCCGCCCACTTTCCCATTTCCCCTACCCGAACCAGGATCTGTACCCCCACCCCTCTTTATACCCCCCTATCCTCTTTTCCCTCCCTCTTTTTACCTGAACCCCCCTCCAAGCCCTTCCCCTAACCTCAACCTTTTCCTCCCCCAAGCCTAACTCCTCCCACCTCTCTGTTTCCCTAACCAACCAGGATTCATATCCTAGACTTCCCCCTTTTTTCCTTCTTCTTCACCTCCCACCACACAGACACAAACAGGTTCATACACTTCATTAGCTTCACAACCTGGGGAAGGTCAACCTGCCAAACACCCCCCTCCAACCACTCTTAAACTACTCACTCCATCACCCTTGACCCAGAGGACAGGGACCATGACTCCCGTGGAGGGAGGGGGAGACCGGATTGGATTTGGATCCACAGACTTGGGGCTGCCATTCCAGGGGGACCTTAATGATCTTGGATTTGAAGGGCCACCCCTGGACGGGCAGTCCCAACCCTGAACCCACATTTTTTTCAGTACCAAAATTACTTTGGCAATATAATTTTTGATAAACATTGACTCTGTGGGCCGCTCTCCCCCTTCCTCCAACTGTGCTCTGCCTGGGGATTTTTCCTGGTGTGGCTAGCCACTGCCTTCATCACTACACCACCAAGCAGATCAATAGGCCAGTGCATCATAACCTATATGGACCTCACAAACCCCAACCCAAATCCAACCCCCCCCTGGAGTGTTGGGAAAGCTTTTACCCTAACCCTAACCCTAAAAATAACCCTAACCCCCTGTTACGCCCCAGTCTAGGGGTTCTGGAGCGTAAAATAAAAGAGCCTCACTTCCCCAATTCCTAAATGGTCACTGACACAATCTTCACTGGTTAACAGGTTTATTTTCCATAAACAACAAATGACCAATAAACAGAACTGAGAGCTTCAGGGTGGACCCAGGCCACAGCGGACAGCCCCTCCAACCACCGCTGGGCTATGGCACACACCTATTTGCATACCTGCTGAGCGGAAGCAGAACACGTACACACACACACAACATATGACCATAGTCGTAACACCCCCATTCCCCTAAGAATTAAACATTCCCCTGTAATGTTTAATTCCCCAAATACAACACACCTTACAGACGAGATAATGCATCTGCCATCACATTTTGAGCGCCCTTTTTGTGAACAATGTGTAAATTGAAGTCCTGCAGCAGAAGAGACCAGCGCATCAGTCTCTGGTTGGCATTGCGCATCTGTGCAAGAAATACGAGCGGGTTATGGTCGGTGAAAACCTGGACTGGCTGCGAACTGGACCCAAGATACACCTCAAAGTGCTGTAGGGCTAGCAGAAGCGCAAGTGCTTCCTTTTCAATTGTACTGTAATGTAGCTGATGTTTGTTGAACTTTTTTGAAAAGTAGCACACGGGATGGTCAACCGCCTGCTTGTCTTCCTGCAACAGTACAGCCCCTGCGCCACACGCACTGGCGTCTACCTCCAGTTTAAAGGGCCGCGTGAAGCAGGGCACAGCGAGGACAGGCGCACTACACAGCAGCGCCTTAGCGGACTCAAAAGCTGCTTGACAAGCGGGGGTCCAGTCAAATGGTTTCATAGGGCTAACGAGGCTCGTGAGAGGAGCCACCACATCAGAGAAATTTCTGCAAAATCCCCGATAATAACCACACATGCCCAGAAAACGCCGTAAGGTTTTCTTTGATTATGGAACCGGGAAATCAATAATGACCCTCACTTTCTCCGTCACTGAGCGCACCTGCCCTTGTCCCACCTGTTTACCTAGGTAGGTCACAGTAGCTTTACCGAACTCACATTTAGCGAGATTTAGCGTGAGTGAGGCTTCACAGAGACGGCGAAATATGTTAGTCAGTGTTCCCATATGCTCGGTCCAGGTGGGCGAATAGGCCACTACGTCATCCAGGTACACCTCACAGTTTTTTATGTCAGACAAGACTTTCTGCATGAGCCGCTGAAACGTGGCAGGAGCGCTACGCAGTCCGAACGGCATCACCGTATACTGGAGGAAAGTGTCCGGTGTAACAAACGCCGAGATTTCTGACGCACGGGCTGTTAATGGGACCTGCCAGTACCCTTTTAACAGGTCCAGTTTAGTCACAAATCTGGCAGAGCCAACTCGGTCAATGCAATCTTCCATCCGGGGAAGCGGGAACGAGTCAGGTTTTGTAATGGCATTTATTTTTCTGTAGTCATTACAAAAACGAGGGGTTTCATCCGGTTTCGGGACCAACACACATGGAGAGCTCCACGCACTCGCACTGGGGACTGCCAACCCATGTTCTAAGAGATATTTTACCTCTTGCTGCATCAGGGCCCGTTTTACCGGATTAACCCGATATGCGTGCTGTTTTATTGGCTTATGGCCCTCCACATCAACATCGTGACATAAGACCGACGTTTTGTGGGGATGATCAGAGAAGAGGGACATGTTCTTTTTAATTAGACCCACTATATCAGCACGGGCTGAATCGGACAAGTGAGCCAAAAAACAATTCAAGTCACTCAATACCTCTGAGTTTCTCAGCCGGGCGGCCGGCATCAGGCCACTCTTCTCGATCAGCCCATCGTCAGAGAGATGCTGAGGTGGAGCAGCACACAGGGACCCGACCGGAGGATCAGAAGGCAGCTGAGGGACATAGTTTCTGGCAAAATAACGTTTCAACATGTTAATATGACACACTCTACTTTTCCTTTTCCGATCAGGGGTTTTTACCACATAATCAGTGTCACTGATTTTCTTTTCCACTACGTATGGACCAGAAAATTGCGCGTGTAAACTCGATCCAGGCAAGGGCAGCAGCACCAGAACTTCCTCACCTGGCTGAAAAGTCCTGAATACAGTTTTCTTGTCAAACCAGCGTTTCATTTTTACCTGGGCCTGGGACAAATTCTCCCGGGCCAGATGACATACCTGGTGGAGACGCTCGCAGAAAGTGCTCACGTAATCCAGCACATTATGCTCAATTTTTGGCGTCTCCGACAGCCACTTCTCCTTAAGGAGCCGGAGAGGACCACGCACCGTATGGCCGAACACCAGATCACACGGACAAAATCCTAAGGACTCTTGTGGAGTTTCTCGGACCGCAAACAACAGAAGAGCGAGACCCTCATCCCACTCTCTGCTGGACTCGAGGCAAAATTTCCGTAACATGGATTTAAAAACATGGATCTCAAGTGCACCTTGGGACTCAGGATGGTAAGGACTTGACTTAATGTGATTCACTTTAAGCTCGGTCATCACCTGTGCAAATACTTTTGACGTGAAATTGGTACCTTGGTCCGTTTGGACCGTTTTGGGCAGACCAAAGGTTGAAAAGAATTTGAGCAAAGCTTTTACCACAGGCTTGGCTTTTAGTGTGCGTAATGGAATGGCCTCGGGGTAACGCGTCGCGGCGCACATAATAGTCAAAATGTACTGGTGTCCAGATTTCGTTTTCGGCAGCGGGCCCACACAATCAATTACCACCCGTTCAAATGGCTCCCCGAGCACCGGGATCGGATGCAACGGGGCTGGTGGGACCAGCTGATTTGGCTTCCCCGCAACCTGACACGTGCGACAGGTGCGGCAATATCTGGCCACATCAGTCTTTAACCCGGGCCAGAAGAAGTTACGCAGCACACGGTCATATGTTTTTCTAACTCCCAGGTGTCCAGCTAAACTAGCATCATCACATTTGGCACCAACGAAACAGAGGGGGCAGAGACGGGAATGTCAGGAACATCAACAACCTCAGAGGGAGGAAATACCTTTCCTCCGGCCAGATCGTTGCCCAAAATAAACAATACGCCACTGATTGGGAACCGTGGAAGTACGGCGACTTTAACCAGTCCTGTCACCAGGGGCGAATACAAGTGCACTTTATGCAGGGGTGCTCGGAGAACACTCATCTTAATTCCCCACACAAGCAAATCTGCGTTACACGCAGTCTCATCCGACAGTGGCAGGGCATCGGTCAACATAAACGAGTGATATGCAGCTGTATCTCTAAGGATTTTGACCGGCACCTTATCCCTTCTCTCTCCAGTTAAGGAAGCAAAGCCCTGAGAAATAAACGGCTCAAACCGAGGATCTACCTCTTCACTTAACTCTGGCTTATGTGCAGGTTCAGGGAGTGTCAGAGTTTTTATGAAGCCTACACCAGCAGGTGATTTACCGGTTTTAGGTTGTCCTTTCCGTCTAAGGACTGGACAGACTGCAATCAATGGTTCATGGCAATAGAAACATTCGCGGCTCTCACCAGCGCCGGGTGCCATGCTTTTACGCGCCAGCTTTGGTGATTTTTTTCGCTCAGGAACTAGGTTAGAGCTACGAGATAACGATACCGGGAAAACATTCTTATGGGTCAACATGAACTCGTCGGCCAGAATGGCGGCTTTAGTCACCACCGAAACTTTTTGTTCATTTAAGTACACCACAATACGCTCAGGCAGGCATTTTTAAAATTCTTCCAAGAGAATTAACTCGCGCATCTCTGCCACAGTTTTAACTTGACATGCCTGACACCATTTATCAAATAACATACTCTTCTCACGCGCAAACTCAACGTACGTCTGGTGGGCAGTTTTGTCACTGTTTCTAAATCTCTGCCGATACGCCTCCGGCACAAGTTCATAGGCTTGCAACACAGTGTTCTTTAAAGTTTCATAATTCAAACTATCCTCAATCGAAAGACTGGCACAAACTTCCTGGGCTTTCCCTACCAGTTTGCACTGCAACAAAAGAGACCAGAACTCCTTGGGCCATTTCAATGCTACCGCTATGCGCTCGAAAGCGCCGAAATATGAGTCTACCTCAGACTCTCTAAACAAAGGAACTAACGATATGTGCTTACTAATATCGAAACCAGAATTCTGGCTACTAAATACGGGGGTGGAAATAGGTGTTCCCTTTTCAAGCTCCAAAACTCTTATACGGAGGTGCATTGCTTGCACTTCCAGTTCTTTATTTCGGGTTTCTACCTCCTTTATCTGTAGAGCTAAACGGAGGTCCTCTGTGGACATTTTATGTACCTCAGGAGCAGAGGCAAGATCAGCCTCCACACCAGCGATCTGCGCAGCTTTCGCATCCGCTTCAGCTACCACAGCTGCAGCCTCAGCCGCAGGAACTAACTTGGACAGCACACCTTTTCCCACCAACTCCTCCTCTAAGGCAAGTTTAAGCTCTGCTTTACGGGCACTGTAGGGCGCATGAACGTTATAGGCATCAGCCACCAGAAACAAATCTGCCTTCTTACATTTTCCCAACTTTTCCCAAGAAGGGTCGGCCACAAAATCCTCATTGAAAAATCCATACCACACACTAAAGAAAACTGCCGACCAGAACAAAACTACTCACCGAACTTACCATACGAAGCGCGAAAGAAATCGCGGACGAGCCCCCAATTTATGTTATGGCCCAGTCTAGGGGTTCTGGAGCGTAAAATAAAAGAGCCTCACTTCCCCAATTCCCAAATGGTCACTGACACAATCTTCACTGGTTAACAGGTTTATTTTCCATAAACAACAAATGACCAATAAACAGAACTGAGAGCTTCAGGGTGGACCCAGGCCAAAACAACAAATAATAATCCTCTCTAGAAATTAACCACAAAGCTGACCTAACAGGAAACAAAAAGACAGGGATCTAACTTCCTGCTCTAAGAAACACAGGAGAAAACTTCAAACGAAAACTGGCAGTCCACCCCTACTAAAACTAAAGAAATTGAACAAAGGTTGGTCATTAACAGAACTCCGAAGGACCAGTTGGGAGCTGAGGGAGATGAGGGCTGCGGGACAATGCGGAGCGAGTCAGGGCGAGCGAGCGGAGAGAGAGAGCTGCGAGCCGAATGCCGGGCGAGCTAGTAGTGCAGAGAGAGAGAGCCATTCCGCCATCTTGCTCCTTATCTGGCCGACGTCATCCGAAACGCCCCCAATCCGTGACCACAGCGGACAGCCCCTCCAACCACCGCTGGGCTATGGCACACACCTATTTGCATACCTGCTGAGCGGAAGCAGAACACGTACACACACACAACATACGACCATAGTCGTAACACCCCCATACAAATAAAAAAATTAAAGATTTGGCATTTAAAGTACATAAACCCATTCTAATAATTGGTGACTCTAACCTGGCTAGGATTCCAGTGTTGGCGGAATATAGCGATATAATCCTACCTGATCCCTCTCCGGTGGCAGCTCCGCTGATTCACTCTGTTGAGACTGTTGCAGGGCCTGTGGAGGGTCCTCCAGAGAGTGTCGGAAGGCTGTTGGGTTCTGGCACAGGGAACATGATGATGGGTTCTACTCCTGAAAACGAAAACGATAGGAGAAAATCTCAATCTGATGCCCACCCTGTGCCACAGCCTATTGCCGTCTCCTCTCTGAATCCACAAGGTGACCCACCCCGGGCACCTGCACTCTTCGCATGACCGGAGCCCACAGTCCACTCCCACACAAATAAAAAAATCCAAGACTGGACACTCAAAGTATACAAACCCATTCTAATAATTGGTGATTCTAACCTGGCCAGGATTCCAGTGTTTAATGACCCTCAGCTGCAAGTGGACAGTTTTCCTGGCGCAACCTGATATCACATCACCGGGATCCTGAGGAAGCTCACGATGCATCCACAGATAGACAAAGTGGTGTTATCTTTGGGATCGAATAACTGTTTACGAGAACAAGTTATAACAACATGCTTCAAACAACTTCAACAACTTGTGCTGACTGCCACCGCCATCTTTCCCATGGCCTCAATTTACATCCCATTACTTCATTACTCCACTTTATTACCACAACAACAACAACAACAACAGGAACTGATTAAAAGATTCAACGCCAAAATCAAGGACAAATACAGTGCTTTGGAAAGGATCGACCGCAAAAAATTTGTAGTCCATGTGGCGGATCCTGTGCACTGGACCAAAACAACGGCTAACCTGATTTTGGAACACTGGCTCAGTCAGTTAAACATGTGAGGGGGGAGAGCTGTGCAATAATAGATCCCCACCCCTCCAATGTGATTTATTTGTGTAGTTCTTTCAGGTTGACTGTGGCGGAGCTTGGGGTCTTGGAGAGGGGACTAACTTTTGTTCCTACTCCGGGCCCTCTGAACCGGGGGGAGCTGAGAAGGGACCTCCATGTCTATCACCGGCGACTAAAATTATTAGATTATTTTGAATATGATTTGGAACGGGACCCGATTCCCTTTGTTGAGCCCTCACATTGGGAACCCAATACAAAATATATCTCTCTTCCTATCCAACAACTAATTAAAAACGATATAGCAGCCTTTAATCAATTTGCCCTCAAACCTGGTAAATTCCAGAATTTGAATCAACAGGAAAGATTGGCACTTGAATCAATAGCCAATAATCCAGACATTATCATAAAACCTGCTGATAAAGGTGGGCAAATTTTCATCCAGGATAAGACTAACTACATCCTGGAAGTTCAAAGACAATTGAAAGATAGAAATTATTATACACCTCTGCCTCATTCGCTCCAACTTGAAACTAAATACATAGTGGGTGAAAAGGTAAAACAACTTTACGATGAGGGCTTTATCTCTGCTTTATCTCATCCCAGATTGTTTTATTTACTTCCCAAGATACATAAGCCGCCTGCATCATGGACTGTTCCCTTCTCGGTTCCCTCCGGCAGACCCATCGTCAGTGATTGTGGCTCCGAGTCCTACCGTGTCACAGACTATATAGGTTATTTCTTAAATCCACTATCTAACAGACACGCCAGTTATGTGAAAGACACATATGACTTTGTCAGTAAGTTAAAAAACAAATGTGTCCCTAAACATACTTTCCTGTTTTCTATAGATGTGGAGTCACTCTATACCAATATCGATACAGATCTAGGATTACAGGCAATAAAACATTGTTTTGAAAAATACCAGCAAACTTCCCGTCCAGATCACTTACTGTTAGAGCTTCTCAGTGTGACTTTACGTCGAAACAACTTTGAATTCGATGGTGACTGCTATCTTCAGGTCTCTGGATGCGCTATGGGCCGTAAATATTCTCCCTCATACGCTGATATTTACCTCGCTGACTGGGAAACTTCCGCATTCCCGAAATGTCTGCTAATGCCGTTAATGTACCTGCGATATCTTGATGATTTTTTGGCCTTTGGTCTCATTCTCAATCCGAGTTTGAAATCTTCATGGAAATATTAAATAAACATCACCTGAAAATACGTCTAAAACATAATCTCCAGACGCAACAGGTGGAATTCCTGGACACGCAAGTGTTTTTTTCCTTTTCGGATAGCGTTTCCAAAAGATTAGCGACTAAAGTCTATTTCAAGGAGACCGACAGGCATGCATTACTTTATAAAACCAGCTATCATCCTCGCCAAACATATACAGGATTGATTAAATCGCAGTTAATTAGGTTCCATAGAATATGTACATACCCGGAAGATGTTGAAATAGCCACTCGCATCTTATTTTCAGCTCTAAAACCTAGATTATATTCGTCCCGTTTCCTCTGAAAGATTAAAAACGAGGTAAAAATACTGTTTCAAACCTCTCAGGAATACAGAGCTAAAAATAACACGGCGCCAGTCATTCTGTTTGTAGTCACCTCAATTAACTCCCTTTAATTCAGCACTCATCGCATTTCCGTGAGGCTCACAACAGCATTCCCCCTTTAACGGACTTTAAAGTCATCACGGCCTACAGGAGAAACAAAAATCTTAAAGATCTCCTAGTTCGAACAGCATTTAACTCTGCCCATAACACGTCACATTGGCGTTTTGTCAATTACAAGTATTTAGACAATACACACTCGGGAAGGGGAGCCCCCATTTGGCAGTCCTTCTCTGTGGATACTTGTAATATGATTTATGCAATCCTACCGCCTGCAAAATATTTATATAGGTGAAACGGGTAATAGTCTGCGCACAAGAATGTATCAACATACACATCATATACGGAAACAAAATAAATCAACAGTGCTGTACAATCATTTCAAAGACCATAGTCCTAATGATCTGATTTATATGGGACTTGAAAGGGACTCCACATGGACTAAATTACAAAGACAGAGAAAAGAGAGACATTGGATTGGCCTATTACAAACAATCGACCCATTAGGATTGAATGAAATATTTTAACTGTGGTATTCTTTTTAGCATGATTTTATAGAACAATTTTTACTCCAATTTTATCCCTAAAGTTGAAGACATTTGAAACCTGAAACACTCTTTATGAATTTTTCCCTCTCCCCCTCTTTTTAAACATTTATCAATGGTATGTAACCTACATGTATAAATTATCTGCCTTATAACCTTGTTTTGGAATTTAATCATGAATTTTGCATGCTTTTTACTTGTTTTCATACTTTTAACTACTTGCATGAATTGATGACCGTGTCCAAAATCAAGGTTTTACTGATAGAGCTGATAGATTGTTGTATTATGAATTTTGCATGAATTATGAATTTCACATAACCATTTTAAACCTTCTTTAACTTCAATTAAATTATACATTTATCAGAGTTCCCGAACTAGTCCTACTCCTCACACATCTTAAATAGATGGAGTTTGAACGAAGTCTTCTAACCTTGATGGGATGGAGTGTTTGTTCTTTGAGAATCATGTTATATTATACTGCTTGGCTATTGCACATTCTTCTCCTCTTTCTTCCTCCTTTTTTCCTTTTTTTTCTCCCCTTTCTGTCTCCCTCTTCTCAGCCCACTACAAATACATGTCATCACAGACTTTCCCAGAGAGACCCAGACATTGCTGGCTGTGATATTGTTGGAGGTTGGACTCGAAGCCACAGAGGTACTTGAACATTTATACGGCCCAATGTCATACTATTTCTGACTCTAGCTGGTCCTCTCCCAGGATCCCAATCTCTTCACAGTCTGGCTTTACATGCTAATCTTGCCTGATGTTAACCGCAGTGAGGCTGGAAGACCGTCCTAACTTTATTCCTTTATCACTACTTTTCTCTTTTTCCTAACCCTGATCTTACTCTTTCTTTTCCCTGTACCTATCCTGTTCTCATTTTCACCCATTTTTCTTATACTACTTAATCTACCCCTCTCCCCTGACCCCTACCTTAACCTCACTCCTTCCTTTCACACCTAATCCTAACCTCACCCTTTACCCTAATGCTAACCTTAACCTTCTTTTTCACCCACCTTTCCTCTACTATTTAATCTACCCCTCTCCCCTGACCCCTACCTTAACCTCACTCCTTTAGTTTAACCCTAACCTTTTCCCCACTCTCAGACCTAATCTTAACCTCACTCTCTACCCTAATCCTAATCTTAACCTTCTCTTTACCTTTTCATTCATGTGCCCTCCAGCCAAAGAACCAGTGTATTTCATTCAATCCTTATCTACGGCCTAACTTTAACCATTTCACTTTCTTCTAACCATAACCATTTCACTTTCTCTTAACCATAACCATAAATCTCTCCTTCCAGAACCCGATTGCAACATCCATTTTAACCTAATTGGTCCATCTGAACGGTTTTTAACTGATTTATTTAACTTATTCCACATCAAACTTTTTAACTTACCATTTTAAATTACTCTTTTTAACTGGTTTTTAGCTTATGTCATCTTTTTAATGTCTTTTTTAACTTTCACCATTTCCATGCTCTCTTAAATTTAGGATTCTTTAACTCACATTAATTTTACCAATTTAATCATGTTGCCAAATTCATAGAAGATCTAATCATGTTCACTTCTCCAGCATCTATAAATTATTCAATCATGTTTTTGACCAAGAAGTAATCCTTTACTGATTCCCTCCCTCCACACAAATTCTCAACTCATTTTCTCCTTCCTTAAACTTTTTTTTCATTTTAATGAAGGGCCGAGGAGGAGGTGGAAGGAGGGACTAACAATAAATGTAACTTTTTGTTACTCCCATACAGGTTTTCTGAAATTATTCTTCTTTTAAATTTCCTTCTTTCCCCTCTTAGTTATTTTTGGTTACATATGGAACTGTTGCCACCTGGACAAGGAAGAATAAATATTACTAAACACCGACCTGTGCCAGCACACACGTCAGTTCTTTCATTAGAATCTGATAAAAAATCCCCTAACCTAACCCCTAAATTGGGGGGCAGACACCCTCTCTATATTTAAGATTATGCTAAAAACCTTGCTTTTTGATAAAGCTTATAGTTTACGGCTGGCTCAGGCCTTGGAGCAGCCCGTAGTTTTGCTGCAATAGGCTTAGACTGGACTCCCATGATCCAGGCTCCTCTCTCCTCCTCTTCTTCTCCATCCTTATGCTTCATGTCCACTTAATGTCTGTTACTAACTTGGTATCTTCCCCGGAGCCTTTCTGTGCTTTTCTCATCCCTCAGGTTCTTGTGGATCCAGGTCCTGGCTCTCCTGGCTGTGGTTCTCTGGCTTCATGAATCACTGCTGCGGATTGTCAGCCACCGCTGCTTTTTACTGATATTAGTCCTGTTATTCGTCATGTATTTCAATGCTACCATATTGCTAATTTATTTGTCACATTCCTATTGTCAGTGCTATAGTTGCTGTTAGTATATTGGTTGCCGTTTGTTTTGTATTTCTCTCTCTCTCTCTCTCTCTGTCAAACCTCCACCCAACACGGACCCTGACAGAAAGCCCACATCTGAGCCTGGTTCTGTTCGAGGTTTCTTCCCATTAAAGGGGAGTTTTTCCTTGCCACTTTTGCTCAATATAATATCTGATGCTTGCTCATGCAGGGATTCTTGAATCCTTAATTTTGAATTCCTGAATCATTGGGTTTCTCTCTTAATTAAAGAGTTTGGTCTTAACTGCTCTTTATGTAAAGCGTCTTGAGATGGCGCTGTTATGAATTGCCGCTATATAAATAAAGATTGATTGATCTATTGATTGATTGGTTGATCGTTTGTTGATGCTGAACATTGGACCAAAGGAGAAGTTAAGACACTGAGAAGTTAAGACACTGATTTTACAGTCTCACAGCCCAACAAACAAGACTAAGCTGAATGACAGCAAATCTAAGTAACTTAATTGTTTGGATAACTTGTGCCTGTCTCACAATGAACAGGCTGAAAATGTATGAATTTGAATGAGGAAACATGGCAAAGGTCTCGGCCAATGCTTTAAGATGAGCTTTATTTTTGAGGTTCGTTCCAACCTCTCTAAGATGTGAATAATATCTTTACATAGTTTTTCATGAATCGGTTAGTAGCTATGAGTCATGAGAGTCACTAACACCGTTTCTTGACCTTTTATCAGAGCTAGGCACTGGACCAGGTAGAACCCAAAAGCAGGACACAGGAAACTCTCAGACAGGTGAACACTTTAATAAGGTCAGACAGGCAAACAATACTTACGGACGTGGGCAATGACAAAATACTTTACAAGATACAAAGGTCACAAAAGATTCCAAAGGCTTGACAAGATAATAATTGGCAACTTGAACGCTCGACGAGACAAGACGATCTGGTACAGGACACAGGGAGACGCAGACAATATATACACGAGGTAATGGGGAACAGGTGGAAACAATCAGGGCGGGGTGGACAATCACAAAGGCGGGAAACACACAAGGGCAGGAAGTCAACAACCTGAAACGAGAGGAGAGTTTAGATTCCAAAATAAAACAGGAAGTGAGAGACGAGACTAAACACAAGTGAACACAGACAACTTAACAAACACGATGAGACATAACACCTTTGCACAGTAGTGTGCCCTCAAATTGAAAAATACTACAAATCAATGTTTCTTTTTAAGTGTTTACTGTACAGGTTAAAAAAAATAATAATAAATTGATTAACAACTGCGTTTAATGCAGATTTGTGTTACTATACAGTCGTATGAAAAAGTTTGGGCACCCCTGACAATTTCCATTATTTTCATTTCTAAATCATGAGGTGTTTGGATCAGCAATTTCATTTTGATTTATCAAATAACTGATGGACACAGTAATATTTCAGTAGTGAAATGAGTTTTATTGGATTAACAGAAAATGTACAATATGCATCAAAACAAAATTAGACAGGTGCGTAAATTTGGGCACCCCAACAGAAAAATCACATAAATATTTGGTAGAGCCTCCTTTTGCCAAAGTAACAGCCTCTAGACAGTTCCTATAGCCCCTAATCAGTGTTTGGATTCTGGATTAAGGTATTTTCGACCATTCCTCCTTACAAAACATCTCCAGTTCAGTTCGGTTTGATCGTTGCCGAGCATGGACAGCCCGCTCCAAATCATCCCACAGATTTTCAATAATATTCAGGTCTGGGGACTGGGATGGCCTTTCCAGAACATTGTACTTGCTCCTCTGCATGAATTCCTGATTAGATTTTGAGCAGTGTTTTGGGTCGTTGTCTTTTTGAAATATCCAGCCCCGGCTTTGTGACTGATTCTTGAGCATTATTCTCAAGAATCTGCTGATATTGAGTGGAATCCATGCGACCCTCAACTTTAACAAGATTCCCAGTACCAGCACTGGCCACATAAACCCATAGCATGATGGAACCTCCACCAAATTTTACTGTGGGTAGCAAGTGTTTTTCTTGGAATGCTGTCTTCTTTTGCTGCCATGCATAACGCCCCTTGTTATGACCAAATAGCTCAATGTTTGTTTCATCAGTCCACAGCACCTTATTCCAAAATGAAGCTGGCTTGTCCAAATGTGCTTTTGCATACCTCAAGTGACTCTGTTTGTGGCGTGTGTGCAGAAAAGACTTCTTCCGCATCACTCTCCCATACAGCTTCTCCTTGTGCAAAGTGCGCTGAATTGTTGAACGATGCACAGTGACACCATCTGCAGCAAGATGATGTTGTAGGTCTTTGGAGGTGGTCTGTGGGTTGTCTTTGACTGTTCTCACCATCCTTCGCCTTTGCCTCTCTGATATTTTTCTTGGCCTGCCACTTCTGGCCTTAACAACAACTGTGCCTGTGGTCTTCCATTTCCTCACTATGTTCCTCACAGTGGAAACTGACAGCTGAAATCTCTGAGATAGCTTTTTGTAGCCTTCCCCTAAACCGTAACATTGAACGATCTTTGTTTTCAGGTCATTTGAGAGTTGTTTTGAGGCCCCCATGTTGCCACTCTTCAGAGGAGATTCAAAGAGAAGAACAACTTGCAATTGGCCACCTTAAATACCTTTTTCTCATAACTGGATGCAAAATGACAAGGGTGCCCAAATTTTTGCACAGCCTATTTTTCACATCTGATACAATTTCATACAACTTAATATTGCTACACTAAAAATCTTTGTCTGGAAAATACCCCATTACTTAGCTTTTATTAGAAAATGAATGGCATGCCACTGTGATCGTTTTCTGTGCAGACAGAGTAAATTATTATGCAGTCTCAGAGGGGTGCCTAAACTTATTCATACGACTGTAAGTACTGCCTGAGAATTAAACCCAGTCAGGAATCTTAACATTGTTGCATCAAGCTACACTCAAGGCTTCTATGTTTCGGAGGTGGAGGAATTTCAAGGCTCATGTTGGCAGTAGACAGGCCCAAGACCTCCCTTTCTCTCACTAAAAGCTGTTACCGACAGTTGATGTTACTGATCCCCCATAGGGGGAAATTTCACATGTTACAGCAGCAACAGAGGCAGGGGCACGATAAGCAACAATAGAAATAAAACAAGCAACAGTAGAAAAATAATATTGTAATAATAAATAAATATTTAGACTATGAACATAAATAAATAAATAAATTGAATTGAAAATGTACAGTATGGAGAGGTATATGAAATTATGAGTGAAAAACAGTGCCAATTAGCTACCATGTAGTGACTATGGACTGTTTCTTGTGTGTTAACAACAGCCAGTGATGCTGCTGTTAAAGAGTCTGATGGCTGATGGGAGGAATGACCTGTGGTAGCGTTCTTTCTTGCAGGGTGGGTGCCTCAGTCTGCTGCTGAAAGAGCTGCTGAAGACGCCCACAGTCTCAGGCAGGGGGTGAGAGGGGTTGTCCATGATGGACTTGAGTTTCATTAACGTCCTCTTCTCACCCACCTCCTCTGTGGAGTCCAGGGAGCAGTCCAGGACAGAACCGGCCCTCCTGATCAGTCTGTTCAGTCTCTGTTTTGTGTGACCAATCCAGTTTGTTATTGAGGTGAACACCTGGGTATTTGAAGGTCTCCACCCTCCCAATGTCCAATCCTTGGATGTTCACCGGTGCAGTCTGGGGTACCTTCCTGAGGAAATCAATCACCATCTCCTTTGTCTTGCTGGTGTTGAGCTGAAGATGGTTTAGCTCACACCAGTCAACAAAGTTGACCTCCCAGTACTCCTGTTCGTCCTCCTCTGACACACACCCTACGATGGCTGTATCATCAGAGAACTTCTGGAGGTGACAGCTCCCAGAGTATTTTGGAAAATACTTAGTATTAGTAGTACATGGTATTAAATCAAGAGTTACATGGGAAATTGATAGGACTCTCACAACTGTATGGGGCTGGGCAAGTTAACGCACTATTAACGCATTAATTAATTAACAATTATTTTATCGCAATTTACGCAGTTTTTTAAAAATTATTATTATTTTGAAAGTCCGTTGCTCACTGGCTCTGAATACACATACAGACAAACCGGAGGGGTGGGATGTTGATCAGTACTGACTTGGGATGGGCGTCATCACGCGTCTCAACCAATTGAGACATTTGGGGTGGGCCTAAGACTGCTGCAGTGCTCACATGAACTGGAACAGAAAAGAACTGGTGGGGACAGAAAAATGGAGAAAGGTACCGAACTCTTACATGGACATTTTCATGTTTAATCTCTTCCAGAAGATGGAGTTGATAGAACCAAAGTTATTTGTATTAATTATTATTAATTAATGTTATGATCATGGCTGGGCAGCATGGTGGTGCGGTGGTTAGCACTGTTGCCTCACAGCAAGAAGGTTCCAGGTTTGAATCCTGGTTTGAACCTGGGGTCTTTCTGTTTGGAGTTTGCATGTTCTTCCCATGCTCTGGCTTCCTACCACAATCCAAAGACATGCACATTAGGTTAACTTGTGATTGTGATTGGCTGGCGACCAGTCAATCACAGTGTACCCCGCCCCTCGCCTAAAGTCAGCTGGGATTGGCTCCAGCTCACCTGGGACTCTGATGGATAAACCGTATAGACACCAGCACAGTCAGTGGATTATGTTCTCATGTGAGATTTGTTCTCACTGTCTACAAAGTGAAGGTGAGTGCAACCTTTCCCACAAAGACGCAAAATCAGACTTGGGATTTAACTTTTCATTCCTGCTCAATGTGTGTGTGTGTGTGTGTGTGTGTGTGTATGTGTGTTTCTCTGTGTCTGTGACACATGTATACACTCGTTGCTTAGTAATCCCAGGTGTTTGGAATTTTTTGGGGATCACAGGCCCACACAAGCCACCAGTTTTACAGTGACACGTGTGACTGTTCATTCCACACATGAAGAGAGACAGCAGCCAACAAGAACAGTTCTGTGTCCTCCTGACTGGGAAACCATCCTCATAACACCAGCGTTCTGCAGAGCATTTGTGCCACCATGCAGTCAACATTTTTAAGCATTCAGAGATTTTTTAGTATTAAAAAAACAGATATGAAACAGATATCAAAGCCGGAGTAGGGAGTTTATTTTTGGTGTCATTAAGCAAAAATTCCATAATAACCTTTTTTAGCATATTGCCATTGAGGTGGTCTGACAGAAAACTATACTTTTGCACCTCCTCTTGGCTCTGGCTCAAGCTTTATAAAATCTAGCCTGTAACATTAGATTTTGGCAGGTCACAGGTCCTCTCAGAGGGAGAGCAGTGTTAGCAGTTGTTCCTGTGCTAGAATCACAACTTTTTCTGCAGGACTTTCTTTGAATCAGGCTTTTGAGAGAGATGAGAACTTTGAGTTAAAGAAAATGATGAGGAGAACTTTTCAAGAGTTTGTCAGGATGTCATGCATATAACATTATTATAAGACCTCTAATAATGTATCAATATGTTGTACGTAGATTTACTATAAAAGCAGAATGAGTGGCTATGTTAAAAGTTGCAAATTGTTTAGTGTTCTGCTTAAAGCTTGTGACTGCAGCTGCGGCTACTCCTAGTTCATGTTTATGTAACACTCTAACATCAGGATTCAAATCATGATTGGGATGTTTGAAGCAGCTACCTTCATTTTCCTGCAAATCCCTGTGCCACTGGCACATGCTTGTCTGGTGGAAGTGGGCTAGGACAGAGAGGGGAGCACTCTCTTTCTAGAGAACTACGGTGATGGTAAGATGGTTAATGTCCATGTTTTTACAGCATATTTGGCATAATTGGACATTTTCTGAATAAAATACAAGTTTCCTCTAGAATTAGCAGCTCTTTGCCACCGAGCACAATAGGCAATAATAAATGGCACTGTCACTGGAACAGGATTGGGTAGTCGGGAGCTGGAGCTGATTTCCCATAACCACAGAGGCACAGTGACAGAGTGATCCAATAAAAGTCAGACACCAGACTACTAAAGCATTTATATCAAGAGACCAGGAAAGGGCTGTGTCTTTGACACCATATCTATCACCACAGAGCAGGGTAATGTAGTGATCAGACTTTTACACAAACATGATTCTGTCTGATTTTTGAATTGTAACTGTCATTGTCACACCAAATGATGGTATGTAAATAAAGGAATATTCACAATGGTACCACTGCATACCATAAGCTACTTTTGGATCTTGGTGCTTCTTGAAAAGGCCATGTTTGCACCTAGGTTAAACGCTTTGGACGCAAAAAAGTAAATAATCCTCAATTACAGTATTATTTTCAGCTTGATGACTGAGGTTAAGCGCCTTGGTTCTTTAGTGATTTTTGACCAGAGGTAGCTTAGCCATTTGTGAGCCTAGTCACAACTATGTCTAGTCAATGTATGCACAATATAATCATATAGACATAAATGTATAAATAAATAGATTTAAAAAGGAACTAAATGAATAAAATGGAAAATTAAATGGGACAATTATAATCAGGGAAATTAATACAAAGGTAAATAAATACAGAAGCAAATTAAAACAGAAAGAAAGAATTTATTCCACATTTATAAATTAATTACTGCCTATATTTGTTTTTCATACAATCTTCATTCAGTGGTTGTTGAGATACTTATATTGAGACATTCCTTAGACAGTTTATTACAGCTCATATTTCAATACTCTTGAGTCTTTAGCACAGCTGTCAAAATGTCAGTCAACCTTAAGGCTGACTTCTGTCCTTCTGGCTGACTGACACATTTTTGTGGTTTTAAGAACAAGATAAAACAGATTAATGTGTGTGTGTGTGTGTGTGTGTGTGTGTGTGCGTGCGTGCATGCATGCGTGCATGCGTGCGTGTATGTCATCACGCCATGCTGTTTCCTTTGAAGCTTGATTAATGTCATCGCCTTGTCAGGAGCTGTATTATGTACAACGACTTGGTAATCACTCTTGAAAGTGAAAGGACTAGTAACATACAAAAGAGTCACACAGTGACAATGAGCTGCCTCATCCTGAGCTTTATGGGAGGGTGGCAGGGTTGGGGTTGCAGTTGGGGAGCAGTCATTCAGCTCACTCTAGTTTTCTCGCAGCTCTTAGGGCCTGGTGGGTATGACTTAACCAGACCACACACGTCATCTTATTCAGGGCAGGTGCATGCATGTTGCCACAGCTGCATGACACTTTAAATGGGAGTGAGAAAGAGTGAGTAAACAAGGAAAAGTAAAAAAAAAAAAAACAAGACAGAAGAAGAAAGATAATGGGAAAATCTGCTTTATATTTAGCAAATGTATCTCCTGCTGCTGATGAATCTGCTACCAAGCACCATGGACATTAATGGCCAAAACTTAATTATGACTGGGGGATGACTGATTGTTAAAGGGTTTGATGGGCACATTATCCTGCACAGGGACAACCAAAATAGCCAGTCTGACACAAAAATAAAAAGAGGCAGTTAAGGTCAAATTGTTTTGCACCATTAGTTCAGCTGAGGACGATGAATTTTAACGTTAGGATACAAAAAAAGACACCCCTTGACACAGTTTTACAGTAATGCATATTTCATCCATCATTTAAACAAAACTGTATATTGTATGAAAATTAAAGCACTATGTATGTGAAAATGGAACTTTAAGAGCCAAATGAAAGCTGCAATAATAAACATTTTCAACTAATTATACATCAAGAAGAGTGAAAGACAATGATTAAAAATTGCACGAAATAATAAATGTAAGTATCATTATTCACATAATGCAGGCTTTTATAGCCAAAGAGCCCTGGGAGCAGGAGCTACATCTACATTTACATCTATTTCCACCCTTCATAATATTTATCTTGATGTGCTCTCTCAGGGAAAAGGCACTGTGGATATTTGTTACACCGTGTCTTTACTGTACAGAACCCGTCTGCTGTACTCAGTCCCCTCTACTTTGGTCTCAGGAGCCTTGTCTTGAGATGGGAAAGGGGTTCCCATGTGTCCTGCCATTCAGCTAATTGAGGCCTGGTAAAGGGAAGTTGCCATGGAGGAGACTCCCACATATGAGATGCTTCTTTTAGTGTTGGTCTTTTGGGAACTCTGGTACGCTTGTGCTGAACATTTTATCTATATTTTGCACAAAGAATAACAGTAGAAATGTTCCATTTAATCCATTTGGGTGATTTCCCTTACACTAATCACATTTTCTTTATATACTATTTCTTTATACTTTATGACTTAGATAGAACACAATGCTATTGTTTAAAAACTAAATTCTAAATAATAAACTACTCAATGTTATATTCAGTATCATTATGCCCAACAATTTTGTAACACTATGAACGCCTCCTGGGAAACAATGTTTGAAAATGTGTGCCATTATCCACATATTAAACTCTTTCTCAGGTTCATACTTGTATTAGGGATCCTGCTAAAATATGTTTATATGTTGTAATTGTAACGGGAGTGTTTAGGACCTAAATGCAGCACACAGTATGTGCAAAACCGAGCTGAATGGGTGGAGGGGGTCTGGAGGGCTAGTACTTGATGGAAGCATCCACATCGACCTCCTCCTCCACTTCAGGACGTGTCTCATCCTCGTCCGGGGAAGATCTCACGTCATAGTCAGTGTGGTCAGAGAGCTCAGGGGAACAGGAGGGTTCCTCACAAGCCATGCATCTTGATGATGTGGAGGGCTTCGTCAGGTTGGTCTGGATTGCACCAATATGTCATGCAGGAACCCAGTACATCTTTTCATGACCGTAGCCCTCCCAATCTACCAAGTATTGGAGTTCCTTTCAGCAATGTCGGGAGCAGAGGTGGTGGTGGATAGTGTAAGCAAGACCCCCCCATCAATGATGCAAGGCAGGGTTGGGGGAGGAGCTTGAGGCACAATAGAGCTCTCATGGACCAGCTTGACCTTGGAGACATGGATAGACATGGTAGGATGCAGTCATGAGCCCGCTATGGCCCTATTGTTTACAGTAGGGATCAGCTGTTGACGCTCTGTAATATAGAGGTGCTGCCCGAAGAGAGGCCTGACTTTCCCCGCAAACTGAAAAGGAGGAAACAGGGAAACTGTGCCATTCCTGAGTGCCGAACCATCCTCTGGTCCATTTGCATGGGGAATGCAAGATCTCTTCTCAATAAGATGGAGGAGCTAGCAGCGCTAACACCTCCCCAATACCAGTGAGCGTCCAGGGAATGGATATTGAGATGTTGACATCTTGTAGGTACCTGGGTGGTTTTCATCTAAAAAGCAAACTGGACTGGACTGACAACTCAAATGCCCATTACAAAAACCTTTGCAGAAGGAAGTTGAAGGATCAGCTGCAGCAGAATAACATAAGTGGAGTTTGGAGAGTCTTGAAAACCATCTCTGGCCACAAGGAGCCAAACTCTCAGACTGCCCAACAGTGGGCGAATGACCTGAACTCATTCTTTAACGATTTGACCAGTCATCCGCCCCTCCCCTGGCCCAGTCAGCCCCCCCATCTGCAACTCAAATGCAGTGCCCTACCCCTGGGACCTTGGCAGCTACAGGCAAGTGGTACTGAATCCTACATGATGAAAACCCTGGAGCTCTTGGTCCTTGGTCGATGCACCCACTTCAGTGGGCCCAGTTGATAAACTGGGCATTAGGGTGGACGACACTGCCATCTTCCTCCTACACTGAGCTTTCTCTCACCTGGAGAATCCTGGAAGCACTGTGAGGGTCATGTTCCTTGATTTTTCCAGTGCCTTCAACACGATATAAACACCACTTCTGACAAGCTGGAAAAAATTGGTGTGGACCATCACCTCGCATCGTGGATTCTGGACTATCTCACCAACCGTCCACAGTATGTGTGTCCATCATGGTCATCTGCAGTGCGGGGGCCCCACGGAGAACGGTCCTGGCTGCAGACTTCTCCTACAACTCATACACCTGCCACCTGCAAAAGTTCTTTGATGATTCTGCCATTGTTGGTCTCATGGATGATGATGGAGATGGCAGGAAGTCCAGAGAACTAATGCAGGACTTTGTGGACTGATCCCAGCGGAACCACCTCTGGATCAATGTGGGGAAAACCAAAGAACTGGTGGTGGATTTCTGCAGGCGCACACACCTCCCCAACACCAGTGAGCATCCAGGGAATGGACATTGAGATGTGGAGTAAAGTTAGTTCCACTGTCACTGGTTGGTTAATCACAATACAGTCCCCTGAGCAGGCACTGCCCACAAACCTCTACATTAGTTCTGCTGTCTCCAGAGCACAGTGTCTGCTTTGGGGGATAAAAAATGTTCTACACACAACAGTCATGTTTTGCAGTCGCTGTGAAGACATTTCCATCACAAGCCCATAAAAAATAAGATAAACCCAATGGGTCTTCACTTCCATAGATGGTGGGAGAACATACAGACTATTACAGATTGTGTGAGTTTTTGCAGCCAACAACAGCACAATTGCTATGCTTTGCTCAAATCTTTAACATCTTATTACCAGTACCAGCATTAGCCACATAGCAATAGCAGACAACAAAATGGATTCAGGTTTTCAGTGAGCAGGACCATCAGCCTGCTGAAAGGCCAAAGGAGGTCAACAGAGGGAAAACATTTACTTAAAGATGTAGCAGAGGAAAAAGAGAGAGGATACTTACTAGACACTGGTACACATATTGATAGCAGCCATAAATAATAATGTTGCGCTTCATGTTGTTTGGACAAAGTTGTTTGTTTCTAGCATGACATAACTCTAGCAACCACGAGTTCATGGAAGTGGTGAACTGATGTGACATTTCCATCTATAGACAAACATTGCTAGAAATGTATTCCAGTCAATAATGATGGAACTGCTCAGTCAATCAATCAATCTTTATTTATGTAGTGCCAATTCATAACAGCGTTATCTCAAGACGCTTTACATAAAAAGCAGGTCTAGACCAAACTCTTTAATTAAGAGAGAGACCCAACGATTCAGGAATTCAAAATTAAGGATTCAAGAATCCCCACATCAGCAAGCGTCAGATATTGTATTAGGCAACAGTAGGATTGTGACTAATAAATTAGCAATATTGTAGCATTGGAAAACATGATGAGTGGCTGACGATCCGCAGCAGTGATTCATGAAGCCAGAGAACCAGAACAGCGGGACTAGGACCAGGATCCACAGGAGCCTGAGAGATGAGAAAAGCACAGAAAGGCCCCGGGGAAGATACCAAGTTAGTAGCAGACATTAAGCGGACATGAGACATAATGATGGAAAGGAAGAGGAGGATAGAGGAGCCTAGTGCATCATGGGAGTCCCCATCATGATAAGCCTATAGCAGCATAACTAGGGGCTGCTCCAAAGCCAGAGCCAGCCCTTAACTATAAGCTTTATCAAAAAGGAAGGTCTTTAGTCTACACTTAAATGTAGAGAGGGTGTCTGCCCCCGAACCCAAACTGGAAGGAGATTCCATAGGAGAGGAGCCTGATAGCTGAAAGCTCTGCCTCCTGCACTACTTCTGAAGACTTTAGGAACCACCAGTAGGCCTGCATTCTTGGAGCGCAGTACTCTAGTGGGGTAGTATGGTACTATGAGTTCTTTAAGATATGATGGAGCCTGATCCTTACGAACCTTGTAGGTAAGGAGAAGGATTTTAAACTCTATTCTAAATTTTACTGGAAGCCAGTGAAGAGAAGCCAGTACACGAGAAATATGATCTCTTCTCTTAGTTCTCGTCAGTACACAAGCAGCAGCGTTCTGGACCAGCTGGAGAGTCTTTAACGATTTATTGGATTTGCATTTTACTCGAAAACAACCCTATTTTATAATTTCACATTACTTTTTTGTAGCGCCGTGAATGTGTAGGTGACAACTTGTCCACACGAGTGATTTGAAGTCGTGGGGTTGCGTATTTGATTAGTTTTGAGGGACGGAGCAGCAAATACCATCAAGCTCCGTTGAATTCACTACGGAATGCGCGTCTCTGCCCTCACGTATCTCGAAACAAATTTAGATATTCTGAAGAAAATTAGATTCAACAGGCTTTGAGCAAAACTTTGTGTAAAACAGACAATTGAAAGTGACTGAAAATTTACAGAATTTCATCAAAACCTGCAGTTATGTTTCAAACCATAATCTTCTATGAACGTTTGGACCTAAAAAGTGGGGCAATGATACTATTTTTCAAAGAAATTTAGATTTAATGCCTGTTAGAATCCAATTTAATGCTTTTTAAAGACATTTAAGGCCTTAATTTTGGCAGAACTCATTTAGGGACTTTTAATGCTTCGTAATGCACGCTGAAACCCTTACATCTTACATAAAGCTGACTTACATCTTTCTCAAGGGAGGTCAAAATGTCACACAAGGAGCGACACCTTCCAGACTTGCTTGAAGATTTGTAGAGTTCCAGCAGCCGGGGAACAACTTCATCAAGGCCATCCAGAAATGAAGGCAGCAGTTCTTTTGCAGCAACTCTTTGAAATTCAGCTTTTATCTAAGAACAAAATGAAAAATAATTTATACTGGCAAGCACACAAAACACGATTTTTATGAACTGTAAGCAGTTACACTACCTGTCTTTCTTGAAGCAATGCTGGCCATCGGTTGCGAACTTCAGTAATTAGTGGTTCATCACCTATTATTTCTCTCCTCCGCTGGGCAAATGTTGACACCATCAGCTCATCCACCTCGTCATGATCGGGGTTTGTTTTAAGCATTTCCCTCTCAATCTTCTTCCGGTTTTCCTCCATTGCTTCTACACTGTCACCTTCTTGTAGCTGTGGACAAAAGTGAACTTCGCCTTTTTTAGACTTCTTGACTTTTCTTTTAGCCTGCCCTCCTTTTCGCTTGTTCACAACCACTTCTGGAAGTCCAGCATCAGCCAAGTCACGACGAAAGTTTCCAAGCTTATACTTAAGGCTATAGACCCACGAATACCATCCTGCTGGGGACCCAGGATCCCTCAAGCGTGGATGCTTGTCCACAAGTGCCCTTGCCACCAACTCATAATGATGATTTTCAGGATATGGACTAATTTTACATATACCATCTGCAAGAGTATCCAGAATGTCTGACTTCATTGCTTTGGATACCTCCATTAGGAGTCCATCCTTTGCATATCTTGCATTGGCTTCTTTCAACTTGTGCTCATGGTCATAGGAGAACTGAGGTATCGGGTAAGGGTCAGGCCACTCAGCCAAATCCACGTTACCAATAGAGGGGCTTGACAAGCTTCCTGTGTCCAGTGTGGAGTCAGAGCTTTCTCCTGGATCAACAGTAAGGAGCACTTTCAATGTTGCTCGATCCACAGGAAGTTCTTGTATATCTTGCAAATTGCAGGGCTCATTATTGAAGTCAGGGTCCTCAAACTGTAAACAAAAGCTACCCCTTAATCCAAAATTCTTTCGGAGTATCTCGTAAAGTTTGTCAACAGTAGGTGGTCTCTCTTCAATGGTCAGGTGCCTTATGTCATTTGGAGATAGGATTACTTGTAGTAGCATTGTGGATTGTCTTGGCTATGGAAAAATAAAAACAGAGTTAAAACACTAACTTGCTAAAGTAACAAAAAGACTAACAACAGTAAGGTGAGGTAAGGTGAAAAAGTTAAGAACCTTTTATTGTCACATGGATAGTCAATGAGTTTTGACACCAATGTCAGGACAGTTTAAACTGCCAAAAAGTTAATTGTGTTGAAACACATTGGCTATCCATGTCACAAAAGCACTCTGGTCACCAGAGTGCCTCGGATGTCTACTTTTTTTGACTGCCTTTGCTCTTTTTCTTTTCTTTAGCAAGTCAGTGTTTTCTGCTCTAACAGATTTAATAGTTTTTCATTAATAGTAAGCAAAAAATAATACAAAAATAAATCAAAAATGACTTACATTTACTTCAGCAAGAAGGTTCTGGGCGTCATCAGAAGGCAGCCTCGAATGAAGTATGCAACAAGAGGAATGTGTCATTGAGTTCTTCCTTTTGAACTACAAGGAGACAGGCTTTTCTTCAAGTGATAACTCCTCAAATGCTTGACATAGTGGGCTGTAAAAGGTTCAAGAATAAAGCAGACATGTAATTAAGACGTTAGGCTGAAACAATGCCTATTTGAATTATTTTCCCAAAGTTCGGCAGTCCACTAGTGTTGCCAACAGATAAAAACATGTCAATACAATATTTGGTTCCATTCAAAAACACACGGGGAGTCAGTTCAATGTCCTCAACATCACCAAACCTACTCAAAACCACCTGTTGCACAGCACTGTCCAGAAGTCTCAGTGGTACTGTTGTCAACTTAGGAGTCTCTACTTCAGGTCTGAAAAGGCTTGGCATTTCCAAGTAGTGTGCCAACATAAGTTGATGCCTCTTGGCCAATGTATGTAAAATGTTTTTAAAGTTGTTGACATCATTCACAACCTTCTTGAAGAATGAATGTTTTGCCTCAAATCTGATTGTCCATGTCTCTGTTGGAGGTCCAAACTTTTTAATCAAATCAGGATAATGTTCTACAAAATGATTCTTTGGCCGTAGTTTATAATCAAGGAAAACTAACTGTAGTTGCTGCCTGTGGTCAGATATTTTTGATTCCAAATAACATAACCTGGCTGGAGTGAAACATGAAGTTGACAACAACTCTTTCAGTTCAGTTCAGTTCAGTTCAGTTCAGTTCAGTTCAGTTCAGTTCAATTCAGTTCAGTTCAATTCAATTCAATTCAATTCAATTCAATTCACCTTTATTGATCCCCCCAAGGGGAGAAATTCCATATTTACAGTGGGGGGGAAAGTGGGGAGGAAAACAGGAGGAGAGAGAGAGGGGAGGAGAAAAAACATGCGACACCAGACTGTACTCACGTGGAGTGCAGTGTGGGACCAGTAAAAAAACCTCAGCACAAATTTTTGCACATCACATGACAATAACAACATTGCAACAGGGGAGGGGAAAAGGGGGAGTGGAGAATTCCAGCACCGCAGGAGGCAGGCCGCTGGCTACAGCCCCGATAGGCGAGCCCTTGGACCACGCCCCTCGTATTGGAGGGGTGGAAGCTGGCGAAGGCGTTGGATATAGGGCAGGAGTAAGTCCTGATGTGTTTGCCCATCAGTTCCCAAAACCCGCCTCAGTTCATTCGCGGTCGTCGGTGATAACATGGCGGTTGCCATGGAGACGTCCCTGGTCTGGTTCCAGACAAGCCAACAAACACCAGGTGGATGGGGGAGGGATGGAGAAGAGCATCCCAGCTGCAGTGAAATCAGAGGGGAGATTGTTCAGACAGTGACCTTGGCCAAGGCCACTGCTTAGGGAGGCCAATTCAGATTAGATTATTTGGGTTAGAGCGAGACAGCCATATTCAATAGACTTGGCTTACTCTATTGTCCATTCTGGTCCCTCAATCGATCCAAACAATCCAATCCTTTCTGCAGAGCCGAAAGCTTCTCCAAGATGTTATCCGTGTGGTTGAGAACCGCAGCCACGACCGTGGCCTGAGCCCTGCCTAAGCCCTCAATCATGGTCGGCAACGGAGTGGGGCCCTTGACTGCTGCCACCGTCTTCCAGATTTGACGATACATCAGTGCAAAGCATGATCCAATCAGCAGAACACCTAGTATCATGGATCCAAACAGATAAACATCTTCCACGTCCTCAATGGACAGGTCCGCCAGGCACATGGTCCTCCACTTATCCCACGAGTTGACCGTGTAGCCAGCTGAGGGCATGCCGGTTCCCCAGGTGCTGAAAATTTTATCAACTGCATGGAGAGACCAGTTCACTAATTCCATGGTTAAGGTTTAGAGTTCTAGAGAACAGTGCAGAGAGAGGCTCCTAGTCAAGACAAGACTGAGAGCAGAGCAGGAAAAGATAAGGGAAGGAGAGAGAGGGGAGAATGCGACCGCCTTCGTCAAGAGCCATCACCTTCTGGAATTTTGTGGCCAATGATAAGTGGTAGAAAGCGCACAAGGCTCCAGTTCTCATGTCCATTTCCCCCAAGGCTTCCTTTTGTTTTTGTAATTCGGTGGAATGTTTTGAGGTCTGTTTGTTTGGTCAGAAAACTTAAAAGGAAAGTTTTGTATTCCCTCATTGAGTTCATCTAACGTAAAATACTTTTTAGAAATCAAGTTAGCCAAACATAGACTCAGCTCAATTGGTACAATTCCTTCAAGTACATCATGTAAGAAGTCTGGTGGAAAACCTGTGCATGCATGAAACCCTGCCAATTTATTAAGTGGACATTCTTGTTTCACTCCATCAATGACCCCCAAATTTCCCAGTTTCAGTTCTTCCACAGCTTTATCATACAACTCTGGTGATCGTAACACAAAATTACCTCTTCGAACATCAAAAGTTTGTATCTCTTCACGTGAAGCAAGACAAAACCTACAAAACTTATCCAAATTAAAGGACTCCTGAAATCCACTCAGTGAGTGTGCAGCCAAGTTATCAGCAGCAACTGAAAAAACAGTCCCTTTCACAGTACAATCAAGTTTCTGGATGAACACTCCAACCGTTTCCAAATATTGACTATCTGATATTAACGATGCCAAAACCTTTTCATAGCCATATACTTTAACATGTTCAGTTTTGCACAATATAGCAAGGTAAATTGAAGACAAAGCTGATTTGTGCTGCTTTGGTAAACTAGCTAGTGCCCAATAAATCCCACAAATTTTGTGCTTTTTTCTGGATGTACCTAAAGGGTTACATACTTCAAAGTCGTCAATGTATAACAGTAAAGAGACGCTGGGTTTACCTGTGAGAACTAAATTTTTTTTTAAAGTAATCACTATCCTGACATGAATTGTAGTGCTCTGAATGTTCAGCTGTGTTTCTCAATGCCTTCAGTACTTCATCTCTTTGAAGAAGTTCAGTGAGTAGTTTTAAAATTGGAATATATACAAATTTATGAGATTTTATCAATGGATTTAGATCATATTGAACGGGCTCAATAACAGAAAAATGGCACCTATAAAATGCCTGTCTTTTATATTCTCTATATTGTGTAGAGTGGGCCTGTTCTTGAAAAACAGGAAAATGAATTTGTACTTTTTAAAATTTCAGTCACTGATGTGATTAATTCCTCAGAGGTGCAGTTATGGGACTTTAAATCATCAACCACAGCCTCCTCAGTTATTCGACAAGCACAGTCACCAATATCAAACAATTCATCTACAACATGTTGAATGGCAGTTTGTGACACATGAAGAACAGCTTGCATGCACAGTAGCAGAGAAGCTATTCACCGTTGTGTAGGGTCTTGGACAGATGGATTCTCAGGTTCAGAAACAATCAACTCAAAATCTGGATCCTCATGTTCCGCAGTTCCAAAGGCTTGTGGCAAACTACTAACAATTAGGTCTGGTCTAATATCATCCAAGGTAGCAAACTTGTGACGACGACTTCTATGACATGAAAAGCTCCCATTAGAACCTTGACTTATAAGAGCAGTCTGAAAATGGACAAGCTACTGTTTCTAATGTTTTCAAATGTTTATTTAAATGAATGAAGTAGCGCTTGATGGTGGTGGGTTCCAAATAACCACATAGATCACACCGTAGTTTTTGGACTGAACTGGATCCTTTGTGCGCTTTTAATGTGATGTCAGATCCACATATGACTTCACCACAGTTGTGCAGTTTGAATAAATGCAGATCAAGCCTCTTCTCCCGCGTCCATGTTTACCTTTGTAGTGATTCAGTATTGTCTGTTTGGTGAAAGTTGTGAAACAGCAAAATTTACAGCTTCCATGTTCTTCGCCTAGAACACAAAATTGGAATTAAAATGTAATTAATATTCTTAATAACCAACTCAAATTTATAAGTAGTACTTACAAAGTTCAAAGCAATTGTTTTTAGCTACACAAACTTTTACTATAAAAGCCAGAAACTTTTTATTGAATAGCTTATTATCTCTCTCAGTGTGCTTCCATGAAAATACCACTAACTTAAGATATGAATTCAATGATATCAAATCAAATCAGTTATGAATTTTGTGTAAGAAAAATGTAGTGCTGTAGGCCTACATGATGTAAGCATAAGTTCAATTGATATTTGCAAGCATAGCACATTTTCAAACTAACCTGCATTGTTTTTTTTACTTTTTGGGGGGATTTTACAATCATCTCAAACAATATTGCATCAATAATTACACAATTATAACTAATGAAATTATTAAATGTCCAGCGTGACCCCAAAATATGATTTTTTTCTGTCATTTTTAATGGCTTGTAACATTTTGTATGCGCCAATAAATATATTATTCAACTTGTGATCATCCCACATTTTATTTCTTAAATTTAAGTTTAATTTAAGTATTTTGAAGCACTTGCCCACCAAAACAGCCAGATGTATGTGTTCAAGAAAAATAGAAATTATGTATACATTTTATTAGTACAATAAATATTAAAGCCTCTATAATTTTCGTATTTTTGTATCCTCTCCACTCTCCACACACGTACCCTCAGATTGACAAGTAACAGAATTATCAATGCATCTATAACAGTGACCGTATGAACGATTAACATACATTTTAAATAAAACTGGGCAAAACACAGATAAGATAGAGTAAGTGCTTCACATGTTCATGAGTCATGTTCAAACCTCCGTGCGGTGCATGGGGCTCTCTCCTACACAGTGACCGCAGATCATGGCCTGTGCTCGGACTCACGCTGCACCGCGCATTGCAGCGCGGTAACATTTAACACAACGTGGAAATTGTGTATGCATCAAAACAATTGCTTAAGTTGTAAAAGTACTTGCTTAACAGTAAAAAGCCAACATTAGAATTTTATCTTTACAGGCACAAGCCTCTGGTAAAACTGCAGTGCCTCTTCGCTTCGACCAGCCTGGAATCTGCCTCGCTCCTGCCGAGTAGACATGCAAACACCAAAGGCATGAAAAAGGTGACTTTTATAAAGTGATGAAAATGTCAATTTTCATTGTCTATCAATCGTGCGCGCCCCGTGCCCCACAAACGGCCCAAAACGGGGCCAAGAGGAAAACTAAACCGTTGAAAGTCGACTTGTAGGAAATATTCTCATTATTGTGCACAAAGGAGCATTTAGAGCAAATTAACAGTTTTTCTAATTTATATTGCGGATACATTAAAAAACTACAATCGATTTAAAAACATAACTTAAACCCACATTTCTACAAGTAGCTAACCCCTCCCCCCTCCAAGCTAGCAATAGCACCACATGGCTTACTCGACATGAAAAAAGTATATAACCACATTTATATGTGCGTGCAGTGCATTGCGTAAGGTGATATAATGCATATATTTTATTTGGCTAAAAAACAAGTAAAATATCATTTCCTTACATTCAACACGCTCCTCGACTCCATGACGAAAGGAGGAAAATGAGTTGTCACGTCAGCTTTTTCCAGCAAAGTGTACCAGGACCTTATGGCGGACTGATGTAGATAGTATTCTTCCGCCAAGTCGCCAGTTTTGTCCAGATTAACTTTTCTCAAGCTCCTTTTTCAAGTTGTTACATTAAGATTTATTTTAGAAGCACGCATTAGCTCATCAAAAGGCCAGATATTATTTTATATGTGAAAGTCTGCATGCCTAGCACTATATGTGTGGCGCAGTAATATTCCTGTGTGGTTACAAGATCCGGTTTATACTCTACAATAAAAATAAAATCTGCTACAGATATTCATGTCCCCATCAGGATGAAAATTCTCCATGTGAACATTTAATTTGTCCAACACTTAATGAATGAATCTTAGCATTGTCATTGTGAGCATGCTAACATGCTGATGTTAGTGTTTAGCTCAAACAGCTACAGCCTTCCAGAACATCGCTACAGACTCTTAAGCCGCGTTTCCACCAACACGACTCGACTTGACTCGACTCGACTTGGCACAGTTTAGGTTGCGTTTCCACCGGCCCTAGTACCTGGTATCAGGTACTATTTAAGTACCTCCTCGGCCGGGGTTCCAAGCGAGCTGAGTCGAGCTGTGAATGTGACGTCAACATACTGCAGCCCACTGACTGGCCAGGGAATCGCGTCACTGGATGAGTCATGAGAGCGACTCGTTCACAAGAATCAAACCCGCCATTTTTAAAACACTTGCAACAGCGACCGGGCGTTTTTATTTAACGAATTGAAACGTGTAAACGTGGAAAATGGCTGCTTTTAAACCAACACCGTGGTCCAATGAGGAGGTGCAGACGTTCCTGTGCTTGGTGGCTGATGAAAAGATCCAGAGGGAGCTAGATGGAGCTACAAGGAACGAAAAGGTGTTTCAGGAGGTCTCCAAGCTGATGGCCGCTCACGGATACCAGCGGACATTAAAACAATGTCGGGAAAAGCTGAAGAAACTAAAAAATGATTACCGGACCATCAAGGACCACAACGGCCGGAGTGGGTTCAACAGAAGGGACTGGCGGTGGTTCAACCAGATGGATGCCATTTACAGCAATAGGAGGGAGAGTGCCCTCGACTCTGCCTCAACATTGTTGGAAACCATAGATGATGGCGAGTGTTTTGTGACTTTATGCATCTTTTACGTTACTCATCCCATTGGTGGTGAGCTCACTTTGAACAGTCAAGGATATGTTATTAAAAATAACGTCTGCTGTATGCAGACAATGGGCTAGCTAGTTAGCCATCAATGCTAACTACGTGCTCTGCTTGTATTTTGAGACTTTTCTTTATTGAGCAAAACCTACTCAGTTACTGCTACTACTACTTCTACAGGAAGTTGTTTTTTACGTGTTCCAATTTTGTGTTGTGTGTGTATTTTCATTCAAGAATCCCTTTCCGAGTCTTCGTCCACCTCCTTCATGATGGACCCCCCAAACTCCCCTGCCAATGTCCCAGCACCAGCAGCTACTTCGACACCGGCACCAGCTTCGACGCCGGCAACATGCAGCACCACACAGCAATGTGTTACCACTGGTAAGAAGCAAACAAGTCTCACACCATTGGCTTTTTTTTTAGCTCCAGTATTTCATATTCATTGAAATACTGGAGCCAAACTAACAGCATGATGGCCGGCTAGTTGGTACACCACTTTGGTCCAGATTTCATTCATTCATATTTTTAAACTTGCTTTGGTTAACCACCTCCCATTTCTTTTTTTTGTCTAGGCAAGAGGAAAAGGGTCCACAAACCGGACCTTGCAGCCGTGTTTAGAGAGATGCAGGCTGAGGATGAGCTGAACCGGGCCCAGCGTGACCAGCACATCCAGATGCTCCTTAATGAGGCACATGAGGCAAAGGAGCATGAAGCTGCTGTGTGGAGAGAGGAGGTTGCGCAGAACGCTGCCTTCAATCAAGCGTTCCTCGGTGTGCTGGGCAAGCTTGTGCAGGCAATGCGTGGCCGGCGTGTGTGACCCATTGCCCCCGAGCCATGTTTTTATATCAAAAAATCATGATCATGTTCTGCACTTTAGCCCTCTGATCTGGGAGAGGCATACTGTTTGGATGTTGTAAATATATATGTAAATACTTTGAATTTTACTGCTGACCAATAAATACTTGTGCTAATGACTTATGTGATCATGTCATGATTTTCTATTTTGCCTGTTAAAGGCAAGTACAAAAGGTGTAGTATGAAACTTAAACAAGAGTCATATCTGCAAGTGGTACAAAAGTTTATTCTCAAGTCAGCGAGATACAATGAGTACATGTGTAGATACAGGAAATATCTATTTCAACAAGTACTGCATCAGAGCATCTCGGACATCTCTTCCTCCCTCCTCTACACCCCGTGCCACCACAGGCTCAAGTGGTGCTGGTACTGGTGCAGTTGCTGGTGCAGGTGCATCCCATGAAGCCTCATAAGTCTCCCCATGACTTTCACACAGATTGTGAAGAGCACAGCAAGTCAGCACCATGGATTTCACCAGTTGTTCCTTTTCAGAAGGCAACGCCACCTTCCCTTCAGCCTGCCGAAAGCATTTTCGATAACCACTCGTGCTCGACTGGTTTTTTGGTTGCTTTTCCTGAGTGTTTCGTCTCGCCACACGCAGTCTTCTCTGACTCTCTTCTTTTCTGACAAAAGCCACAGACCGAGCAGCAGGTACACCATCACCTCCATGTTTTCTGTTGTGTTGTGTTGTGTAGTGTATTGTGTCGCATACACGAAACTACGCCACCGGAGTTTCGGCCCGCCTTGCTATGACGACACAGCCCACGTTTGAGGTTGTACCTGGTGTAATGGAAACACAACCATGCCGAGTCGAGTCGAGTCGAGTAGGGCCAACTCGTGTTGGTGGAAGCGTGGCTTTAGTCTTGCTCTGTTAGACAAGGATGTTCATATTCAACTACAGTATTTTTCAGTACACAAATTATATTTTTGGCCAAAAGTAATACCACCTACATTACCATCTATAAGATTATTTATAGAAAATGCTCATGTTGAACATTCACTATTATTGGGCCTCACCAAATGGTGAAGACTACATGTTTCTTTGTCTGTTCAACAAAGGACTCCTTCCCTGACTCAGTTTCCCAGAGTCCCCAAAGTTCACAGATAGGTGTGAAATCACCCAGCTTCACAGCCACCATTGGCCAGAGTGGGACGCATGATTTTACGACCTCAAGCCAACAAAACCAAATTACCCCCACTGAACTTCCTCTTTCCCACCTCTCTCCTGAAGAGGAGATATCCTCCTTTTTCCAGCCCTGGACCCCGGAGGGTCAACTGAGCTAAGCTCAGTACTCTTTCTGACCTCTCTGCCTCAGTGTGGCCTGTACCAGAGCAGACCACCTTTTTCATGGCAGTCCTGCCTGAACCAAGCTTATCAGCACCAGCAGGTATGACCCAAGAGTCTGCCAGCTGATCACCAGAGCAACAGGAGCACACCAGCAAGTTAGCACCAAGCTGCTAACTAGCAAGAAACAAAGGAGTGACCAGATTCCTCCAGACTGCAACCACACAGCAAGGACAAAGAACCACACCTTTCCTCTAGCCTGGCCCACCAACAAAGAAAGCAGCACACTGAAGGACCATCTTCTTCCCTTTTAAGGACTGATAACAAACTCTAACTGGTTTAGCTTTAATGCTCATGGAGTTTGATCACAGGGGGTCTGGCAACCATCACCAGTTGGGCTCTCCCACCTTTATGGTCCTCCATCTCACAGTCCTCCTGCCTAGTCACACACACACACACACACACACACATTGGTGCCCCAATTGAGGTGGACTTTATACAAAGTCCCATTAATTTAAATAATTATTAATTATCTTTGATTATTATTAATTATTTCTGATAGCCAAATTGAACATACCATTTGTTAAACCCCAACACTATTTAAAAAAGATAAAATAAATTAGCTTGGTCTCAAAAATTCAGTAAATTATGCTTATCAAGACCAAGAACAGGTATACAGTATATTTGAAAACATATGCAGTATTCTGTGAACAGGAGAAAAAGTTCTAACAGTCAGAAAGTAGAGGTTTTGATTAGAGAAGAAAAGTACATGTAGGCCCACACTGGTTTGCAATAAAAGACGAACAACAAGAATTTCATAGGCTCGTGTCAAAATTAGCTCCAACAATCAGGACACAAGGGACATTGAGGCAATGCAGAATATGGGATTAGCAGATCCCATCAATCATTCATGACAGCAGGCAGGACTCTGGCAGCGTGATGAATGACAGCGGTGAAATGAGACAGAGAAGAATGCATCCTACGTCCAGCTTATCACAATACTTTTATACTGCCACACATCAGTGCTTCCACTGCTTCATGATCAGCAAAGAACGCTGCTAACAGTGCAGTGCATGGCCTATGCATGAAGATGGTGCAATTAAATGTTGGTGGAGAAATTAATAGTGGTTATTATGTTGTCATCTCACACTATATGCACCCCGCAATTCCATGATTACATGAATCATAAAAATCAGACAGACATAAACACAATTACTCTAAAACAGCAAAGGTTTTGACTCAGTCCTGCTACATGATTATCCTACAGCATATACTTGAAAATCAAACATGCGCATGCACACACACACACACACACACACACACACACACACACACATGGTTGTCAAATCATCATGTGAAAGGGAATTTGCCACCAAGTGCTCAGTATGGAAAAGTGCTGGAGGTAAAGAGAGTGCAAGGACTCTTACTGTAAATATAAAATCCTATTAAATTTGGTATGAAATTAGCAGAAAAGCTGCTGAGCTGGAGCAGCAGTCACACAAGGACAGTATTGACCTTTAAAGGCTTTGTAAAAGCAGAAGCGGTCAACATAGTCAAAATTACCAGGTAGTGATAATTGCACTGGGAGACAAAAATAGTTTGCTTTAAGCGGGATGCTGACACTGAAAGCAGCTGTGGGGTAAACAAGTCAAAACCAGACATCGTGGGCTGTCCTGTGTTGCCACCAGCCCAATAAACTGACCACAGTGTTCTACATGCTGTTAATATGTTCATTCTCCAGCACGCAAGTGGCATTGTGTCTAACGCTAGAAACATTTTAAATCTGGTGGTGGCAAATGTCACATGCAAAAAAATATGAGAAGGATAGGACGGAAACTAAAGATGGAATTATATGATCAGAATCAGCTTTATTGACCCAGTATGTATAAATATAAGGAATTTGACTGGTTTTATATGATATATAATATGATGTCTATACTGTGTCTATACACAGAAACAGATGCTTGATAAAGCTCTGTTCACAAACCTTGGGAAAAAGTTGTCAAATAAACCATATAAAATGCATGTCAGTATCTCTCATTTGAAAAGTATTCAAATGAGAGATACATTTTTATACATTTTAAGTTGATTTCTTGAACTATTAAAATGATAACAAGTAGCATTTTAGCCAAACTAACAGCATGATGGCTGGCTAGTTGGTACACCACTTTGGTCCAGATTGAAATATCTCAACAATTCTTAGATTACCATGAGATTCTCTACATACAGTTGTGGTCAAAAGTTTACATACACTTGTAAAGAACATAATGTCATGGCTCTCTTGAGTTTCCAGTTATTTCTACAACTATTTTCTCTGATAGAGTGATTGGAACAGATACTTCTTTGTCAAAAAAGCATTCATGAAGTTTGGTTCTTTTATGACTTTATTATGGGTCAACTGAAAATGTGACCAAATCTGCTGGGTCAAAAATATATGTACAGCAACATGAATTAGCAATTTTGGTGACTTGGTGACTAGCAATTTTGGTGTCAATGAAATGAGCTTCATAGCATGGCCTCTTAACTTCTTGTGAGTGATTATGAGTGACTACAGCTGGTGACTTCTCTGAGGCCATTTAAATAGGACTCATTGGATACAAACGCCCACAAACGCTACAATGGGAAAGTCAAAGGAGCTCAGCACAGATCTGAAAAAGCAAATCATTGACTTGAACAAGTCAGGAAAGTCACTTGGAGCCATTTCAAAGCAGCTGCAGGTCCCAAGAGCAACAGTGCAAACAATTGTTTGTAAGTATAAAGTGCATGGCACTGTTTTGTCACTGCCACAATCAGGAAGAAAATGCAAGCTATCACCTGCTGCTGAGAGAAAATTGGTCAGGATGGTGAAGAGTCAACCGAGAACCTCCAAAAAGCAGATCTGCCAAGAATTAGAAGCTGCTGGAACACAGGTGTCAGTGTCCACAGTCAAGCGTGTTTTGCATCGCCATGGACTGAGAGGCTGCCGTGCAAGAAAGAAGCCCTTGCTCCAAAAGCGGCACCTTAAGGCTCGACTGAAGTTTGCTGCTGATCACATGGACAAAGATAAGACCTTCTGGAGGAAAGTTCTGTGGTCAGACGAAACAAAAATCGAGCTGGTTGGCCACAATGCCCAGCAATATGTTTGGAGGAGAAAAGGTGAGGCCTTTAACCCCAAGAACACCATGCCTACCGTCAAGCACGGTGGTGGTAGTATTATGCAGTGGGGCTGTTTTGCTGCCAATGGAACTGGTGCTTTACAGAGAGTAAATGGGATAATGAAGAAGGAGGATTACCTTCAAATTCTTCAAGATAACCTAAAATCATCAGCCCGAAGGTTGGGTCTTGGGCGCAGTTGGGTGTTCCAACAGGACAATGACCCCATACACACATCAAAAGTGGTAATGGAATGGCTAAATCAGGCTAGAATTAAGGTTTTAGAATGGCCTTCCCAAAGTCCTGACTTAAACCCCATTGAGAACATGTGGACAATGCTGAAGAAACAAGTCCATGTCAGAAAGCCAACAAATTTAACTGAACTGCACCAATTCTGTCTAGAGGAGTGGTCAAAGATTCAACCAGAAGCTTGCCAGAAGCTTGTGGAAGGCTACCAAAAGCGCCTAATTGAAGTTAAAATGGCCAAGGGACATGTAACCAAATATTAGCATTGCTGTATGTATATTTTTGACCCAGCAGATTTGGTCACTTTTTCTGTTAACCCATAATAAAGTCATAAAAGAACCAAACTTCATGAATGTTTTTTGTGACAAAGAAGTATCTGTTCCAATCACTCTATCAGAGAAAAATCAGAGTTGTAGAAATAACTGGAAACCCAAGAGAGCCATGACATTATGTTCTTTACAAGTGTATGTAAACTTTTGACCACAACTGTACATTCATGGTCTTGAGAGGATGAATCCTAATGATGGTTTTTTTTTTCCCTCATCGGGTTAACATTTTTAGTCTCAGTGTCTCAGTAACTACAGGACTGACTGCCATTACATTTGGCTCAGACATTTATGTTTTCCTTAGGATAGAGTGGAACAATTTTGATTATTCTTACCTTTTAATTGGCCAAAATTTCAATTTGTCCAGTATTTGGGTATCTTGGGTATCGTCCTTCAAATAACTCAGGAACTTGTGTATGTTGCTGATTCTTACGGACATCCTTCTGAAATTAACACATTTTACATTTTATAGCAGTTTGAGATAAGCGCGCTTTGTCAGGTCAAATTCATGCAAAATAGAAGGCACTTGTTTCCTACAGTCAGAATCAGTACAGAAATAAGCATTTCTTTTTACTTAAGAAAATGATGTGTACTTGTATAGCTCCTTTCTAGTCTTTTCAACCACCAAGCGCTTTTACACTAGTCAAATCATTCATACATGAGCAATTTAAGTTGGACGACACGATCCTCTCCCACACAGTTGGGAGAAATTAAGGTTCAATGTCTTGCCCAACATGCAGGCTGGAGAAGCCAGGGATTTAACTGCTGATCTTCTGATTTATAGATGACCAGCTCTACCTAGGAGGCTTGGACATGATTTTGACCCTAAGGCCTTAATTGGAAACATGACATGATCTACTTCTATCAGTTAAAGTAAATTTTCAGCCAAACATCCACCACTAACTAAAATGGAGAGAACTGCAGACGAGAACAAACTTACAGCACATATTCAAAGATATTTAAATTTTTCATCAAAATAGATTGTTGGCTAAACAATCACAGCAGTAGTTTGATGGCTCATTGTATTCAAATGGTAATTATGTCCTACAGAGTTCATCTTTCTGCAAGAAAACCTCACTTCATACTCCTCCTACAAGCTCTCTTCCACTGCTATGAATATGTTAAGATTTCTATTCCAGATGTAACATGCAGCATAGTTATCATGACCTGAGGTTTCCAGTTCTTCAAGACACTTTTTGTATGTGTGTGTTTGTCTTGTTTCTAAACTTGCAGTGTTGTTGTTTAAAAGTAGCTGCAGAGAATTGGAAATTTCCCTTGAAATAAAACAGATGTAACTGTACACTGCGCACATCCAGGTTCAGCTGCATACAACTTGTCTTCTATTCATAGTTTCAGTCTGTCTGGGTAGTTCAGTTTTGGGCAGACATGACTCAGTCATTTAGCTTATTTATTTGCCAGATGGTCAATAAAATCATTCTACCAAAACTGCAAGGAAAACATTGTGTGGTTTTTATTGTAGAGCAGAAATAAAACTTCAAATTGCAATTAAGAAGATTCCATTTTGCACTTTAAAGCAGGCTTGGGAAATAATTCAACATCATCGGTGGATATTACTGTTATACAAAATCATCTTGTCCAATTAATGATTCCAAGCAATTGGTGTAACAAAATCAGTCAGATTTTATTTTACATGGTGTAAAATGCAACACTGGAACATAATTCATTGCACTGATCATCAACTTGAATATTTTCCATGCAGTCATCTATTTAGTATCCAATACTTTTGTCACCTTACTTTGAATATAATTCTGAAATGATAAGCAGACAGACTCTGTATCAAGACTGGCGATGTAGATTCCCTCGAAGTCCATGTGCCCTTATTTCAAATTTAACTTTAGCATAGTCTGCCACCTGCTGGCTCTTTTGTTGTAAGCTTTGAAGAGGACACAAAGCAACTGTGCACAATGACATAAGGGCCCATGTGTGTCTCACATCCTGGTGTTAGTCCAGGGTGACGGAAGATGAGACGAAAAGTCACCCTTCGACAATACCAAGCTCCATATCCTTCAATCAAAGCCTCAGAATCTCTCAGCTTTATAACAAAATTTGATAACATCTTCTTCCAGGAACCAAGCAACACTACCAAATAAACTACAGATGCAGCATAAACTAAGAATTTCCAAACTGTGATTATGAGAGTAACTATGATTTACTGTCATGGTTTCATTCTACATCACAATATATTTACAAAAGAATTAGCTGAATTTAAGGTTAATTCTTGACCATGCACGCAGCAGTCCTGTAGGGTGCGAGTTACTTGTTGTTTCTGCAGCGTTCAACCACATTTCATGGCCTTCCTGAGTTTCTCAGCCATCTTTGAGACGGTTTAGTTTGGAAGTCAAATCATTTTAATTCAGATTCACAATTTTGAGTATATTATGGCCTGTATATTCCATTTAATGTTTTACGCTGAATGTGGTATTATTGCTTTAGCTTGTGCTTTGGATTTGATTGACCACTTACGTACGTACGTACTATAATCCTGATTTGCAAGACACTGGCAAGAAGAGGGGAGTTGACAATCAGTGAGGCTTTGTGCTCAAACACATCCCAAAGTTGTTGGACAGGGATTTCCAGATTCTGACTTTTAATGTGAAGATGAGGACCATAATATTAACACCATCTTGTTGTACACGTCATCTTGTAAATGTAAATTCAAAAAAATGCACTAAAGAACTATTTCCTGGGTGTATACCTGTATATGTAAATAAAACTGCATGTAGGCCTATGTGTTTTTTTTTTAATTTTTATTTATCCTATTCTAAATGTACTCATTTAGTAATTTATTTTACAACGTTTGCAACCCTGTGTTGTAAAATGTCAAATAAATTAACCTTGACATCTATATCCCATCCTATATCTTTATCCTTTGGATTCTCACACTGGCGAGTGACTGCATGGCGCATGCGCAGTGCGATCTGGTGGTGAGATGGAACGTTCTGGTCCTCGCACGGAAGTCTCGCGCATATTTGTCAGCCACAGAGGCTCCACCAAAGCAGAGGCAACGTCTGGAGCGACGTGAGGGGATCCGACGGCCCTTTGGCTGCGTTTATTTGGCTTTGGGAGAAAGAATCGTCGATTACTAAAATGACCAGTGGGTATCGACATATATTTTGACTGTAAGGCATTCATGTTCTTAATTGGATTGCATGTAGTCAGTGGTTGTTGTTCTTTCCGCTCGTTAGCGTTGGCCACCGTCGACTCGGGTTCCGTCTATTTTCTGAAATACGGGTTACGTGTTTTTTCCCCTCTAACAGAATTTAATGTCCCTACTGTTCCCATTTTCCTTAAAACGACGCACAATACTGAATGTAGTGCTTGTTTAAAAATGGAGTAGACTGGAGTAGACGGGTTTATGCTACATTGTGTACCACGAAGCGGTTTGCTAACGTTACGCTGTGTGCTTTTATCAACATGGATAGGCTAGTGAGTTATGTGTTGTCCAGCTGTTAGCCCAAGCCTCGGCCTAACGTTTCTAGAAAGCCTCCGATTGCCGAACATGGATGTATTCAACGCTGCTTTTATCAGACGGATAGTCAAACTCGTTCCCAATAAGAATTCTGACGGTTCTGACTCCGCTGCCTATTTAATTAGCCGATGAGCGCGACGATCCGTGTTATGATGGAAGAGGCCGACCTCTGTGCTGTTGTTCTTGGCATGAAGCTGCTCCGGAGCGCCTCTCTGCCACGTAGGCTGCTCTTCTGCTTTGCAGCATTTTTGTTTATGCCGCCATACAAACATACTTGACATGAACGGATGTCATTTTAAATGATGGTTTCTAGACATTTACTATATTTCATTTAGTAAATAATCCCTGTGTTTTGAATTTAGCGATTTGAGGTGATTCAAGGGTGTAACTTACATGCTTAACGTCTTGTTCAGCTAATGTGTTTTTTTGTTATTTCCATTCACTGACATGCAGGGGGAAACCAACGTGAGCTAGCACGTGCCAAGAATGCCAAAAAAGCCAATGAACATGGTAAAGGGAAGAGAGGTGATGACGGCCTGTCTGCTGCTGCTAGGAAGCAGAGGTAAGGTAGCACATCGCACGAGGTCCAAGAAAATGTGATGCTCACAAACATGCAGTGGAGTTTTGCAGCACTTTTTGTTGTATAGAAACACATTTTCGATCAGTTTCAAACTACAAATACATTATATAGTTCCTCATGTTATCTGTGCTGCAAAAAACACCCTTGCTGTACATTTTGATTTAAAAAAAAAAAAAAAATCAAAGTGCAACTCAAGTTGTTTTTGATTGAGAATCTATTTCAGTAAACTATTTATTGAATTTACATGTGTGCCTGAAAGGGGGCATATTAGGTGCAGCTATGCTTTACACAGTTGTTTTAGTAGAATCTGCCCTAATGATGCCTATTCTTCCTTTTTAAATGTACCTTTACAAGGGATGCTGAGATAATGCAACAGAAGCAGAAAAAAGCGGATGAAGGAGGGAAAGCGGGAACAAAGTCCAAGTGAAGAATGATGATGGAGAGGAATTCAACTCAGTGTTTCAATAACATCCTATATTCAGCATTCTTCCTGATATTTATGAGAATGGATCTGTCATTTCTGTCTAGACTCAAGAATCTAGGATCCTACATTCTTCCCTATGGCAAATGACATTGCTTGATGGATTTGTTATTTTACTTGGTAAAATTTTGTCTGAGCAAGTTAGCAGTTGTCCCATGATGTTGCTGCATGCAAAGGAGCATTAAGTGGTGTAAGCAGCAGGATAAAGATGAACAATTCTTGACACAAAGCACCCATGTAACTGTGTATTTTTGTACAAAAATGTCCCCTGCTGGTTTTAAATAAAGTGTAACTTTTTAGTTGATGCTTGCTTGAGTTACTCTGAATGTTGGTGTTGAAGATAGCTTGTAACATTTTCATATGGATTTCTGTTGTGAGAGCATTGAAGGGCTAACATTAACTTTTATGTTAGACCTTGTAGCGTCTCTTTATTATGACATCACATTCAAAAGCAATTTACTGACATTTTAATAATGGTGGGGGGGGGGGGGGATCATCAACTATTAATAAACTAGTAGCACTAGATACAGCACCATGTCCACAAATTCATGCCAAACTCCTGCAGTACAATATACTCAATATATTGCAGAAAAAATACTCTTTCAGTGTTAGGGTCAGGGTGGCAATTTGACACCCTACAAAGTTAATGAACCTATCAAAGTTTAGTCTGCAACAGTGGTCATCTGAGTTGCAACTCTTTTTCTTCTTGTTTTGATATATGTTCATAGTTTAACAGTAATACCTAAATGGTTGCACAGTGATACCAGTAGCACAGGATAGCTCCCTTTAGAAAGGCCTATTTTCCATAAATGACTCTTGATATAGCATCCTGCCCACATAACTTGAGGTTAGGGGGAGGATACATCTGTGTTCTGTCTCTGTTGTGCAACACTGGAATCTGCAGCCAAGTTTATTGTAACAACGTGTGCCAGGAGGCATAAATATACCGTAGTGGCATTTCAGCCACTAGGTGGAAGCATACACCAAGGCATTTTTTTTCAAACTGTTCATATTCTTATTGGTGAGCATTTCATTTATCAGGATGGTAAAGCAGATACACTGTGTTTGGCTAAGTTGGTTATGATGTATAATATAATGCTTAATTTGCTTGAAATATATAGTATAAAGGTTATGTACCGGCCAATTTGAGGTTGAAAAGTCTTGATTAACATGTTATTCATACTTAGTAGTAGTAGTTTGTAATCTTCAGTAACCAATAAGATACACCTCAGCCTATTTATAGTCAATAAGCTGTGTGTCTACTTACTGAAATTGAGCGAGTTTGTATCCTCAGTTCTCAGATTAAAGGGCGCATAATTAAGTCACCAGTTTAGCTCATTTCCATCTCAGATAGCTGAGGCTGAAGAGCTGAATAGTGATGAGGAACAAATGCAGAATCAGTAAGTTGCTTAAATTCACTATCATCCCTGATACTTAAATTCAAGCATAAGGCCCAACAGACTGACTGTGGGTTCTGGTAAGTTTTCTTAAAACAGCAAGAGAGGAGCTCAGTGTTAATGAGAGATGGAGAATACAATGACGGAGTCAGTTCATTTGATTAGAGTCAGAGAGGAAGCCTCATCTCTTTATGCCTTCTCTGCTGAATTTGGTTAGATAGGCAGAGCCATTGCTATGCTATTTATGACACTGAACAGTCCCCAAAGCACAACTTGGGGAAAGTGTACCGTTGCTGCATGGCTTTACATATGTTAAACAAGACAAGTCAAATATGAAGTAAAAGAGAAAAAAACATCAGGAAAGGTCTGGGACTGATTTAGCCCCGCCCCATTCATACACGACACTTGTATGAATGTATGAAGGTTCAGTATACATCTAAAGGTTAGATGTCCCACTGGCAGACAGTCAATGCTCCTGCTTAGTTCTGATGTAGTCTAGCTCTAAGTGAAGCACACAGAGCTCAGTAACTCTTGAGTTTAGACAACTGACGTGAGTTCATACCAGGGGCTTTAAAATCTCACTGCTCTCTCCAAGAGCTACGATTATCCTCAGCTCAGGCATGAGTCTTAGGATGTCCACTGAGGACAAGGTTAAAAACCTTTTTGTTACCTGGGTTGACCAATACAAGTACTTTATGTGTCCAAATTCCTAATTCCCCACATTATACCTCCTCCAAGCTGCTGTTGTGACAAGGATTTAGTTCCTTAGGGAGCCAGGTGGCTTAACTAACCACCATCGTTCTACGTTTGAGACCGTTGTCACATTTCATCATCCAACTTTATCACCATATCAATCACATTTAAACTTCAAAATATGTACAGCCAGACTTACCGGCTTGCCAGCTACATGCAACAATATTTTACACTGATGAGGAATGTATACAGGATTCTCTTTTCAAGAAATATGTGATTATTATGTTCATCACGTGTTTGATAAATATAGCCAGAGGCAGCTGAGATTGAAGGTATCACAATGTTTTAATACTTGTTTACTGAATAGAATGCATCTGACACTGCTGCAACCACTTAGAGAATGACTGCACAATGAACGATGGATGTTTCGAATCAAGTAATGTGCGTGTGTATGTACACATACATAATACATACATATGTGTGTGTGTGTGTGTGTGGGGGGGGGGGTGAATTGTTGATTCTGATTGGCTTCTGGGTGTGTCTGTTAAAATGGATGGATAATAGACACCTACTAAGTAGTTCTGGTGAAACCGTCTGTTCACCGCTCTAAATTTATGCACTGGCTACGTTAAATAAGTAACCATAGCAACCCAGTCAGAGCCTCTGTTTACAATCTATTTCCAACATTGAGTGTAACATTAGTCCTTCAGGTCCTCATCCTCTGAAAGCCACAGGGTGGCGACTAACACACAAGCAGCAGGAAGTACACTGTTCCTCTGATCTCACCGAGATCACATCATCACCTTCTGAACAGTTAACACATTAATGATCATTAGGAGCGAGCCTGTGATCTGGAGCTTTTGTCTGCAATCTTGAGAAATTGTCCGTTTGTGGAAATTCAGGGCAACAAGCTTGGTGGGTGATATTGGCATAAGCAATCATCTCACATTCAGGTGTGCTGCCTCAGGTTGCAGCTGACAGTAACCTTACAAATAGCCATTCATTAGTTTGTGAAAATCTTCATATTGATTTGGGGACAATGACAGCTGGTTAGGTGGCTGGTCATGTCGTTAATGGGTCGTTAAACAGTTCCAAAAATTAGTCAAACCCTCAGGCATTAACAGTGAAAGTTATGGCTTGTGAAAAACTTTAGATTTTGGTTGAAAAATGCACAAAAACATTTATTAGTAATCTTAATGTTTTTTCTTTGATAAGTGACAATTGTATAATGTGTTAATTAGTGAGCTTTAGAGGTGCTGGTACATGGATTGTCTCACATTTAGATGGAGCCAGGCTAACTGTTTCCCTTGTTTCCAGTCTTTTTGCTAAGCTAAGTGCCTAGTAGCTGTAGCTTTATGTACAGTATATTGTACAGACATAAGAATGGTATCAATCAAGAATAAATGAATAAGCATATTTACCAAAAAAATCGAACTATTCCTTTAATTTGCCAAATATAAATGGAACATAAAAGGAGGAGGAATTAAAACAGTGCTCTCAGATTTTTAGTGTATTGAGTTGCTTGCTTGAGAGACAAGACTGCACACACTGTGAAAGCAAATCCCCCCTGGGACAATAAAGATGACCTCTCCATCACTGGCCTAATACGTGACACTACACTACACACAAACACTCAAGTTCTCCTCTTGATTTTGAGTATGGCCACAAAATCAATGTCCTGTTTGATGAAATAAAGACTGAAACAAAACGAATATGATAATGGGAAAAACTTTCTTTAATGAGGAGATGATTGGGGTTATTACCAGATAAGTTAAAATCCCCATCCATTCAACAATATAAACTATCATGCGAACACCCAGTTTTGAAGAGAGATGAGATTGTGTGTGACCTGAGATGTTGGGTCTGGATTAGCAAAATGTTGCCATGAAATATGCAATGCAATCACAGCTGAAATGCATGCTGACTGTAATTGTTTTCAAGGTTGAGGCAAAAAAAGGCACATTTCAAAGTACAGTCATTTGTTAATAATGAATAGCAAATTACCATCTTTGCTCTGGATCAAATGGTCAGTGACAGCAGATAAGTGGCTGGTGTCGATAGTAAATGTGGTCTGTTGCAGAGCATCAAAAGAGAGAGGATATATAGAATTTTAGCAGGATTCAAGTAAAACAGAAAGAGAGAGTGAAAGAGAAAGCATGAGAATGGAGGCTTCTTTTTGTTTCAATTAACCGTGAATCATTCTGAGGAAAGATGCTGGATGCAAGTTGTTTGCATAGTCACAGTCATATCCATCCATGTGACCATCAGAGTTTTCACACATATGGGCAGTCTGTGAGGGAAGAGGCCCATTATTCCTGCTGGCAGCTGATCTCTGTCTCAGCAGGGGTGTGAGGACATCAATAAGGTGAGATTTATTCACAGAGCACTGTCCTGTCAGTGCAGAGTTTCTTGCTGAACATTTTGCCTATGTTGAGGATGACTTTGGTTCTGAGGCTCAAGCGAATAGTGACTCTATGGTCAATTTTGGCTTGCCCATAAACACAGACTGCCATTCTGTAACTGTTCCTGATCACCTGATTCCCTACTAAGATTTTACAAAAATTATAAAAAAAAAAAAAAAGTGGTATTAGTGGTGCAAATTTCAAATTGAATAGACAGACTGTCAGCAGATGTCTGGATGTAAGTAGGACGTCTATTTATGCAGCAGAATGGATATTTATGAGGATGGATCTTTGAAGTCATGATTAAAACCTGGTGTTATTTTATGGCCATATTTGGTTTTATTTTTATTTTTATGTTTGTCAACTTATATTTGATGTGACTAGTGTGACTTAATTTTGTAGGTTTTCACTAATAGCCCAACCCCAAAGCTTCTCTTTGAAACATGTTCATATCAACAAATCCAAAGTGACACTAACCTCTGGAAAGACATCGATTGTAAGATAGATTATCAATTAAACTCTGAATTAATTGTCAACCTGCTGTATTCAACAAGAGACCCCATACTGAAGATTGTCATTGCTCAGGTTGCGTGTTGAACAAAGAAGATTGAGTCATACATCACCTGAACAACATTTTTTCTCATTTTTCACTGGAATGAGAAAAACATTCACTGTTGTGTCTTGAGACTCATGAGATCCAAGTAAAATTTGGCCATAATTCAAATGATCTTATTTCAGTGTTTGTAGGTGTAACTGTGCAGAGTGATGACACACAGACACAATCTGAGGTATACCCAGAGATTATCTGATTAAACCATTTAAACAATGCCAAAATGTCAGAAATGTATGTACAAACACTTGTATTTTAATCTCTAAGGAAAGCAGCAATATGTGATAAAAATCTCCAGAACAGCTAATAAACAAGTGTTTAGGCCAAGAATGACCTTTAATGCCCAAAGTATAAGATGCTTCCCAATATCTGATTTTGTTATTAACATGAGCTATTTTCCTTTTCCCCCCACTTTTCTAGTCTGAATGTTTGCATGTGTTTTGTGGAAATGCTGGTCAGTGCCATGTAGTACACAAGTGGTGGAGAATGTTCAGAATTGCTTAATATTTGCAACAGCTGTGTTCAAAAATAGAAGAGGGAAAACTAAATAATTTTGTCTTTAAATGTTCCAGAAAGGCCTCACATTTAAAGATGTACTGATAAACTTCAGATTGTGAGAAAAGGCATAGATAGAGCGACCTCTTTTGTGGCAGTGTCCTTCATATTTAAGTTTGACCCAAGAATGTGATGAGGTCTGGCTTGTCTCTGTCAGTACTGAGTAAATATCCTACAGTGCTGGGTGGCAGCTGTGCACAGCGACCAATAATAACTATGTATTGATTCACAAAGCTGACGTTTATGACAGGGCTGACCTCTGAAAAATGTATATATTTTAATAGGGTGTAAGGAACTCAAGTCTCCATGTTCAATGAGGAAGAGGCTATCATCAGGTGGATTCAGAGCTTTTGATTTTTTTGTGTGGCACACTGACTGCATTTCAGTCAAAAGCACTTAAACAACCCATTATCCCACAGTAATAACGGCAATCATAAACATTACATCTTAGTTAAATCAACAATACAAAACCATCTGGCACATAAGGTGGAGGTTGGAGTGGTGGAGGGGGCTTTTGCGGCACACAGTGTTAACATGAGCCTATAAGCAAGTTAGCAGTGAAAAGTGTCAGGTTATAATGGTCACGTTGTACACCTGCATGAATGTGGCTGGACATTTCAAGTCAGCCAGTAGCCCAGCAGCTTTGATCATGAAACATAAATGAAGCTACGGATGTGAGCACAACTTCAGTGCTGATAAACATAGAAATACAATTAATTGCCACATTACATTATTTAATTCTTTACAAACTTTTTTTGAATAATGTACTTGAGATCTTAATTTACCTAATCATTTAATGAGTTGTCTATCATTGTTGGGTATTATTTAGTTTGATGACAACACTCTAAAGTAGGTAGTTGGAACATATTAGTGTTCTTACTTTTTAAAACATTCTAGTTTTAAAAAGCTGTGTTTTAAAGTTTTAAAACTTGTTTTAAATTGTTTTTTATACAACTTTGGTTTCAAATCTAAAATTATAAACAAATTTGGTATTTAAGTGAGGATTTTCACATTCTCACTCATGTCCTTAATGCAAAAGTTTAGGACTAAACAGCAATATACAGCATAAAATGGACTCACACATGCATGTGTCAAAACATGTATTTTATTCATTTATCTTAAAAAATTAAAATAAAGTGCTTTTTATGTACAATATAATAAAAACAACAGTCACAATCTCAATGATACAAAAAATACAGTCACAATGTTATTTGTACACAACAAATAAAAAAAGAACTCATGCAGGCAAGACCACATTTGTCTAATAGTTACTCAGTCAACTAAGCTTATGGTGTTCAGTATGTTGAGGCAAAGCTGTTGCTGTGTCGATATGGAGGATTTGGAGCTGTGCTTGCATCTTACTGCAGTACTATGTTGTGCAGCACAAATGATAAATTACTTCTATTGTGCCATTTCTTTGTAGTATGACCAGTAAAACAAAATCCTGAAAAGACAATGGATTGCCTACTCAAGATGTTTTAGGAAAATAGACTGTAGATGCTCTACAACATGTGATATAGTTGGCTACATTCATGTCCAGTACAGTAAGTTGCATTGCTGAGGAGCCACTCAAAATAAAGAATCAATCACCATGGTATTATTTGCTTCATAGTAAAAGCACGTCATTAATAAATATGCATTATGACCCAGTGTGTACCCTTTTACCATCATTAACTATTAGGGTCAAATGATATTGTAACTTCAGCTTTTCTATGAGAACAGGAAGCATTATTATTATTATTATTTTTTTAAATACTGACCTTTTCAGAAGATGTTTACTATGTGTACAGTATCACTTCTGACATAAGCAAAGGCTGCAGAACGGTACAAGATTGTGAGCAGCTCCCAGTCTTATTGTTGCAGGTTAAGTTAATAGTGGCTTGGGTGAAACTGTATATCTACTGTTGACCTGTGTCATGGAGTTAAGTGTGCCCACGGAGGGCTACAATCACGCCATTCACATTTCTGTTGGTGAGGTCACTGCTGGGTAACGTACAATGTGGCACATGGCTGAAGGCAGAACAACTTAATATTTAAAGGCATTTTGTAAATATGTTGTGAGGTTATCAACCAAGCATCTCAAAGCAGGATATTCAGCCTCCAGACCTTTTATAGTTTAGAAAATCTGCCTTCGCTGTGTTGACAATGCTCTTTAAAGTTTGATTCATACTTGTTATACATCTGTTGGAAGATGTTAAAGTCTAGTCTGGTTTATTTGATAAGCCTTCGCTTACTGCACAGGTTTTGTTAACTTGGCCAAGCTACGTAGATGTTACCCTGTCTCCACGAATGTCCTGGTTTCAGGGTAGGTGTCCCAGGTCTTGTCAAATATCTGCAAAACACTTAAGTGTCCCAGTTTTTAACATTCACTACCGACTTGTCTTGGTTTTTACACAATTAGAATATTATACTTGTTTTCAGCACTTCCTTAGACATTTTATCATGTTCTGTCCCACTCATTAACATAAACAATGAACCATACGTCTGAATTCAGCACTGAGTGGTCTGTATGTGTGTCAATGTGTCATTGTCAAGACTCTTGCGGCTCTTTCTGACAGAACCTGCCAGGTCTTTCCTTAAGAGCTCTGGGAGCCCTCCTTTATAAAAGTACCTAGCAACGAAAATGCTGAATTCATTGCGTCCATGGTGTTAAAGGCGCACTTCGGTAGGGTTGTTAAGCGCTAAGGTAATAGCCCCCCATCCTGATCTATATGCTTCCAACCCATCAAAAGGTTTTTTTGTCAGGATTAGGCCCATGGGGACCCTTCATTTAGTTAGGGTTAGATGCGGGGAACAATGATTGGTTAAGTTTAGGCAAAAGGAATAACATGGTAAGGCTAATAATATCAGGGTAAGGCCCATCAATGGCAGTCCAGGGCCAGAATTTGCTTTCGCTATCCTAGGAAATAATAAATTCCATTTTGGGTGTTTGAAAATATGGGCACTCTATGCTATCTGTGTACAGACATGAGAGTAGTATCAAATGTTTCATCAAACTCTCTGCAAGAAAGGGAATAAAGCCATTATTTACACTATCAAACTACCCCTTTCATTCAGTGTGGCATGAAAATAAAAACGGATGCATCTCCTGCTTTGACACACTTGATAAAAACCAGCCAAGGTGCTGAGCTAACAGCATGGTGAGAGATGTGCAGTATTCTGTTAGAGTTGAAATGTATGCTGAAGTATGCAGTAAAGCACTATGAAAACAAAATATCAGCAGTGTTCACTCTCTAGTTTCAAAGACTATCTCTACAGCACATCTTGCACAAAGTCCCTTAAAAACACACAATATTAACCACAGATACTGTATATACACAACAAAAACTAAAGGAAAAAGGAAACACTGATCACTGTTGTGCAGTATGCTGTGCAAGTACTTTGTCAACTTGCTGCAGTTACATAGCATTTCATCATTTGCTCAGCGTGTGAAAGAGCAAATTTTTTATTCTGTATGATACTGGAATATTTACTGTTGGCTAACTTGATCAATACAGTGAATTAGTTTTGTATTCTAAGACATGTGGTGCCATATTATCTCTATGGCCGCGTAAATGTTTCTCATTCAGATTTACACAACACAATCAGCTTCCTACATCTTTGGAAAATTCTGCTTGTTAAGTCTCAAACGTCTAAGCAATGTGGGTGCGACAGTGTTTGTGAAGGCTGCACTAGTCCCTGTTATAACTGATTTCTGAAAATCATTTTCCTTAGCAGCCACACACCGTCCATCTCTCAGTAGTTACATTTCTCAGAGTTTGTTCCAATTTTGACATGTGCAAACCTGTAAGTATTCAAGACCCTGATTACTTGTGCTTTCACATTAGCCTCTCCTTGACATCTTACTGCTTATGGTGAATGCTGTGCATGTAAGAAACCTGGTGTGGGAGATTATATGGAGCTAATATGGCTGCTGCAGCCTGGACAAATAACCACCAAATATTACCTTAATATTATCTCTCCACCACAGTTACAGTTATCAGTTGTTTTGTGACTTTTTTTAGTTTCACTGGGCTTATTAGCACTTAAATAAACCAGAGAGTTTGTATTGTAAAAGCTTGTCAAGCTCAATAATGTCAAACTAGTTGTACCTGTATGGTGCAGTGTATACTGAGAAGGCAGATTAACCCCTTTAAGGGTAGCTCAAAAAAAAAGATGGAATATATTCTCCCTTGACCATCCTAAAACAAGTTTTCACATGAACTAATCTCCATGTCATATCCTTTGGCCCCAGTTCCAATTTTACATGAAAGTCAATCAATCATTCGGCCCAACACAGTCTGAGAGGTTCATTATAAACTAACAGTCTTCGAGAAATTTCCAACCTTGTACTTCACATTTGTTTATTATTAGTGCCACTTTACTTTTCTGGAAACCAAACTCTGGTTCCATCATCATGTGCTCTTTGACAGTGATCAATGCTAACACAAAACATGGGAATGGTCACAGCAGAATGGCACTATTGCATTCAGAGAGGAGAGTCAAGTTAATTTTGTTTTTGGCACAGTGCACATGATTTTGTTGCAGCCCTGAACATGGTAGAGGTGTGGGCGTTGCCTTTTTGTCTTGGCTATCTGTTTGTAATGTCCAAGTAGGCGAATATAACAACGTCAGGTTTCTTCCATATTCACCTCAAAAACAGGGTATGTGTCAATGTATGAGCCCATCATGGTACCTACAGGTCAGTGCTGAAGACCAGCGCTGTCTCAGATGAGCAGAGGTGTAAAGCAACAGGTTCCCTAAATTGTCCATGATGCAGTGATGTGTAAATGAAACAGACCTTCTTTGAACAACAAAATACATTCAAGAGGTAAATGTCAGTATTTAGGTGCTGGAGCATAACTTGCGATCACATTTTTTGATCATCTTTCTTTAAAGTTGCAGTCTTTTCAATTGTTGTTCCAACAGTGTTTAGAGGGCTCTTTTTAACCAAGGTGTGGTGGTTTCTCCTGGTCTGCCTCATCTTTCATCATCTTTATCCTCATACAGTCATGACATTTATTCAGCCAAAGGGTACAAATGTGCTTCCTATTTCCTTCCATAATATGTGGATCATAATGAATATATAATACGTTTATTTTATTCTCCTAAACTTGAACTCTTGGTCACCATGTAGCTGTAGCTTGGTTATGATGTGCATAATAACAGAAGTGTAGGCTCAATATTTCTAAACTATTGTTTTTATAATATCACGTGATGGAGATAAAGACAACATTAAGACAACTTAATGTTGGCTCTTGCATACCTAAAGAGATACTGTGATAAATATTGATATCTGTTAGGATCTTCTGTTTGTGTTATGATTCTTCCCCATAAGAACACCTCAAAAAAAGACTGTAGAACTTCTCTTAGCAGCTGCCACAGTTTGTGACCCTGGTTGAAACTGGAGTGTCGAGCTGCTCCCTCTTCCTGCCCTCTGCAGCAAATCAGACCAACCTCTGGCTTTGGAGTGGAAATGGTTAAATGAAATGACCTCCGCATTGATCACAGGATAAAGATGCCTAAAATAAAGATGTGCTATAATGAGAAGGGATGTCAGGATCTCCTCTGCTTTGCTCAGTGGCCTCTATCCTTCATGGAGATAGAGGGTGGCATCTTTTCAGCGAACACTGTGCTCTCATACAATAGAGTCTTTGATCTCCGAACCGAGCCTCACTCTGGGCCGAGGGCAGGTCGGGGAGTATTCCACATGGCTCTCCTTTAAGTTAAGCGGCCGCCTGTCTGAGGACTCAGAGAAGCTCTTGCTGTTGTCTGGTGAGGACTCATGGGTGGGCGTGCTGCAAATGTAGTTGTCATTTAACGTCTGGTAGCCCTTATGATCAGAAGTGGAAACTGGTATGGTGTTGCCATTCAGGGGCAAACTCTCAGCAGGCTTTCCCACAATCCTTGGCTTCTTCTGCTGCATGTTGGGGCACTCACCCTGCTTCAGCATGGACTTCATATGATCTCGGTTCCTGTAGATGACGAACAAGGAGAACACCACGAAGGAGAATGCTAGCAGGGCGCACACCACAATCAGTTCGTTCCAATACGTCTTTGTGTGAACCTGCTCAGAGCGAGACTCGCCGGGCAGTATAATGGTGTCCTCTCGTTCAATGTGTGGTGTGCGTGAATGACTAATCAGAGTGGTGCTTTCTTGGCGGGGCTCAACCTTCACACAGTAGTTGGCTAACAACTGGTGGAAACCCTCCTCCTCCGACCAGCACTCATAGGTCTCAATCTTGTTGGCCTGAGCTACAACTACCAGGTTTCCCTCAGGAGTTGCATAAAGGAACTGACTGGCACTATCACTGTAACGCCACTTCCTCTGTGCCAGGTTGGAGCGCAGCTTACAGGGCAAGACCCTGAACGTGTTGGCTGGGATTGTAATGAGCTGGCAATGGGAGCCACCTTGTTGCAAAAAAAAAGAAAAAAGAAAACACAAAGGTTCATTCAAGAAATATTTCACAAACAGCATATGGAATACATCTAACTTAAGAGATGTGAGGATGGCATCACTCTTCTGAAAACTATTCAGTTAAGTATGAAGGTGGTAAATATAGTAAAATAGCTTCACATAAAGACTGGAAACTGGAGGGGGGCAGCTAGCCTTGCTCTGTCATGAGGAAACAATCTGCCCACCAGCAGCTCTAAAGCTCAGTAATTGTTATAAGTTGTTTGTTAATATGCAAAAAAAAAAACAGGACATGTTTTATGGGAGCTTGAGGTGCTGGTAAGCTAATTGTATCTGCCTCGCAGCTTAACTGTTGAGCTAACTGTATTCTGGCTGTATCTTCTTATCTAAAGGACACATATGAGAGTTGTATTGATCTTCTCATCTACTTTTAACTTTGGCAAGAAAGCAAATTAAGGAATTTCCCAAAATGTTGAACTATTCCTCTAACTATGTGGTGTTGTATGTGATGTTATTTGTCAGCAAAGACACAGTAACTACACTGCATTTCACTGTGTATTGTACAGTTTTGAAATTCAAACTATAATTTACACAAATGAGAAACAGTGTTGACTTTCTTATACATAGCACCGCTCAGTGTTTCCTGCCATCACACAATCTGCAACAACAGCTTCTTCTTAGTGCCATATGCATGTTGTTGTGGTGTGCTTGAGGTCTCGGACAACACTTTAATTAAAGACCACTATACACCGAGAACATACTCACGAGAAGCTGCTGGTCGGGCAGATCTGGCGCTGGGAAACGTCCTGTTGCAAATTGCTGATGTATCAGCCTCCTCCACATCCTGCTGCCAGTGGCTGAGACAAAACATACCAAACACAACAACAGGATGCAGGATGAGAGTTAGAAGCTGTAATGAGAGGCACCTTGTAAGGATGCACCCATTTCTTCCTCAAAGCCTTTGATTTAAAACCTATGAGTATAGCTTCATCAGTGTGACGAAGAACTCTTTAAAAGCGACCTGTTCAAGCACATGACTATGAGCTTTGCATGTTTATTTTACGTGTTTGGGTCCATTTTCACACTTAAAATGAGTCATGCACGGAAAATCTTCTGAAATTCACAAAATAATACTTCAGACACTTGTAAGACCAAATTTCACAGAAAAAAAGAAAGTGTAAGACTGTGAAAATGTTCATGGATGATGCCCAATGTTTGTACCTGTAAATTAACAAATCTATTAAAGTGGTTTAATGAATAAATTTAACCATACTGACTGTGAGCTCAGGTAGATACACAAATGTAAAGTGCATGCTTAGGAATAATTTAGAATTTGTGGCCCTTAGTATATGATCTCTTACCTGTCAGGTGGAGCCATCCTGACGTCCCGACATAGCCGCCCGGTCCAGGCGCAATATGGGTCTCTGGACAACACACACTCTCCACAGCTCAGGTAGTTGGAGCAGTTGGCCACAGGAACCTCCACCAGCCCAGAGTAGGATGACACAAACAACAGACCCTGCATAAGAGAAAAACCATGTATGAGTCTGTGAGTTGCAAATCTCAAATCAAAGGGAAGGCAGACCCTCTGCTTTTGGTCACAGTTTTCGGATATTAGAAAGTTAGACTGTTAAAACACACATTACTTGAGATAAACAGATGAACAGAATCTAAATGAAGTACTCAAACCTGTTCTCTCCCTTGATGCCAGCCAAGTGATTTCATTGCGCTCAAGATTACATGGCAACAAGTGGTTTCTATAAAGCATCGTCTTCCCTTGTATTTATCATTTTGCATTTTAAACACTTTTCATACAGTACGAATCATTATGAGGAAATACTATTACCCACAAATAAATTTTCAACATGAATGCAACATTGATACTGACATACAGCATATCCCTGCCTTCCCAAAAGTATAATCTATACATAGGCCATCTTGTCTACCAGTATATTAAATAGACATCATGTGCATTCTGTCGTTCATATCCCTATTTGGAGCTAAAAATATACTCTTTAAAATAATAAATATCTTAGAATTACATAATCTTAGATAAGATTGCTGTCTGGCTGCTCAGGCCTTGGGAGAGGCCCATATTATAATAAAGAGGGAAAGGTAATGAAATTTAAAATGCCAGAGTGGATCATAAACTCTGTTCCAGGTGGTGCTATAAGTCAAAGGAAAACTCAATGGAATGGCCACTGCAGAGAGAAAATGTCTGTACTTTGTGCTCTGGTAAATCTAGCTCTTCCAAAATGTTTATTGCTTGAAAAGGAGTTCAAAATGAGAAAACACGACAAAGCGTTAAATATTAACTGAAACAAACCAGTACAATGATAATTATTCCAGGTGTGTATTACGATGAGTTGTGATTTACCCTCTGAGGATCTAGTTCAATATGTTGCACAGGCTGAGGCTCGGGAAACAGAATCATCTCCTCTATTATGTGCATCTTATCATTGGCATTGATGGCCTTATGGAGCTTTCCATCATCTGAAAGACACAGACAATGAGTGGATGACACTTGCATTAAGAGGCAGGGGTACGTTTGTGGGGAATAGAGGCCACTTCTATTGTCTATAAATCACAAACCACATTTGAAAAGATTTTCTCTAAAAACTATGGAAATACCCACAAGATAAGCCACAAAAATTGTGTCATGAGCTGCACCTGTTCCAATGAATAGCACATCATAGGCCCTCTCCATGCCTTGGATCTTGTGCACGGCGATTTGTGTGTAGCGCACACTGCGTTTCAGCAGCAGGGGAGCACTGCGGATCACGCTGTCCATCAAGAAATGGTCTTTGACAAAGTTGAGTACTTTATCGGGCATGTGCAAGGACGACTGGATACCCATTTGTCTGGCGTGGTTGGTCACGCACTACGGAGGAGTAAATCAGAGACAAAAAAATTTAATCTCTGCTTTTTTGACTAGACCTGCAAATACAGACTTACATTGAAAATGTATGTAGAACTATGATCCTGGCTTTATCTATGAAGTTTATGAAGTTTGGGGTGAGGTATCATTGGAAACAAAATCCAAATAAAACAATATATACAATGGCAGACATTAAATCTGCTGGTTTGGCTGATATAGATATTTTTAACCATGTCTTTTAAGATAATATTCACTAGTACTACTAGCTTTCACTTTGCTCCACGGACTTACAGAGTTAAGTAGAACATCACCAAGACAATACTTTTGGCTTCTGTCATTAATCAGGCAAAGAAAATATAAGGGGATCATCTGCTTTACAACAGGCTCACTTGCTGAACAGCCCAAAAAACAGCCCACAGGTACAACTGTATATTTTGATTCTTATTTTGTTGGAGAGAGGAAGCATTGCTGTCATTTTATAGCTGTACAGTGAACTGCGATTATTCTGGCTGAATAGAGACCTATGCTACTTAAACGAACAGATACAGAGGTTGAATTGTATTTTTTTGACAAAGGATATTGCGAGCACCACTCACTGCTCCAGGCCGCGGTTCTGGCACTGGGTGGTTATAGGTGTACCACTGCTGTGTCTCCCTGTTGACCTCTCGGTAGCGCCCGCTGAAGGCTTTTTCCACCTGTGCCATGGTGAAAGCGCACACTGCTGAGCTGCCTGATGCTCCTTTATACCTGTGAACAAATTAAATGTTTAAACCTTTTGCTTGCATGAACTACAGAACTCCACACTTCAGTGCAACGTGAAAATAGAGCCATTTAATAATTTAGTCTCATACTCGAACTCAGTTTCTTACAGCATTCTTACCTTTTTTTTTCTACCCAAACCAACTTTTCTGCAGTTTTTGCCATTTTATTCAGGAAACTGGAGCAGCAACTTCTCACTAGAGAACAGTTATACAGTGGGCGCTTGAATGATTTGCATATCAAAACCTTTATTTTGTTGATACATTAATTAGACATTGGGGTTGCATGAGCTTTTGTTAGTGTTTAAGCTCATTACAGCTGCTCTAAATTCAGAGGGGCAATGCAAGAAATAACAACTTGTCAAGTTTTAGCACAGATATTAAATAAAAAAGGCTCAAGATGCTGATGTGCATAAACATAAAGTGTAACAGGGACTTTAAAGAATCTAATCAATGACAATGTGTGTGTAAGTTAAGTACGTCTAAGTTATGTAACAAGAACAAACACCTCCATTTGTCCCTTACCACTGGGAGGTGAAAACGCCATAGAAGACGGTGCTCTCCCAGCTGTCTCCCATTGGCTTCAGGACAAACATGTCCTGGATAATGTTAAATGGGAAGCCATCATCAGGGAGGGAACACAGGAGCTGGGCCTTCAGGAAGGTGGTCCATTTTTTCTGCAGCACACGCTCACCACCTTTATCACCCTAAAAACAATTCAAGTCATAGTATTTTATTAAGACTTTATGTCTAATTTTAAAGAACATGTTTGTGATACCAAAACGTAAGCTGTAGCTCATTTCTCCCCAATATGACCAGATATTTTAACGTGTGCGATATCTTCGAGGTGTCCGCAAGGCATCAGTCAGCTCGCACGTCTTTGAGCACTTCTTGTTTACAAGTGCAGAGTGAACGCCAATTTGCCTCTGATCTGGGGCTTTTGTCTGCAATCTCCAAAAACTGTAAGGGCTACAAATCCTTTAGTGCGACCTCAGCAATACTACTGCAGCATTGTCATTGAAGCACACATGATCAACAATTGTGCATGCCGAGGGGAAAGAATATTAGAAGATACTAACCAATTTAGACCTGTGCTATATATTGCTCCAGTTTACTTTCTGTTAGAAAGGCTAAAAAAGACTTTAGTTTTGTATCGATGCTGCAGTCCCTTTCCTTTGCTTTAGCGAGTGCTGTTAAGGTCGAAGAAGAAAACTTGAAAGTGATTACTTTGACAGTTGTGACCTCCTTTTGTTGGAAATAACCTGGACAAATGAGCACAACTAACCAGGATTTTTCCAAGCACTGAAATCCTGTGGCGCAGCATATGTGTGGTGCATTTATATGGAACTACAAAGGATATTTTGACAATAAATCAAGAGAAAAAAGCTCCTATGAAAGATGTCTTTGCAAATAAATATCAAATGAAATGAAAAAACAACCAAACAATAGTTGGTTATCATTAAAGATTTGAAACCATGAGTGGCTCACAACTCACTTCTCCTCCAAAATACAGAGGAGGCATTCACTCCCTCTACTGAGTCATCACAAAATATTCACAAACAGTAATCAGATGAGTTTGCTATGACTAGCAATTATCAAAGACCTTGCAAACACACACTAAAATAAACTCCTCACAAATACAGCTAGGAAACTGAGAAAAAACACGGAGGAGGGAGGAGGGAGGGAGGGAGGAGGAGGAGGAGGAGGAGGAGGAGGAGGAGGAGTCTCGCCCAATCTCAAGACAGTTTTCCTCCTCCAGATCCAAACCATCCCATTAGCATGGCCTCCAAAACCCTGAGTGATTCTACATAACAGCACAAAGAGTGAATCATCCTTGAGGAGGAAATAAAATGCAAAACAGAAACTACCTCTGTGTCCTCTGTGTGCTGTTACACACAAACAATCATGTTGCTCAACAGTGAGGTGAAAGCTTGTGGGACTAATGCAGGGCCTGGGAGTCAATTACTAGGTTGTGGTAGTAGCCTGTCCACATAATGAGGAGACTACATTCTTGCTCTCTCAGCTGTCCAACACCGTTGTTGCTGTGCTCCACTGCACTGCTTGCACTGTCAATCGCATCGACCACTCCCCCAATAGCTTCCCTTCGAAAATATACTTGCTCCAATGTGTTGTATTACACCGCTATCACATTTCATCTGAACTTCACATGTAGGACTCATGTTTGTCGACCTTAGAGCTAGATGAACAAGAAGCAAAGAAACATTGTGCCACGCAATAATCTGCCTGCTTTCCACAGTCCCTCAGAGTGCACACCTGAATAAACAAAAGAAAGAGGGAGTAGAAGAGGGGAGGGGGGTAGATAGGAAAGAGGGGGAGAAAAAACAACTAAGAGAATTACGCAGAATTACTTGGCAAACCCAAGCAAAACAGTAGTTAGGATGCTATGAAAAAAATGAAGAGGCTTTGATTTATTTTATTTTACAAGAAACATGTCCCCTTTAGAAGATAACAAAAGATGAACCAACCCATCCAAAATATTTCAGATATTAAAATAAAATAAAACATATTTGGCCTTGGAGTGTGAGCTTTCTGTCTGTCCACAAAAGTGTGTTATAGATACTGACTCTGCTAACAGGGAGGGGCCATCTCACTGTTACCTAACTTCTGAGTTCAGCACTTTCTGTTCACTAACGGAGTACACACGGCGTGTGCTCAAATGTAATTTACTATTCCAGGAAAAGCTGAATATGGTAATAGTTTAGGATGTTAGCCTGTAGCAATTCGTGGGCTGATTTTTCAGAGATATTTTAGACTGGTCTGTAGTTAAAAGCCATTCTTAATGCAGGGGTTTTAAACCTGTGTGTGTGTGTGTGTGTGTGTGTGTGTGTGTGTGTGTGGGGGGGGGGGAGGGCACTGATTTGGACCACTCACTAACATGGTCAGCAGTAGCAGCAGTGGTGGCACACAGCTCATGGAGGCAATTGTGATCCCTCAAAACCATGGGACCTGATTGCTGCATTGTGTCAAAATCATCATTTCTAACGTCCAGCACATACATGGCTATAATCTGCTTAGGACCCCTAATAGCTAATTCTGTATATCCATAATGGTACCAATTTGTCAAAAATTCAAACAAATATGTGCTACAAAGAATGGGGCCAAAGCTGAAGACTGCAGCATAACTTACTAAATCCATGACAACATTATACTACCTGTTATTATCTTCCAGTATCTTGGGTATTCTGTTTCAAGGGTTGGGGCTGAGACATTGTGGCAGTGTCAGACATTGAAAACCTCAAGTCTAATGTGGGTTTCACAAAAATAAAGACGGACTTACTTTAAGCCTAAAAACTTAGCCACCCGACACCTATGCTAATTCTAAAATAAGTGTCATGTTTCCATGGTAACAATCAGTGACATCTGCTTTTTGTTTGACTGACTTTTCACTGTAAAATGTTGATTTTTTTGCAGAAAGCCAACATTTTGTGCTGGAGTAAAGGAAGCTGAGCGGTTTGATCCGGTTGCACAATGAGACGTGCTTTTTCAATTTGAAATGTCTTCATTTAGGAATAAGTAAAAGGAAAAGTAATCCTATTTCAGACAGTCCACAATTAGACAACTTTGAACATTAGATAAATTTGGACTTTTATCTGAAGTCTGCCGATTAGTCTGAGCTAAAGCTTTCTTTTAGTAGAAACTGGGCCATGAATGGAAACATCTCAAATCAGTCTCAAAATATTGATTCACTAATGTTCTTATGCATTTAGTCAGTACACTGGAGAATAAACCATCGACATCATTACTGTAATGCCACAGAACAGCATCTGAAAAAAGGTGTCAGTCGGGAAAAAGAGGGCTGCTGCATTCCAGTGAAGTAATGGCGCTTTGTAGAGCAGAGAAAGCCATTTCTCTGTCTCTATTGCGCAGTTCATCTGCAGCAAGTTGCCACAGTCTGGGGGCCTTTCTGTCAATGATTTCCATATATAGAACCCAGGAGGTGCTCCGCTGGCTTTAAGAGGTGTCGGAGCATCAAGTACCAGAGCCTAGCAGGACTAAGTCATTAAGCTGTCACTTAAGATTACATGCTGTCCCCATGATTACTCACATTACTGCCTCCATGAACAAGCAGCATCAGTCAGGGTGGGATGCTGAGAGCATGTACATCAGGCAGCTTAGCCGATCATAGCCGTTTAGTTGATCTGATGACAGGTGAAAAGGGATAAAGTCTGGCGTTGATTATTCGGGCTGATCAACCAAACTAAACTCTGGAGAAGGGAGGAGGCGAATGACGTCAGGAGTTTAAATTATGTGAGTGAGCTCTGCAGTTGCTACAGTTTGCAAGCTTTGCCTGCAACAAAAACAGGCCGTGTAGTAGAGTGGAAAAAGTACTTCATATTGCTGCGAAGCACCCTTGAATACTAATAATGCCTGCAAAGCTCAAAGCGCTGGTGGAGAAAAGAGCTGGAGGGATGGACGAGTGCAGCTGACATTGTGAGGCAGATGGAAGGCAAGGGGGAGATGACATTGCAGAGAAAAGGGAGGGAGGGTGGCGTGGAGAGGATGATTCAGGCAAGGGGAAAACCAAATCTGTTGAAAACATGTTTGCACAGTCAAACAGAGAAGTGTGAAACACATTTCCATTACAGGCATGACATGCAGTTAAATACTACCAAGCATGCTTTGACATGTGAGTTATCCCGCCTTGTTTTGAGGTAATTGTATCAGGATTATGGGGAGGAAGCTCAAGCTCCACTGTGCCTCTTATTCTTGCAGGGCCGTTCTGTGGAAAGACCTCGCCACAACCCCAGGTGTCTTACCTTACACACACGAGCAATCCTCGACACAATGGTGTTGTCAAAGAAGTCGAATTCTTTTCCCGCCTCACTAAAGAAGAAGTAAATCTTGTCATCATCTCCCACAGGGTTGCCAACTGGCTGACTCTCCTCGATGTAAGCTGAGCCTACAAAGACTGGATCTGTTAAAATAGAAAATAAAATACAATAGATGTAATAGTGGTTCGAGAGACATGTATCTAATTCTTTCAGCCATTTCATCACTTTTGGGAGTGATGAAATGGCTGTTTGGAAAGAAGTTGAGATCACACAGGAGAGCTGTGTAAACTCTGGCTGTTTTGAAGTGCATGTGCAGTGACTGATAGGACAGAGATCCTACAATCTTCAAGGACTTGTCTTTGTTCTTAGTCTAAATGCATTAGCGGCTGTGCCTCACTAATGATCGCTACTTTGTGGAGCTTATCTGCCATGTTGGGTACAAAATGGAAGATGAGTAGAGGGAAAAAAATCCTACCATCTGATGGGGTAAATGGATCTAACCTTGCAGCCATTTTAAAGAGTTTTCTGTCTTCAAAGCCGTCCCCTGACCCAAACTCTTGAAAATGACTGGTTCATTCCCTTGGAAGTTGCTGACAGTACCAGTGTACAATTCACCATCTAGAAGAGAACAGGGGGAAAACAGAAAGGTTGCAAAATTTTAAAATTAAGAACTTGTTTAACTGTTAATAAGATCTAATTAACTACACCAAAAGAATGTGCTCGGGGCTTACTTAAATGCAACAGAAGAAGTCAGCAGTAGTTTAAAATGAACTGAGAACGGTCAACAGGGCAGTATGAGTGAGGGATTAATAATTTCTTCCACTCACATCCAGCTCAATTATTCACTAATTGGTTGTTAAAGACATTGAACACAAACAGCATCTGTTGGTGTCTGGTTATTTATCAGAAGGACTGCAGCAGACAAACATTAGCAGACACATCATGATTCATTGCTGATTCAAAGTGGTAGATAACATCAAAGTAGCTTTGGAAACAGCTGAGCTGGTTTTCAGAGTTTCTTCCTAGTAAGTAGCCACTTATAATAATAACTTGTTCTTTGTAGGCCAAATGTTTAATTTGGCATGAGAGGAATAAAAATAAGTATATTACTACATACCAACAATGATGGCAGTGGATTTGTACTCTGGATTAAAGGGGCAGCGACTGCGGCCATCTTCCATCACGACCTCACCCATTTCATCTCTCTCCAGTGTGAATGTTGACGTGTTCTGGAGACAAGACACAAACAGCGAATGTACCTCACCCCGGTCCAATTAAATCCTACTTACTGTAGAGTGAGCTTAAGTGAGCTCAGTGACCTCAAGCTCATTCCCTCCACTTCCTCATTACACTTAAGACAGCACTCTGACTTTTAGGGAGTTTGGTCACTTTGAACAAATAGTAGCTCAGTCTCATGAATAAGCCAAGGCTATACTGTGTGTGGTAGGCTATGGTAGGCTGCCATTGCTTTCCATTGTAGGTAAACCCCACATAGAACATCCTGCTGCAATAAATGGTCTCTAATGTGTGTTAATCCCCTGCTAAAAATAGTCCCCTAAATGCAATCTTTACTCCTGTTTAAGTGGTGATTGCTACAGACTAAAGTGACAAGCTGTTGCAGAAAATTACTGAGCCTTTGTTTATTTTTTTAATTTATATTTAAGCAACGCAGGTCAATATTCAGCCTCTGACAACAGTTATATAATATGTTTTTGGCTCTGGAGTAGTAGTAATCTGAGGGTTGGGCCTCTTTAACAGACAAATGTTTGCGTTACAAACAATAGGCAGGAAGCTTGAGAGATGTTTGCAAAACCTGGAGATGGAGGTCCTAACAAAAGATGCTCTCATATTGTATTAAGGGAAGGGTGGGTGACTTTGTCTGACCAACCCAAAGATATTCAATTTCCAACCAATAAAGCTTTCAATGTACATGGGGTACTGTGGGTATTGTATTATGGCAAATGTGGAAAATGTATGTGGGCAACTGGCAGTAAAAACAAAAACGTGTTACATTTACTAATAAATCACATCAAATAGGACCATATACAGTGCCTCTGTTGCCTGGAACATCTTCCCATGCTCATCATTATAAATTGTTGTTAAACTCTGGGTTTGTTTGAATTCATGTCTATCACTGACTGTTTCATGTATCTTCTTGGCTTCAGTGTCCTGTTACACTGCCCATAAAACCCTCTGTGACTGTTTGATGAGGAGATATAAAAATCAAATATTTATCAATGTTAATATTATGCATCTCAGAGAGCGTCTAGCCAGTAGGACCCACTCTGGGTGACACACACACAGAGAGAGAGAGAGAGAGAGAGAGAGTTCTGGACTCCGTCAACATGATGAGGGTTCAGCCAAACTAGTCGGGCTCAGAGCTGCTTGGAATCCCAGTTCACGGTCTAAAGTCCTGCCAAGTCATCTTCAGTCTGAGTAGTCCCATGCTTTTCTTTCCCTCTGACGTCAAAGGGGAGAGTTTAATGCCCCACTTTAAGAGCCGAACTATTGCCAAGCTTGATTGCCCCCCTATCGCTAAAATCAGTGTCATTCTGCGGTCGGTTACCATTACTCCAGATTTACTGCTCCACTAGTTAAACAGATCTACTGCGATCCTCTCACTGGAAACCACACAGCTTGGGCACCCCCCTGTTGACTGTTCTGGCTGAGGTGCCTTCGCAGCATTTGGTTATACTTGGATGACAACAGATCCAATACTGATGTGGTGCATAAAAGAGCTTGATTCATCAAGAACAAGGGTTAGGGTTAGGGTATATCAGAATTCAAGGCTGTGCTAGTGTGAGAAGTGGACAGAAATAAAAATCATGGGTAGATTGAGAGGACATTACTTACTATGTAGGAGCAAATAGGACTGAAGGCATAAGTGCCACAAACATAGAGATGAGTGCTGTTCAGCCGCAGGAGAATTTTGATGTAATTGAAGCAATCAGTCTGGATGGGGAACAAACAGAGAATATGATGTATATGAATCCACTAGAAATACTTCCAACTAAATAACTTTTTCAGAGCTTAAAATTTGCACCTGAAATCAAGACAAATACTGTTCAACAGAAATAGTTTGACACACACAAATGTTCCTGCTTCTCAACAATGTTGGTAAAATGTCTGAGCATCACACAGTAGTTGCCTGGTGGGCTTCTCTGTAATACACAGACCAGAGTCGTACACTGTAGTACAAAGATTGCTAAGGTTTGTCGCCTAGTGATACAACAGCTGGCATGACAGCAAGGTAACATACAGACAGAGAGAAAGAAACAGTGCACAAAAAAGAGCAATTCCCTGCACACTTGATTGTCTATTTGTAACTGGCAGAAAGGTTTGTCAGCACAGAACTCAATGATCTGTCTTTTCGAACATGGCTGAAACGATTCAGAGAGGACTGCAAGGAAAGAACAAATACCCTGAACAAGTACATTCATGCTTTCGATTTTGTCATGGCAGAACTATTTTCCTGAAGTATTTTCATTATTTTGCTGGAGCAGTAAACGATGCCTCTCACCTCGAGGTTCTTCCCTTTGAAGCTGCATTCCTCTCTTTTTCCAGCAGGAGTGCCCCACATCAGCTGAAGATGAAAAAGACATGTCATGTAAAATTCAGGGAACCATGCTGAATTCTACGAAGGACTGTTTCTTTGTTAATCTGTACAGAATACTGGTGTGTAGAAGGAAAATTAACAATAATGACATCTTATGATGCAAAAAAATAACAAATAGTATTATTAGTATTTATTTACGAATTATCATTTCAGATAAAACTAAGTTCAATAATAGTTTCAAAATGCCACTTTAAACTGCAACTTTGCCTCTGATAATGCATTCAGCATTTGGTCATACTCACGTTCTTCTGCAGCTTAGTCTTGTTGATGTCCGAGAGGCTCAGGGCAAACAGTGCCTCCCTGGCTCCGACGTAGAGCATATCGTCCTCCTGGCTGAGTAGCAAAGAGGTGTAATTGAAGATGCCTTGCACAGAGAATCTCTTGGCCGACCTCTCCTTTGCATCTGGGAAACGGCAGGAAAAGAACACACATTGGAGATTATCATTACATAGCAGGACAGAGCAGAGGGGAACAGAGTGATGCAGAATATCCTGCTGCTAGTAGCACAAGAATACACATAAATGTGCTCACAGTACAGCCAAGTTGTGAAGAATTCTTTACCTTCAACAGGAAGAAAAACAATGTATGAGTTCCACACCAGTCTATGTCATTATCAGAAGTAAAAATGTTTTATTCCTGTTATTGAATACAAAAATATTCATTTTGTGATGACCCATGAAACATCACATGTATGTATATGATTAGTTTGACATATCCAGCCATGAAATAACTGTCAGTGCAAAAAAACACATACTTACTCAAAATAACTCATATAGCATTCATGTGTCAGTGTAAGAGTTGGCCAAACATTGCTGAGGTAACGACAACGACAAAATAGTCTGCATAGTCTGTCGAGGCTTCACAGACAGCCATAAATCTGGCAGGAAACCAGAACAAGTGAACAGACACCACATTACATCCAACTACAACACATAGTGGTGAGCTTCAGTCAAATCAGTTTATGATACTAAACTCTCATTGAGCATAATTGCTGTGTCCCCTCACTCTGGGAGGCGACTGTTCTCTCACATGTACACTAAAGAGCCACATCCACACTTTCCTATGCTGGCCAATTCCCCGTTTGTTCTGCTTCTGTACTGGCACTACTCAATACCAATCCAAATCTCCTCCATTCTGCTGCTCGCCAACCCTCTTCAAATGGATCTCTATAGCAGTGGGCTGTAAGTCAAATTAGTTCGTTTTTGCCCTGCAGCCTTAGTTCCTGTGATGACGTACAGATCCAGTGTACACATTACTCTTTTAACAGCATTTCCCTTTGGCACTGCAAACAACTTCCGATCCTCCACAGTGGCATCAGCAGTGGCCTTTTACTGCATTCAGCTGTGAAGGTGGAGTTTCAAGAGGTCTGGATTGATTTTTGCAGTCAGTTTGTGTAACGGCCCGTAGGTCTGACAATTGGTAACTTTTCAGTTTGACTTGCTGTGTGTGATGAACTGCTCAAACTACCTACTAAAAATACAAATAATACTTCTAGGAAATCATGAAAAGTGATTTATTAAAGAACATCAAGCATTGTGAGAGAGTTGCCCATATGTATCTGGAGGGGTGGATGTTATCACTTGATACCTATCAACAAGACTAACAATCTTCTAGAAGTCACCAAAGACAGGATATGTGCAATCAAATATTTGTGCATCCGTTGCTTACATACTTCTTATCCTTTGCACTTTTTTGACCATCTTTGTAAATATTTTTGTTTGATTTGTTTGTGGGGAGGCCGTAACAATCTATTGCCTACAACTCCAAACATATTACACACTCAATATGCTCCCCGAGCTGTGCTGGGGGTCACAGACTCCATTTGCTTGACCAAATAAGATTACTGACTCGTATCTGGAATTATTTGCTGCAGTTAAACTATTTACAGCCTTTTCCCCCATGTCTAACCAGCAAACTGAATTCAAATGTAGACACCTCTAACATAAGAAAAAAAACACCAGCAGTACACTTTTCTCCAACACCCCAGGTGGTGCATTGGACCATAATGCAAATGGAGCTAGTAAACAGCAATAAATGTTTACAACCCACAACTTAAACTTTTCAGTATGTGCGCAAAGAAATGGTTCATCTAACTCTGTAAGCTCTTTGGCAAATGATCGTCGTCCCCTTATGGGAGTGAAAGCCAGCTGCACAAGCCACAACTTGTCCAAAATCAAATGTTAAGTCCTCTCCAGATCAACAGCCCTCATTCTGTTTAAAATGTTGTGACATCTGGAGTCAATGAAGAGAGGGGCTTGTCATTAAAATCCAGATAGGGGACCAAAATAAAAACCAAAGTCTTCCTATTGTCATTCAGGAGAGGAAAAAATATAAGTTTTCCTATGAGAAAGAAAACAGTTTTTTTCTTCAAGGTAAATTAAGTCAGTTAAAAATGTCCTAAATGCTCATAAAGAGAGCTATGCTCAGTCCCTGTGGACCCCGCCGCTGGCAGACAAAGGAGTGCCAGCTCTCCTCTTAACAGGGGGACATATCATAGCTTCGCTGTCATGGCTCCCATGAGTTTTAGCCATTCACTGGAACCAAAAACAGCCTTCCCTCAGCATATTAAAACTCTCTGACATAAATCACAGTGACATCCTCTGAGACAGACAATGGAATAACGAGCAGAGGAGAGCAAACTCATGAAACTTTTACTAAGACAGCAGTCCAGGGCTACTTTGTGGGAGGAGTGTGGCGGTTTTGAGGTCGGGGACTGAGTGGGAGTTGTGGTAACCAGGAAGATTGGATTAAGATGTTGACCTATGAAGAAACAGGCAGACAGGGGAAGAAAATGTTATTTTCAAAGCACTCTGTGATGGATTTTGGATAAGAGCAGAAGGACAAGCCAGTAACAAACGTCAGTGTTGTGTCGAGCTGCAATAACCTCAAAAGGAACTCAAGTCTCTCTTTTTCCCCCCACATCTACAGTGGTTGATTCTTGTTTGTTACACTTTCCAGTGCAGCTGAACAGTTGTGTGTTTTGACGAGCTTGAAGCAGGCCATTTTACAGCAAGGTTCCAGGTCCATTCATCACCCACGATGTTTAATCAGCTGGCTGTCACCAAGCTGGGCCCTCAACCTCTGCTCGTGCCCATCACATCACACCTGCCATTAATATGGCTGCTGAATTAAGTTAGTACCATACGTTCTTTGAATTTCAGTAATTGCCTCAACTCTCCATGGTTATGGAGGAATACAAGCTGAAAAAGAGGCTGCAAAAGAAATCGGCCAGTGGTCCTAACTACAGTGCAGAGGCATAGTTCAAAAGATGGAGAATTTGAGGATAGTTTACAGCAGGAATAGCAGGATCTGCATTACAATATTTAGAACATTCAAGATCTGAATATCTTTTCTCCACTGGCACATGATAACTTCTCAGCAATTAATTAGATGGAAATCAATTTTGGCAGTGTGTTCATTATATTGATTCACTGTGATTTTTTTTTACATCTGTGGAGGTAAAAATGGCAGAAACAAATCATATCACACAGTGAAATGTTTGCTTTATAGTGAGAGAACCAGACTAATTATGTGCACAAACAACTATAGACATCTTGATTTAAACGGAGATACATTAGGGTGAAAGTATTATACCTTTGCCATTAAAAGGTCTAAAATCTTCAATTCTGCATGTATTGCAGTCACTGGCTTCTTCACTGACATCTTCTCCCTACATGTAAACTTATTGTGTGCCTGTACATGTTACTACTGATGTAAGCGATGATAATGCAATTATTGTGCCACACGCATTAGCACAGAGAGGTGACTGTCTGCCACGAGACATGTTTTGCTTAACAGGTGGAAGAAAGCAAAAGATAGATGACTCCATAGTTTATTGTTATTTCAATTAAAAAGTTGCTGTTCTTATAGTTGAAGAAGTACCATGTTAACATCGTGAGTTTTAGAGGTGCTGGTGCGTAGATGTTGTAATCCCTGGACAAGAGCAGGCTAGCTGTTTCCCTGTTTTCAGTCTTTATGCTAAGGTAAAATTATTGTAGCTGGTGGCCATAATTTCATATTTACTGTAGAGACATGAGAGCGCTTATTAACTTTCAGCAGAAGGTGGACAACATATTTCCCAAAATCTTATACTGTACCTTTAAGAGAAGTGCAAAGACTTGGGGAGAAATATAAATATATAGAAATATATAGTGTGCAGGTATAAAGTGAATGCTTTTGAGGGAAAACAAGACCAGACAACCAAAATAGCCCAGTGACATTAAGTAAGATTTGCATGCCTTCACATCAAAGCTGTGTTTATTAAGCTTATGCTTACTTCACCATTGAGGTCACTAAGATATAGAGGGTACCATCTTGCAGACACAGTGTTGCTGAGAAACAAAATACATGCTAGCACTTTGGTAGACGTCATATTCCAGAGAAAATGGAGCAGGATCAAGCTATTTTTTTCTGAGGTTTAAAAGTACTCCAAGGGTGGGGCAACTGATTGGCTGCTTGGTAAGTATGTGTGCCTGCCAAAACACTCCTAAAAGCCCTGACTGTAAACATGCCCCAGATTTACGAAAGCAACATGAGCCAAGTCACAAGGCACGGGGGCAACGGGGACAAAGGGGTTCGCTTGCAAGCCTGGCTGAGAGAACCCAAAGGAGAGGAGAGTGTAGCACAGCTGATATTAATCTCACACTGAGCTCTGCTTATCTTACATGCAAGACACACATTTATATATATATATATATATATATATATAAAAAATAACTCTGACTCTGCCCTCTGCCAGCCAGAGCTACACAACAATGCACAGCTTCAAGGCTTTGTTTGACAAGACCTGACAATGGACTTCATAGCAGTGCTGGAGCTTCTGACAGCAGGAGACAGAAGTCACTTCAAGGTCATAACAGCACTGCTCCTCCTCATATTTGGGCAAAGTGATGGTTATTTATTGGTCTGTTCTGTCGTGCTGCTGTAGTGTGCCAGCCAAGGCAGCACAGACAAAGTATTTGTCTGCACAGTTAAAAGGCAATGACCCCTGAGGAGGCAGACTGGGTATTAGGAGCAGGGGCAAACTTTAAACAGGCTTCATGGACTGAAGAATTGATGAATTGTTCACTAACAAATGGTTACATGTGCATTCTATTATATTCAAAAGGGTAAATTTGCAAATGAATGGCACAGCAGGTAAAAACTCCACTAAACCTGACAGGCAAAGACACAGAAAAACTAGGGCAGAGAAAACTGGGCTGTAAATAAAAGCTAACAGCACTGATTCAGTTTCAGACAGAGTGTGACACCTACAATATCTGTAAGGCTAGGCAGGCCAGGTAAGGCTAACAGACGTGTTGTGTTGTTTGTAATCACTGTAATGATGGTGTGGCTTTGTTGAAATTTGTGTGTATATGATGTATATTCTATTTATGTTGTCAGTCTGTGTATGTGAAAGCATCATCCTAAGAGACAGCTGCACCTTGCAGATAATAACCAGAGCCCGACAGTGTGTATGTCCAGTGTTAGCGATGTCTGAGGATTATGCAGCAAAAAGAGGTGGTAATGGTGCCACACAGTTGCGTGTGCAGGCTCAGAATCAGGGCAACAGCAGAAAACCATGAAATGACTGAATATTTGTTGAAAATGTTGACTGTACAAGCCCCAAAATACTGAAAAATGCCCCCTTCACCATCTGAAGAAAGAATATCTCCCCAGACCCATGTGTACTACGAATGAGGTCAGTGCACAAAACACTGCACACCTCTAAAATCAGAGAACAAGAGGCTGACACAGTCATGATGCTCTGCTCTGTAATTATAAATCCAGAGTACATCATCCTGATGTACTGTGGATTGGCATGCACCCAACAAACACTCAAAGCAGCAGAGCAATGGAACGCAGTGGTCTATCACAGCTGAAAGCTTACAAAATCCTGGATATTACCTCAGAGAGAGTGACTCCATGTGGTATTGGAGTGAGTTATTCAAATACCAGCAGAAACACAGCGCAAGGGAGACACTATAATTTCCTCACACACAATTCAAAACAGACTTGCCAGTACTTGTCATGTGGTGTGGCTCTCCAACCTCGCATTGACTGTCACTATTTATCAAAAAAAATTGTTATTTCCTGCAACTTTATAAAAATTGAATATAAATACACCTGCTGGTCTTCTGTTGTATTTCTGACAAAGTAGCTTCTAAATGAGCGCTTGCTATTATGTTAAAGTGTACTTACTGTTACCACCAGCAACCACGCGAAGTCAATCAGGACTGGAATTTTAAGAATTGTAACTTGAGTGAGATATGGGGCAGCTTTTAATGTTTTATATCCAAATCCATATCCCACTATTTCTAATGTTTTCTTTATTTTGGTAGTTGCTTATGTCCTTTTATACACAAAAAAACGCAGGCAAGCAAGACTGGCATGATGAATGACATATCTATGGCTCAGCCAAGTGGAAAAAATGTCACTTGCATTGGCACTACAAACATCCAAATCCAGCTGGCTTGCACATTTGAGACTGTTTCAGCTAGAATCCCATCAAAGTACACTTTAATACTCTACTTGCCATTTTCTAGCCTGCACACATGTCGATTTTTAGTGGAACTGTGTGCAGTTTACCAAGTGCACTCACTTTGGACTGACATATGTTGAAGGTTGTTAAGTGCTATCACAGCATGCAGATACAACCCTCTCCCCTGTCTCTGGGTGTGCGTGTGTGTGTGCATGTGAGAAAATCCATTAGTGAGGAGCACAAACCAATGTGGATGAGTAGAGAGCAGTAGACTTAGTTTTACACATACACATATCTTTCTACTTCTGTACTTGTAAGGACATTGATCTAATGCATCCACCAGGCCCTTATCCTAACCTTAACCATCACCACTCAACACCTTACCCTAACCTAAGCCTAATTCTGACTGTATCCTAAAAACCAAGTCTTAACAGTCATTCGAAGTTGCAAGACCAGCCGAAATGCCCTCACTTTCCGAAAGTGTCCTCACTCTGTTGGTTAAAAACCTGCTCTGGTCCTCGCTATGTACATGCATAAATACACACACACAGATATGTTCCTTCACTGTCTTATTTATTTCCTGTAGTCATACTGCGATCATGAGCTTGGTGAGCTCAGGATCTCCACACCTGCTACATTAACCTCCATGTTTTGCCTCACAAGGGTTATTCTGCTCTGACTCTTACTCTACTCTCATATTGATAAGGACAATGCTTTATCTCAAGAATCCATGAGTCCTACACCTGCATGCGCAGCAGACTATCAGCTGTCACTACATATCAAGTCAAATGAAAAATTAAGCCAATTAAAAAAAAAAAAAAAAACAGGATTTCTATAAATAATAATTTCTATAAACATTTCTATTAAAAAACTTTAACAGAACCTTTCAGCTCAGTTTACATAATATCTAGTCGGCTAGGCCTCACAAGGATACACACAATGATTTAATTTGATTTTCCATAATGCATACCCATTTTCAAAAATGTTCATGACTATATAGTTCAGTCAAACAAGTTAAGAAAATGCTGCTGTCACTTCATAATACTCACCTAAATCAGTTCATTTACAGGAAATTGGCCAGCTTGTATTTCTACTTAGTCTAGCAAAACCACTTCTTCTATACAAAGAAAATTATTCTTTTCAGAGTTTGAAATGCATTACTGCATGATAACAAGGTGTTAGAAGCGCCAACATGTTACATTCTACATCAGCAGAATGCATAAAATCTCTTTGTTCAGAACACAACATTGTTAATATGGGTAGTTCTAAGGCATATTCTAAGCTTGTTACTATATACAGTGTTGCCACTATACAAATAGAAGGCAGAGGCAGATCATGCATTTATAAAGAAAATCAGGTAGTTAGTGACTTTGCACAAATTGCTTACACACATAGTTACACTCTGGGAGGAGTAAAAATTAGGTTTGGTATGCATATTGGAAAAACAGATGCATTTACACCTTTTCAACCTTTAGGTGGTTTCAGCAATTTGATTTCAAACTGTCTTGAATGGTTCTTGTATGCATTTATACTTGCCCAAGAGCACAGCCAAGACCTCAGAAACCATGTAAATCCTATATGCTTCATCGTGCTTGGTTCACACAAAGGTAATTTTTGTGTCACATCAACTGTAAATCTATGTAAATCTCTGCTGCAAGATGTTAAAAGTGATGAGGCAAACCACATTTTTTCTTCACGCTGCACTGCATCCCAGCTATCCAAAAAACATCTAATGACTCTCTTTAACCTCACATTCCTCTGTGTCCGTCTTAATTAGCAACTACACCATTATTTCTCAGTGCTTGCCATTTTCTTCAAATCACAAGTTCCTGATCGAAATCTGCAAAGACTGAACTTTTCTGTACATTCTCTGGAGCGTGCAAGTGATGAAGCCATTAAAACATCTGAAACAGACGGAGTTGATGTGCTGTAATTATGTCTCATTGTTGTGGCTGTTGCGACGTTCTATGCAGGCACTTGTGAGTGCCACCTCTGCTGGAAGCCATAGACTGCTTTTCTTTCAGGATCAGTGGGCGTGTCCTTGCCGGGTTTTAGGTGGGCATCGGAGCATGTCATGAGTAATTGGCCTGACCCCCCCTCTTGCTGCCCCTCCTCTGCTTCTGCACTGCGATCCACTCACTGCCAAGGTCACTGGATTAGCATGCATGAGAGAAAGCGCACAATATTCGCCGAACATAAACCAAATGTAAACGGGAAAGGACACTGTGTACACTGAGCACACACAGCATGTTCAGTAGCTCGGCTCAAAAGGGGGATTTTGATTTGCTTCTCTACTAGCAGCCTGAGTGAAAGAGTGAAAATGTTCTGATCTGAATGTTTACTTTGTCATGCATGCAGTACACTACAAATCTTGTATAAAAACACAAACTAAAAGCTGGCTTGACTGACCTTTCTTGTAAAAAATTTCCTCTCTACCAGGTCACCTGTCACATAACAGCATACATTAAATAAACACAAGACGCAAACCAAAGTTACCAGCATAAAGACATAGGACTGACTTATTCTTTATGACTACAAACACAAATTGTTCTAAAAAAGAGAAAAGGACAAGCAGCGTATATACGGTATTCAAAAACATTATGCTGCATCTAACCCCAAACTTTAAGAAAAGTTATGCTTAGACACTAGATTGGAAGATAAAGTCATTCTAAATACATAAGCTTTAATTGTTACTGATCTAATGAGATTAAACATAAAACTAAACTACACGGGAGATATTAAAAGGAATAGTTGCCAAGTGTTACATCATAAGATTGACATCACTCCCGAGGCTGTATGATAAGTATGAAGTTACATCTGAAAAAGAGGTAACGCCTGCACACTCATTCCAACATACAAAAAAAGCTTTTATCAACGACAACGTTTTGATCCGGCCCAGATCTTCATCTTGTCAACAGGTTTAAAAAACGGAAACCACACTCATATATATACATTATGCCCTGCAATAGGCTGGCACACACCATGATCACTGGTGTGTTTAATCACTGTAAACATCCAGAATAATAATCTTCCAAAACATCAGTAACAATTCATTCATTCATAAATAAAGTACGTGAAAGAACGACAACAATCAAAAATAAAAAATGCTTCAAAACATTGCGGATATACACTACTCACAAAAAGTTAGGGATATTCGACTTCCAGGTGAAATTTATGGAAAATGGAAAAAGTGAATGCTACAGTGATATTATATCATGAAAGTAGGGCATTTAAGTAGAAGCATGCAATGGTAGTTTCTTCATTTTAAACAATTTATTTGAAGAAAAGCTAACAACAGTGGTAGGTATACCACAACAAAAAATTTTCAGTGTCAATAAATTGGGATGTGGCCAAAGGACGTCCACTCCTCTCCTTTCTGTGACTCTTTCAGTCTCTCTGTATCACTGTTACAACCTCCTGATGACACTCTGTGACCCTCTAAGCTCAGTGAAAACTTTTATCTGAGGACTTCCTGTTTGAAGCCTCCAGTGTTGAGGTGCTGTTGATCAATTGTTAGGTGTCGTCTTGGTCTCATGATGTCAGAATGTGAACAGCATGATGAGGAGGACTGTTTAAATACCAATTCTAACTGAACCAGGAAATGTATTGGTCGATTCATGGATCAAACCTGTTGTGAATGTTGCTGTTAAGCTTCTTGTTAGAGAACAGCAACTTGTGCAAAAAGTACTGAAACACTGAACAGTTGGACATGTGCATTCAAAGGTTTAGAGAAGGTCACATTAAGTTCACCTGGAATGGTTAGAATGCATTTTAGGTTCATCCTGAAATTTCAACCGAAAGCTGAATATCCCTAACTTTTTGTGAGTAGTGTATCTTCAAAGAACAGACATAATACCAAGTACATCTCTCATTTTATTACACAAAGGTAAAACCTACCAACCTTATGTCAATGCCACCATTTTTCTTAATTTTTAAAGAAAATATTTGATCTCATGATCCTGATTTAGACCTCGAGGTGTGAGAATCTGGAGAGTGAAAATATAAAAACTCTGTCTTTTGGGTAGAAGGGTGTCTAAGTCACCTCCTCTTCTTGGAGTTCTAACGTTCTCCAGTGAGCAGGCCTTACCTCTTTTTCATAGGACGCTGTCTACTGCTAGGCTTGGACCTACGTGATGTGCATATAACTACTTTGTTTCCAAAAGTATGAAGCTACAGCCAATATCCTGTTAACTTAGAGCCAGGCTAGGTGTTTCATCTGATCCAGTCTTTATGCTAAGCTGTTTGAAGGCAACAAAATCTGCCTATGAGCACTTGTAAAGTTCACCTATTACTGCATTATACCTTGATTGTTTAATCCATACAAACGGGGTGCCCCAGCGGATCATCCATCAATCGGTAGGTTGCGGTTCGATCCCTGGCTCCTATGAGCATGTAAAAGTGTCCTTGAGCAAGACACTGAACCCCAACTTGCTCCTGAAGCAGCTGCAGTGTGTGAATGCGTGTGAAAGAACAGTCTCCTCCAACTTAAATTCCTCCTGAATGAATGATGTGTGAATGAGGGTGTGACGTAAAAGCGCTTTGAGTAGTCGAAATGACCAGAAAGGCGCCATACAAATACAGACCATTTACCATTTAGTACCTTAGTGAAAACATATTATGTATTGATTTACTCATTTGAGCCAAGCTACTGGTTCTTCAATTTCCAGTCTTTATTCTGAGCTAAGCTAACTGGCTGCTGGCAGATGTAAGAACCAAAAAATGTGACATATTACAGCTCATTAATGTAAACTGTTCTTATTAAGTGTGGAATTTGGTTTTCTCCTTGCTGTGAAGTGAAAGAAAAAAAAAAAAAAAAATGAATAATCTCCTCAGCACATCTCTGGAGAAAGACATTGACCTCCTGCCCGAAAAGTTTCTGATAAACAACAGTGATACATGCCACATGCTTAACCAATGCTTACTGCTTCAAGTCCCATGATCCTTTGTACTTTCTCTGTGCACAAGAGCCATAATGAAATACAGACAAGCTCACCCATTGCAGCGACCACAAAAACCTCCACTCACTACACGAGATTAGTCTGCTCATTAGGAAAGAAGGAACGAGCACGAGGAGAGGGAAGCAGGACAAAAAAAGGGATGCCTCTCCAGGAAAAAGGCCGAGTTGAGGCTAAGGTCCTCTCTAGAGAAAACAGCCTGGGTCACCTTTTTCTTACCAACTATAGAAACCACACTGGCGGTTTAAAGCAGTGATCTGCATTACATGTTTTGCAACAATGGTGCGGGTTAAATTGAGGCGAGCTTATATACAAACTATTAAGCATGTCAGTGATGCTGCAGCGCCTGTTTATGCAAAGCTGTACTCTTAATGAACAGGTTACAGTCAGAGTCAGTGATGTTTAAATAAGATTTTCTACTATCAGGTGAAATGCATGTGGTGTCACACCACTACTTATGCTCTCCAAAGCAGTCTCAATCACTAACTGCTGGTTTCAAAATAAATGAAATTTAGATTATGACTCCTGAGTGGTGTAAAGCAAACTGGGGGGGAAACAGAAACATCAGTGGTTTGAAAAACACACTGGCAACAGCCTTGGGCCAATTTAATCAATTTAGTTCTTTGAGGAACAAGTTAAATAGCTTTAGTATGTGAAAGGTTGTGTATGAATGATACCAATTTGAGGTGGTGCATGTGAATTACAGCATGGTGCCTCAATGAGTTGGCTGAGGAGTGACAAAAACCAGCATGGACTGTTGCTTTCAGGGGGAGGAACTTCAAATTCAGATATGTACTGTTTACAGGAGCTGACCCACCCCTTCATGCTTATAAGCCTATACTTTAGTTGCTGCTGAATCAGTATATATGCCAGCATGAACACTGTTGCAAAAATAGAGACAATGACGGGATAGAAATACATAAACCAGGGGATAATTTTAAGATGCAACTTGTTAATCACATTTCATACAGCTACAACACAGGAAGTTTAAAAAAAAGAAAAAGATTAGCAACACCAAAAAGTAGCAGGCTGAAACCAATCAGCAACTTTATCTCTTTTTTTCCCTCATTTGTCATAAGCTCCCATAATGCATCAATCAATTACCAAAAAGCTGTTAGCTGAACAAATGGTGAAAAACAGCCCCATTTTTTCCACATTAGAAAAGCTTAAGCCACCGTTATTCTGATAACAAGAGTGCTGCAGTGTGTATGGAGTAATTATAAGCAATGATGAAGTCAGGTGCAAAAAGGTCTCCCATTCAGTCAGCGGTTTTGCCAGGAGACATTAAGTTTATATTTGTTAGATAAATTGTTACATTCAACAGAATTTTTTGCTTTTTTGCAGAACTTGCTTTTAAAAAGGTACCAAGCCAGACTGTATGTGCTACAGAAAACTTACCAGGCCCCAAGTTACTACAATCTATTTTTTGTTAACCTGAGCAACACTCTGGAGACTTATGTTATGCCATGCATAGTTTACCCAATTGTCAAGGATGAAAAAACAACACACGGGAATTTGGGCAAAGTGACTGACATCTAATCCGAAAAAGACCTTCAGGGAGGAAACTTGTAATTGCATGTGTTTATAAGAAGTGGCGTTTGTAGTGCAGGTGTCTTCGAGTTGGTGCATTTGTATCTGGGGCTGTAGATGCTCGTGATCTCAACATGTCTGTGAATACACTTCTGCAACGGCTCCATCCCTGCACCAATGTTGCAGCTGCTTTGTTGTCTTTGTTCACCATTGACCTCAATTATTTTATATTGTATGAAATGAACTGGTCACTAGGCTCCAACCCCTCAGTTACTGTTGCTACATCTGTCCAGCTTTCCATTCTCGCACTGCCTGCATGCACTTTACAATGACAACATTGGCAGATTTACTTCTGGGAATTCTTAAATGTTGTACATTTTCTTACATTTTGAAACAATAGGTCCTTGGTTTTAGACGAACACAGGCTACTCATTTCTAGCTAGCAACAGATATATTTGTTAGCAGAAATTACGACTGTGGTAGCAGATTTCTCACATTAATGTTGACTACATAAACTGAATTTCCACACTTATTTCTGAAGAAAGATCTGGCATAGGTCAGCCAGATCTTCCTCCAGAAATAAAGTGTGGAAATTACCATTCTGGAAATGGAGTGGGAAAACTCGTTGGCTTATTTCTTCAAATCACAATCATCTTGGGAGGTGCAAACCCCAGTGTGCAGTGACAGTGTCCAGAGGAAACTTGTCTTACTGGAAATTTACACGTGGGGAGGCAAACCGTCTCATTACAATGGCTAAATCTCCACAAAGGAAAACACCACAGAACACAACTGTAAGACTGACAATATATTGACTATGTGATACGACTTGTACAGATAAAAAAAAAAAAAAAAAAAAAACATAACTTGATTGTTGCCATGAGAAGCCTGCCTACACTTTAGCTCTGGATGAGTTCACTGGATTTGAGAAGACCACATTGTACCTAGTTATTAATCTGATATCACAGAAGCTCGTGTGAATTAGAACAAACAAGAACTTGTGGGAAAACCCAGATTCCATCTTGCAAGACTTTCATTTTTCATGTTCATCCATTTTCTGACACAATCACTCAGAGTTGATTTGGCACATCATCATCCATCCATCCATTGTCTATACCACTCATCCGTCAGGGTCGCAGGGGAGCTGGAGCCAATCCCAGCCGACTTCGGGCGAGAGGCAGGGTACACCCTGGACTAGTCGCCAGACAATCACAGGGCCAACACATAGAGACAGACAAACACTCACTCGCACACTTACAAGCAATTTAGAGTCACTTAATTAACCTAATGTGCATGTCTTTGAATTGTGGGAGGAAGCCGGAGTACCCGGAGAGAACCCACGCTAGCATGGGGAGAACATGCAAACTTCACACAGAAAGACCCCGGGTTCAAACTTGGAACCTTCTTGCTGTGAGGCAACAGTGCTAACCACCGCACCACCATGCTGCCCACATCATCCAGCTCTGCAGAAGCCTGATAATGAGCCATTCATCTGAATCAGGTGTGTTGAAGCAGAGAAACATCTAAAACATGCAGAATGATGGGTCCCCAGGACCACAATTAGGGAAACACTGATATAGAGCAGGGGAGGAGAATGCCAACTGAAAGAGTTGGCAAAGGGCAGGCTTTATATCCATAGCCTACATCCTGTGAGCTCCTCCAAAGAATCACCACCTTATCGTAGTGAGGGGTTTGTGCGCCCCTGTGAACCTGGTAGCTGTATCGTCGGAGGCTATAGTGCCTGGTAGGGTCTCCCAAGGCAAAGTGGTTCCATGGGAGTGCCTAGACTAAGAGCAATTAAAAATACCCCTCTATGAAATGGAGCCAGAAGTTCAGTGTTCCCATGCCCAGGTTAGAGAAACTGGGGCTCCTTCCTGAAGCCAGAACTGGGAGGGGAGCTCACCGCTGAGCATCTGGTGGCTGGGCCTGGATCCATGGGGCCCAGCTGGGCCAAGCCTGAAGGAATGACGTGGAGCCGCCACCCTGTGGGCCCGCCACCTGGAGGTTAGGGACATGGAATCCAAGTGGGCCATGTTCTAAGTCTCCATTGCAGAGGCAGCTGCTAGGAGCTGTGGCCAGATTGTCAGCGCTGGTTGGGGCAGCAACCTAAGAACTCACTGGTGCTCTTTACCCATGCAGGGTTGTTCGAGGGGTCACGGGAGTTTGCCCATCAAGTCTACATGTCCTTTGTGGACTTGGAGAAGGCTTATGATTGTGTCCCTCTGCAAATCCTGTGGGGGGTATCGCGGGAGTATGGGATACCAAGTTCGTTGCTACGAGCCATCCGCTGGGGTGGTTTGCAGCAGAGTGTGAAGCAGTTGGAATGACTATGATTTACCAGTCAATCGACATTCCAACCCTCACCTATGGTCATGAGCTCTGGGTGATCGCAGATACAAGTGGCCGAAATCAGTTTCCTCCATAGGGTGTCTGGGCTCAACCTTTGATATAGGATGAGGAGCTCGGACATCCTGGAGGGGCTCGGAGTAGACCTGCTGCTCCTTCAAATCAAAAGGAGCCAATTCAGGTGGTTTGGGCATCTAGTCAGGATGTCTCCTGGGCGCCTCCCTTTGGAGGTTTACCAGGAACGTCCCACCGGGAGGAGGCCCCGGGGCAGACTCAGACTCACTGGAGGGATTGTATATGTCATCTGGCTTGGGAATGCCTTGGGATCCCCCAGGAGGAGCTGGACAGCGTTGCTCAGGAGAAGGTCGTCTGGAGTGCCCTGCTTGACCTGTTGTCACCGCAACCCAACCCAGGATAAGCGGAAGATAATGGATGGATGGACATCCTGTGAGCCAGACTAAAAATGCCATATCCTGGTAAGGTTACTGCTGTCAACAGTGAGCTAAATAACTAGACATGCTGATGTTTACAGCTTACATAAGACCAGAGAAACACGCCATTTATGCCATCTCTTACATTTTTGCTTTTGTATTTTAGTTTTTTCAAGTTTTTCAAAATCATCATTCACACTCTTCATATAAAGATTATCACTCATACTACAGCCCCACACACACTGCTTCAGCATTTGACAATAACTGTTCAGGTGGAGAGGTTTTGTGAACGGTCAATTATTTTTGGAAAAACTATAATACCTCTGGAATTCCATGTTTCCAGTATTGTTCACAACACTTGGAACTGAACAAAAGTGTGTAATTATTTCGGCTTACTGTACGGGAAACTGATGCGCGGAGTGACATCATCCTCAGTGGCCATCAGTGACTGGAGGCAGCTGGCCAATAGCAGTGCAGCAGCCAGAAGACGGTGGATAGTCGCAGCCAATGTCCACATGGTTGCCTGGTCCTCTCAAACAGACACACAAATGCAGTTTGTTTTAAGATTCCTTAGAATTCATTAAGCTCTTCTTGACTTCACAGAGCTTTATTTTCTCACTCCCATCTTCCTGCAGGCTAAGAGGGAGTGAATGTGTCCTTGACTTGTACTCCCAGTAGTGGTTACACACGGTTAGCAGACTCTTATCACAGAGAAGAGGAATCCTTTCTGGATTAAAGGCTGCTTGTTGTCATCTACTCATAGTGCTCTTCGATGGATCAGCACTAGTCTCCGACCAGTGGCTACGCAG